>NW_022111368.1:17312024-17316876 GCF_000313985.2 Echinops telfairi
CGTGATCACACAGGTTGATATGTTGTTCCATGTGGGCTTTGTTGCTTCTGAGCTAGATGGCTGCTTGTTTACCTTCAAGCTTATAAATCTCTTTCTTATACACATATGAGTGTCTATGAATTTGTTTCTCTGGTCAACACAGACTAACACACTATTCTCATGTACAGAACCTGTTCATGGGTCAAGTAGCAGTTTTACAAACAGAACATTGTATGTTTTAAAATCAAGAAAAGTGTGCATCTGGGTTGTGTCCTCTCAACATACTTATTTCGATCTGTATGCTGAGCAAATAATCAGAGAAGCTGGATAATATGAAGAAGAATTAGGCATCAAGATTAGAGGAGGCCTTATTAACAACCTGAGATACAAACTTGCTTGCTGAATGTGAGGAGGACTTGAAGCATTGGTTGATGAAGACCAAGGCTTGCAGCCCTCAGTATGGATTACAACTCAATGTAAAGAAAACAGAAATCCTCATAGCTAGACCAATGAGTAACATCATGATAAAAGAAAAGATTGGAATTGTCAATGATTTTGTCTTACTTGGATCCATAATCTATGCTCATGGAAATAACGGTCAATAAATCAAATGACATATTGCATTGGATAGATCTGCTGCACAAGGTCTCTGTGAACTGTTGAAAACCAAGGATGTTAGTTTGAGAAGTAAAGGGCACCTGTTGCAAGCTATGCTTTTTATTGCTGCATATGTTTTTGAAAGGTGGACATTAAATAAGGAAGACCAAAAAAAAGAGTGCATTTGATTTAGGGTGCTGGCAAAAGAATATTTAAAATACCAGGAACTACCAAAAGAACAAACAAGTCCGTCTTCAAAGAAATAAAGCCAGAATGCTCCTTATAGGCAAGGATGGAGACATTTTGGCTCAATTACTTTGAACATGTTACTAGAAAATCCCCATCCGTGGAGAAGGACACCACGCTTGGTAAAGTAGAGGGGCAGCAAAAAGAAAAGGGAGAGCCCCTCAATAAGACGGAGTGGCCCAGTGGCTGCAACACTGGGATCAGACATAAGAACAATTGTGAGGATGGAGTATGACCAGGGGGGTTTCATTCTGCTGTGAGTTGGAACCAATTTGATGGTACCTAACAACAACAATGACAACAACGGAACCCCCATGGAACAATAGCAAATGCTTTACTGCCAACTGAAAGGTCAGTGCTTCCAACCCGTACTCCCAGGGAGAAAACTTGGGAATCTGCTCTTTAAAGATTACATCCTAGGAAGCTTCCCAGGGCAGTTCTTCTCGGCTCTTCAGGTCTGCCCAGTCAGAGTCAGTGCAGGGGCACACAACAACCCACGTATATGATCATTACAGTCTGGAAATTGTAGGCATTAGGAGAAGTCAAGGAAAGTGTGCGCAAGAACCTTCTGGACTATCTTTGCACTGCCTTTGAAGCTGTCATTATTTTAAAAGATTTTATTTTTACAAAGCCTGTGTTAGAGAAAATGAGCAATGTGGGGGAGCTTCAAAAAGTTCGTGAAAAAAGATGGAATGAAAGAGAATGGACTTTTCCACACATTTTTGAAGCCCCTTCATACTTTTCTTATTCTTTGAAATTCTACGGATAGGTCAACGGGTAATCAGAATGTTCTGGGAAAATTTCACACCTTAGATTCCTTCCCCAAAGTATCTTCTCCCTTTGGTCCTAATGAAGAGTTGATGATACAGCAGAATTATTTCAGGTGAGAAGAAAGAATTTTGACAGGTTCCCTTCCTGGCATTCTGGAATTTGTTTGTTTGTTTAATTGTGTTTTGGATGATAGTTTACAAAGCAAATTATGTTCCCATGTAACAAGCTTCATACAAATTGTTCCATGGCATTGGCTACAATTTACACACTAAATCAGCATTCATTTTTTTTCTAGTCATTTTATTGGGAACTCTTAGAGATGTCATAATATTCCATAATTCAAGTATATCACGCAAACTTGTAAAATTGCTACTACAATCAATTTCAAACATTTTCTTTCTTCTTGAACTCTTTGATATCGACTCCCCTTTATCCTCTTCTTCCCCACTCTTCCCCCCAGGGACCCATGTTGTTATTGTTTTATATATATTATTATATTATTGTTATTATTTATATATATATTAGCCATCTTTTACCCCATCCAATATATCCATTCACCTACAATCGTGTTATTTTCTCCCCTTGAGTGGGGTTATACAGTCATCATTGCTCTTAGCTCCCCATTCTCACCTTTACACTCCTGTCTTCCCATATCCTCAGGGAGTCACTACTCCTCTTGCTGTTCCTGAAGGGTCATCCATCCTGGCCTTTCTATATCTAATGATCTTAATTATAGATATGAACATGCAGAGATCTAACAGTGTTAATGAAGTGAAACTTAAGTCTTGAGAGTAAGGGGGAGAATATTAAAGAACCAGAGGACAGTTATGTGTTTCTTCAGTGCTATACTATATCCTGAATTCATCATTTCCCCTGTGTGGCCCCTCTGTGAGGACCTGTCCAATTGACTTGCAGGTGGGCTTTGGGTCTCTATTTGTCCATGCTCCTTCACATCAAAATGATTGCTTGTATTTGAACTACTGACACCTATTCCCGTCGACACTTCATGATCACATAGGTGGTGTGCTTCTTCCATGTGGGCTTTATTGCTTCCCTGTTTGATGGCCACTTGTCTGACTGCAAACCTTTAACCCCCCAGATGCTATATTTTTAATAACTGGGTACCATCAGCTTTCTTCATCACATTTGCTTATGCAAAAGGTCTGAAGACCCTTTTTGGTCTTCAGAGACCATGTCAGGAAGGTGAGTCTCATACAGTGCCGCATTATTAGTACAAACCATTCTTGTACTTAGGTGAGATTTTAGTAGAGGCCCAAAGTCCATTTGCTTCTTGTTGTATTTATATATATGTATATGTATATACAAATACACCTATATTTATATATTTACACATATATATTTATACCTATATATAAAAATTTTTGCTTTTTTTCCTTCTTTTCTCTTTTTCTTTTATTTCCTCCTGTCCCACTATCATGCTTACCCATCGTTCACTTCTCAGTGATTACTTTCAGTCACTTTTCAATTGATCAAACCCAACAAGGAATGCTACCTCCTCCTTGCCATCAATTTTATAACCTTTTCTATTTCCCTGTTCCTGTCATAACTGGTTTGTCACTCACCCATCCCCACCTCCTCTTCCCCTCTCATGCCCCTCCCCCCCCAAGTACCATCAGTTCTGTTGCTGTCTCCATGGGGTTGCTTATTCAGCCTACCTTATATAGCTAGACACCAAAAAAGAGAAAAGGGGGAAAAAAAGACCATAAAAATAGTTCCAAATCTAACTGGTCTCCTGACCCAGAATAGATGAATATATCTGTTAAATAGCGAGCAGGACCTTTTATAATACCTTAGCCCATTTCTTTCATGGTGCCATATCCCAGGACCCTCTCACATAACACCACTTATGCCCTTTTAGTCCTCAGCCTTCGTGTCCGAAAGGCGTGCCTCCTACATGTCCCTACTGCTTTTCTGCAGTCAGTCATGGAATGGTCTAATTCCCACCTCCCTGACCCCTTTACACCTTTAGACTTTCAGTGTGGTCCCCTCGGGATAACCCCCAACCAGTTTGGGTGAGTTGCCAAGTGCTGTCCCCAGAGTCAGAAGTCTACAGTCAGGATTCCTTCGAGGGTTCCCTCCCATCGTTGGTCTGCATCCGACCGGCTGCTTTCCCAGAACTGTATCTTCAGGGCTGCCATCTAAAGGAAACAATGTCAAGTAGCTGAGGCCAGCCCTGCATCATCTCTGGGAAAAACCTACTCCAACCAGGTACACCACCCTCAAGGATTAGCAAATCTAACTGAGTTCTACTCTCCATGTCCCTTTCCTGTGGAGACATAAACAATACCTTCCCCTTGGGTGGATTGGTGCCCTGGTCCTCCCATTGCTGTCTTTATTTTACTTATTTTTGTTTGGTTGTTTGCTGATGTGTGTATCATTAGGATTGGTCTGGCTCATGCCAGAGTATCTGGTCCTCAGTCCAGGAACTGCGTGTCATGTGCATTTTCCCATAGGCCCGTTTTAAATCAGCATTTTTATTGTATGAATATGTTTTATGGTTGAAAGACTTTTGGTTGTTTGCAGATTAGGGTAATATAAATAATGCAAATATGGACATTCCAAATTTTTCATTATGGGTATTGCTGGTCTTCTATTAAATGTTAGCCATTCTTTTATACAGAATCATAGATTTAATCTCTATTTCTGTGATCACTAAGGAAGTTGAACACCAGTTATGTTCATTAAAGACGTTTCTCATAAATATTCAACATGCTATTTCTATATTGGAAAAATAACCATATTGGTTATGTCTTAAGCAAAACATTGAATTTTACCTTAGGTTATGTCTTAAGCAAAACATTCAATTTTACCTTAAATTTTATCTTTTCTTTATTTAGACCCACAGTTACCAAATTTGTGCTGAGATTCCCCATGGTGCTGTTGCAAACTCACCACCACATGTAGACTTTGAAGGCTTCGTTAAAATTATGTAGTTTTTATTCTGAAGACATTAGAGAGCCAAGCAGACTTTAGAAGAGACCAAAAATCCACTGCCACAGAGATGATTCTGATTCACAATGACCCAATAGGAAAGACCAGAACTGCCCTTTTGGGTTTCCAAAGCTGTGGATTGTTACCGAGATGGAAAGACTTGTCTCTCACCCATGGAGCATCTGGTGGGTTGAACTGCTAACTTTTTGGTTAGAGGCCTACGTAGGACCAGGTAGTATGGAAGGAACCAGATCAAATGCAGGGATGCACATGGTAGACAACTGGGAAGGAGGTGGGGAAAGGGAAC
>NW_022111368.1:17319684-17338601 GCF_000313985.2 Echinops telfairi
CTAAGGCAGCTGCACCCTGGTGCGACCATCACAAAGCAAGAGACCAGAGAACTAGAAAGGCGAGGCTCACCAAGCCATTTATCCCTCTGCCCTTCAATTAATCCCACATGTGTTTATCAGCCAGGTTGGCACAATAAACTAACTAACTCAGGGTACATCCAAAATAAGTGTTGATGAGAATGACGAGGGCAATGAATATACAAGTGTGCTTTACACAATTGATGTATGCATGGATTGTGATGAGTCCTATGAGCCCCTAATAAAACAATTAAAAATAAAAAGACTTACAGCATCAGAACCCAAAGGGGCAGTAATGCTCTAGGGTCTCCCTGAGTTGGGATTGACTCAATTCCCCTGGGTGTTTTTGCATTTCCAGTTGTCAAAATAAAAAATGTACCTGCTCCTCCCCACCCCCCAGAATTGCTAATTTAAATCACAATGTGTTGTTAATTAAGTAATATGATAAATGGAAAATACATTCAGTCAACCCATGCTTACAATAATAAATGCGGAGATTACAAAAAACAAAGTAAGTGTTGAACTCTTAACCTTCATAACCTGTGGCTGGACTGTAATGACTTTCCATATAGTTATGGTGAATTGCTACGACTCAATTTTGAATCTACCTGTTTCTTTCATTCTGTCTGGAAACTGGTCAGTCAGAACTTGGATCTCTGGTCAAAATTGATGGTAGTAGTTCTTCTGGTCTCCAAAAGATAAGGCTAGAGTTCTTAAGGGCTATTCATCCTGTAGCCTTGGTTAATTTTTTTAATCTTCAGTTTCCTTCATTTTCTTTTGTTCTAGATGGGTAGAGACCAATAGATTTCTCTTAGATGGCCACCTGCAGGCATTAAGATCCTAGATGCCACTCACCAAAGTAGGATAGAAAGCATTATTATTAGTGGCGATATCAGGAGGATGGAGGGAGGGTGGGGCGGAAAGGGGGAACCAATTACAGAGATATACATATAATCTCCGCCCTGGGGGATGGGCAACAGGAAAGAGGGTGAAGGGAGATGTCAGACAGTGTAAGATATGACAAAGTAATAATTTATAAATTATCAAGGGTTCATGAGGGAGGAGGAGCAGGGAGGGAGGGGGGAAATGAGGAGCTGATGCCAAGGGCTTAAGTGGAGAGCAAATGTTTTGAGAATGATGAGGGCAATGAATATACAAATGTGCTTTACACAATTGGTGTATGTATGGATTGTGATAAGAGTTGTATGAGCCCCCAATAAAATGATTTTAAAAAGAAAACATTATTATTTATTATTATCTATGTTATACCAATCAACCAAGTTGTGCCATGAGACTATGGTTCTTCCTAAGCGAGAGGTTCTCAAATGACCCATTCATAGGGGTCGCCCGATTCATAACAGTAGCAAAGTTACAGTCATGAAGTAGCAATGGAAATAATTTTATGGTTGGAGGGGTCACCACAACATGAGGAACTGCATGAAGAAAATTAAGAACCACTGTAAGCCCTGGAACCCAGTAACTCAAACGTGTAAGATGTATGGATATATCTAGAAAGTCTAATTGTGCCCCATGTGTATATTTAAGTGTATATGCATATTACACACATATACATATGCCTACAGATATAATATGCATGCACATGTATGTACACGCATATACCTCCACGTATATATAATAGATATTTATGCTTCTATATAGCCATACACAAAATTTTGGTGGATTTCACTATTGTTGCAAAATTGTACATGATACAGCAGCTGCCATAATTGTCCCCTATTCTTGCATCCTTGTTGCCTTCATTACCTTGATCAAATTGCCCAGACTTCACCATATTGGGTATTAGCACCATTGATAAAAGTGATTACTATTTAGAAAATGATCTCTCTCCTCCACTTCCCTCCTCTTCCTGGTAACCATGAAAGCACATTTCTCTTTGTATGCACATCTATTCTTTCTATAAAAGTGAGACCATACAATAATTGTCCTTTTGTGATTGACTTATTTTACTCAGGATAATGTCCTGTAGATTTTTCCATATTATAACGTGTCCTTTGGATTTGATAGTTGCATAGTATTCCATTGTATGTATGCACCATAACTTGTTCTATTCATCAGTTGATGGACACGTTAAATATGTCCCTCACTTTGGTAGTGTGCATATGGCTATAATGAATGTAGGTGCATAGCTGAGTCACACCGAGTTCTATAAAAAGCAGCACAGCCACAGAAATGAATGCAGACACGGGGGCAGATGGATCTACATGTGCAAGAACTCCCTGGAGTATGAACTACTGGATGATGGCAGGCAAAGAAAGACCTCCCCTTAGAATCCCACCCTGAACTCACACTTCTAACTTCCTGAACAGTGAGAAGATACATTTCACTTCTTCAGTATTTGTTATAGAAGCACTAGAAAACTAAGACAGATGAACTGAAATGGGGAGAATTTAGAAGTAGGGAGACCAGCTTGTATACAAGTAGTAGCCTTCGACTTATGCTAATGGAGTCCTGTTTTGATGATTTTGTCACAAGTTGATTCTAATGTAAGTTGAATCGCTTTTTATTTACCATTGTTATTGGCTTTTATTTCAGTACTTTTATACATCTGATCTTTATTTGTTTTTAGAGTGGGAATACTAAATATGAACATAAAGTTATACTTAATACCTACATATATGCATAAAAGTACACAAATAAAGATTTACTCTGCTCAGGAAAATGAGTTGGTTGGCATTGGCATATTCTCAATTGTGCAAATAAATCCACTTTTGGAAGGTCCTGGACCATATGGCTATGCCTGGGAAAGAGGATGGCATTTCCGCTCAGAAAAGGAATGAGAGATGCATGCATGGTCCTTCTCCTTAGATCGTCACGTGATTTGCAACAACATCACACTGCTTCCCGAATCTGCCTACCACATTTGCAAGCAACTGAAGTCTCTGATTTAGTTTGGAAAAATTCAGCTAATCCTTTTATCATTATACTTTTTTTTATATATATACTTTTTTTGGACAACTTCTCTCTTCTTCATTATTTATTTCTACTTCAGTGTTACTTTCCTCCTCCATATAGCAGTGTTTTGAATAGTAAATCATAAAATTGAACATATGTGAGAGAACATCTAAATAACTGCAGCAAATCACCCACCGCACCGTTGTGTGTAGTATGTATTACCAGTGATAAGACATACATTTTAACAAGGAAGGCTTTAAATGTTGTTTGTTTTCATTCATATCTACCATAAGTAGGGGACTACCTAAAATAGTTTCAGTAATAGACAAGCAGTTGACTTAAGCAATAGAAAGAGCTCTGGCAGTATAGTTGTTGTGCATTGGGCTGCTAACGGCAAGGTCAGCAGTTTGAAACCATCAGTAGCTTCATGGGAGAAAGGTGGGGCTTTTATACTCAAGGTAATATCAGCACAAAAATAATACAAGGATTACAATTCATTATTATCCATTTTCCTTCAGAACTGCAAAAACCACCCCTTAAATAGGATAACGACTTTGATATTAGGTCTGAGAAGCTTTGGGTGTTAGTGTAACATCAGAGAGATGCCCAACAGGTTAATGTATACACCTGGGTCCGGTGTTGGGGAAGAGCTCAACCAGAGACATAGATTCAAGAACATTATTTTTAAGTGGTGGTGTCTTGCTGGTAAGGAATGCAAGAGAGACCAAGTCTGTACTGCTAAGAAAAGGCTCCATTTAAGAAATGGATTGAAAGAAAGGAACTGAGAAAATGTAGCCAGATTTTAGGAGAAAGAGAACAGCTTAGTTATGTGGACACCACACTGAAGCAAACTGAAGAAAGAATGGGAGGTAAAGCAGAAGCATAATTAGCACGTTGGAGCTCTAAGACCAAACCAAACTCACTGCCATCAGTCAACGCTGACGCATAGTGAGCCCTGTGGGTTGCTGAGACTAACTTTTTCGGGAACGGACTGCCCAGTCTTTCTCCTGCATAGCTGCTGGTGGTTTCAAACTACCAGTCATGAGGATCGCAGCCCAGTGCATAACGCCGACACAAACGAGGCTTTGACCATTCAAAGGAGCAGTCAAAAAAAATCAAACTATGTATTGCATTGGGCAAATGTATTGCATAAGGTCTCTTTAAAGTTTTGAAACACACGAGTGTCACTTTGAGGACAAAGGTGCCCCTGGCTCAAGTCCTGTTGCCTCACTGGTGGGTTTTGGACTTGTCAGACCCACAATCACATCTGTCAGTCCTTGCAGGTACATCAATCTCCTCCTCTCTGCCTGCATAATGAAGGAATCCATGCTAGTTGTGGGACAGCATCAAGGGCAGCAGACATAAAGGAAGATAAGGTCATTAAAAAGCCAGGAAAGGAAAAAAAAGACCAAAAAGGATGTCAGAGGACACTCTGAAATATGCTCTTGCTTTTAGGGTAACTATCATGAGTGGGAAAATGTGAGAAAATAAAAATCTGAAGAGGAGATTTTAAAGGGTGGCTTAAGAAGACAGAGTAAGGTATGGTAATGAAATCGGCAAACACATGGAGTGAGAAAGCCAAAAGGAAGGACACACTTGGCATTTCTCAAGCTGAAAGAACTGAAATAAAAATCCAAGCCTCAAGTTGTACTAATGAGGGATTCTATGAGCAAGATCCTGAATAACACTAAGAAATAAGGGAAGATGGAAAGAATACACGAAACCACTGTAGAGAAAGGAATTGATTGATGGTTAACCGTTACAAGAAGTAACATATGACCAAGAATCATGGTACTTTCGTACTGAAGGAAGAAATCCAAGCTGATCTGAAGGTGTTAATGAAAAACATGGTTCTGAGAATTGATGGCACCAATGAAAACATTTCAACTAATGCATACAGCTTTGGAGGCACTCTATGTGCAAAATAATCAGATATTGGATTATTTACGATTGTAAATAGGGAATGTTGAATAAAAGATAGTTGATAAATGAGGAGCAGTTGTTGTCAGGTGTCATTGGGTCAATTCCAGTTCATAGTGATCCTATGGGTAACAGAAGGAACCATTTCTGGGTCCCGAGCCACCCTCTAATTGTTCTTATGTTGGAGCCCATTGTGGCAGCCACTGTATTAATCCGTCTGGTTGAGCCTCTTCCTCTTGGTTGCTGCCTTACTGATGTTTGCAGCTGTCTGTTCTCATTGTGAGTCATTCCGCACCAGCAAACGAAGGTCCCAAAGGTTTGATTCTCACAGGCTTGCCTCCATCTATGTTGTTATGATCCACTTTACTTTGAGAAGGCTGTGCCTCCCCGGTCACATTTTGATTGCTTTTAACCAGAGGGGTCCATCCACTGACACTGCTTCTGACAGTATTCTGTTTCCGCTCATGAGGTTTTCAGTATCTGACAAGCTTTCATCCATAAGGTTTGCAAGGGTGAATTCCTCAGAAGTGTACAGCCTATTCTCTCTTCATAGTCTGTCTTTAGTCTAGAAGCTCTGTTGAAATCTGGTCACTTTGGGGGACCCTGCTGGTATTTAAAATACCAGTGGCATTGCTTCCAGCATCGCAGGAACAGGACAACCAATGGACAGAGAAATAGTGGTTTGCAGTATTAGAAATCAAAATTGAGAACTTAAAGACAAATTTTCCATGGAAAGTAGCAGATTGTAGTCTAAATTATTTTAACTTATCAGATTTAGTATTGTAGTTTTAAAACCAAGTAAGGAAAAAAGTGACATTAATTAACATTTTACAACCCTTAATTGTGGCTTACAAGAGAACAACTGGGTCTTCTCAAGTGCTTGAATAATCACTGTGTGGCACTATCACATTGTGCATCCTCTAGAAAACTGTATTGCACACCCATATGAGAATGAGCATGAAAAGGGAAATAATACCGAGTAGTCTTATAAAACAGCAGCTTCCCTGGTGGTCTATTGGTTAATTACTCAGCTGCTAACTGTAAAGTCTATGCTTTGACCCCATCAACCACTCCGTAAATCCACTAGCCATTCAGTGGATAACGGTAAAACCTGTTGTTTGAATTTGCCAGTCTTGTCCCATAAAGGTTTACAAACTCCAATATAGGGAAACAGTGTGGAATAAAATAACCTATTGTATGAAGATAATCTATGTTAGTATCTTTCAACTTGTCCTTCAAAGGTTACTGGGTATTATTTTTCTCCTTAAAAAAATCATGAATATATACATACATATGTGCATATATACATATATGTGTGTGTAGATATACACTATGTATATAGATATTATGTGTGCATCTATACATTTTTCCTATTTTCCTAGTTTATTGAACTAATATGCATGAATGGAATATCTTCCAAAATGCAAGTAAACAATAAAGAGAGAAAAAATAAAAATTTTTTTAAGTGTTGACCTTTTCAGATGAACAAATTATTCATTGTTTCTCATCAATACTACCACCATAAGTTATGGCTGAACTGAAAGGGCAAAAGGGATCAATTGTGTCCCACTAGTATTTTTACATGTCATAGGATAATTAGTCCCCCTCAGTCAACTCACACACAAATTTGTAAAAGTTACCGTAATTGTATTGGTTTTTAAACTTTGTTAATTTTTTTGACTTTTGTTGAGTTTTTAATGTAAAATATTTTATGTCTCTCTCAGTTGTGTTGTTATGCTATTTAAAATATAACTTACAACCAATTCCAATCATGTAAGAATGCTCTTGGGAAGCATATATTGATTTTAAATTACATCAGGCCAGAGCTAGAAATATGTTAGAGAGAATAATTTGAACTGAAGAAGAGAAACATTAGCAAACTTAGTGCTTCTTTTAAAAAAACTAATTTGTAGAGTTTAAAAAAATTTTTTTGGTTCAAAGTTTCCACTTTCTATCATGCTTCTGATGTATCTGAAATGAGTGCCATTATTATCCATTAGTTTCTGTAACTAAAGCTATTTTGAAAACCACTGCTATCATTGAATGAAAAAAAAACGTAAATTGCTGTGGGATTTAGATTTTTGAAATGAAAAGGTGTTTTCAACTTGGCTATAATTGTGTGTCAGCGCAGGCTGCTTCACCCTAAAATGATTAGTGTTTTGTGAGAGATGTATAACAAATTGCAGGTCTAATCAACAGAGAAATTATCAAGCAGTTGAGGTACATTTTAATTAAGTATACTGCTAGCTTGTTAGGAAGAGGTCTTTGAAAGAGTAATCAAAGAAATACAACATATAGAATATTTGTGCTCTTAGTATTATTTTTTAAGTGAAAATTATTTAGTCCATCTCCAAATCATTCCAAGGATTTGGAATGGAATGGTAGCTTTCTGATCAATCTTCCTAGAGAAAAAGCAAACATAAGGAAAACACACTCCTGCTTTGACTTACACTATGGATGGAATTGTGTCCCCCAAAATATGTGCTGTAAATAAATTCTAACCCTTAGATCTGTGGTTGTGATTCCATTTGGGAATAAGTTTTCTTTTTATGTTAATGAGGCAGTCTTAATATACCATAGGTCATGAATTAATCTCTTTCAAGATATAAAAAGAGCCGATTAAATAAGGACGGAGAGAGACTCCAGTCCACACAATATCTCCAAGAAACAAGCTGAAAAGACACAAGGACTTTCTCCCTGAGCCAACAGAGCGAGGAAGCCGTGTGACGACCACACCACATCTGACCTTGGACACAAAGCAGGGTTAGGCCTGGCTCGTCCTGGGAGGAGATAGAGAGAAAGATCGCTCCCAGAACTTCTGACCGCCCAAATGATGAGAAAATAAATGTCTGTGGGTGAAAGCCACCCACTTGTGGTATTACAGGACAGCAGCACCAGGTAACAAGGTAAAAGAACTTAAAGACAGTCACCCATTAACTTCTGCATTTGTAGACCCTAGAAGTGCCCCTGCCAGTTAGGAGCCAGAAATGCCTCAGTCTGAGTTACATGCCACAAAAGAGATCCCACGTAGGTAGCTTTAGAGGATAGAAATGGATTTGCACACAGGCTGGAAAGGTGAAGTCTAGGTGGGGCTTCAGAGGGAGGACTTTGCCGCCCTGTTTTCAGGTCTGGTGCTCGGCAGCAGTCCCTGGTGTTCTTGGGCTTGTCGCAGCTCCTGAATGTTTGTCACATGGGGCCTCTTCCCTTTTTTCTGTGCCTCTGTGTCTCACTATTTGTTTTATAACTCAGAACTGATTATATTTAAGACATATCCTACTTGGACATAGCCTAAATAACATATCAATGAAAACCCTATTTCCAAAGAAGATCAAATCCATAGATATAGGGGCCAAGATTTAAAGATATCAGGAGGGGTTCAGGGGTGGGATAGATGGAAAATTCAATCTGTTACAGTAACAAAGTCTTATACATATCTCATGCCCTATCTAAAGCAGATTCCCTGATCTGTTAAGCAGGCATCCTGTTATCTCTGACAATAACAAGTGTAGTTATTAAGCAACTACTATAAATGGAGTTGCAGTTGGGTTGTTAGTTGTCTCCGAATTGGTTCCAACTCATAATGACCTTATGTGCAATAGCATGAAACACTGCAAAGTCTTGCAACAGCCTATATTGTTATGTTTGAGCTCACTGTTACAGCCACTGTGCCAATCCATGTCCCTGAGGGTCTTCCGTTTTAGTTGTTGTTGACCCTCTGCTTTACCAAGCACGACGTCCTTCCAGGGACTGGTCTCTCCTGACATGTGTGAAGTATGTGAAAAACCATCTGTGACCTCGCTTCTAAGGAGCATTCTGGCTTTATATCTTCCAGGACAGATTATTTTGTTCTTCTGGCAGTCCATTGTACTTCCTTCACCAACATCATCATGCAAGTATATACATTCCTCATCAGTCTTCCATAGTCCAACTTTCACATGCAAATGAGGTGACTAAAAATATCAAGGCTTGAGTCAGTACTCAAAGTGGCTCTTCAACACTTTAAAGAGGTATTGTGCAGCAGATTATCCCAATGAAATGTGTCAATTGATTTTTTTCATTGCTGTTTCTCTTAGTATGGATCCAAGCAAAATGAAATCCTTGACACCTTCAATCTTTTCTATGTATATCATGGTGTTATCTATTGGTCTAGTTGTGGATTTTGTTTATATTGAGTTGCAATCCACACTACAGGCTGCAAATGCTTCCAGTTCTCCCAGCTTTTGTAAACCTGTTCTGATTTTAAACCATGAAATATTCCTTTGTTCTATTAGAAGGATTGCACCTTGGTCCGTGTACAGGTTCCACATAAGCACAATGGATTGTTCTGGACTTCCCCTTTTCTGGAATGAGATCCATAGTTAGCGATGATCCAAACAGTTGAATCATTTTGTATAGTCAATAAAACACAATAACAAGTGTAGTTACAAGTAAACATCTTTCTGTTATTCTCTGCTTTTAGGCAAGATGCATCTGCCATCAGCAATGGTGCATCACGTTTTCTTCTGAATTTGGCTTTAATTTCTGGGAGCTCCATCAATGTGCTACGTTAGAGCTTAAATGCTGAGCATCCCACTTGCAGGAGGCTATGGATAACAGTGAAAACCCAAAATTCATTTGCAGTCTCCATGGAGGTGAGACCTTCATTGAATACTATACCCAGAATGTAGATAATCTTGCCCCCAGGCAGAATGCATTGGAAAATGAATTAGCCCCATGCCTCTCCAGCCAGCCCTGAGAGAGGCAGTCTATTGGGGGTTGCCCTATCAATCATACCCTTACTGCCTTGGTTGGAAGGTCCTGGGCCAATTTTATAAGCTCTTCTGACATAATGTGTGTGTTCCAATCATGGCCTTGTTCCCACTTCTGTAATCCTCCTTGGTAACATGACATATTGATCTGCTACCTATCATGAATCTGTGACAACTTGCTTATTTAACCAGCATCTTGAATGAGAATCCTGAGACACCATTATGACCTCATGCTAATGGCCTCCCTCATCTGGATGATGTATATGTGTCTTTGGGTTGCCTTTGTCTCTTTAAGACTTAATAAATATTCTCTTAATTATATTTGGGGTTGGGGTCTCTTTTATACTCCATTTTTAAATTATCTTCACAGAATTTTACTTGAATAAGCTATTAATGTTATTGTGGCATAAAGTGTTCAATATTATTGATAATGTCCAATTGGAGTAGGCACTTTGAATTTGTTATCTCTTTTATTCCTCAGAACAGCCCTGTGACATGTAGTTATTATTCTCATTTTACACATGGTAAAGTAGTTCAGAGTTATTATCTTGTCTAACTTACTTATAATTACTAGTTATGTGACCCAGTGCAAATCACTTCCTTTCTCTGTGACCTTAGCCTCCTTTGCCTGTACTGTGAAAGTGACAAAAGTACTTGCATGGATCAAATTGACAAGAGCAATTAGAAAGAAAATTTAGAGGGAAGTGAGTTTGTGTTGATAAGGAAGGAACAACTCACAGAAAGAGGATGGGAATGATTGCCCTACTCCAAGAGTGTAATCAAGGCTGCTAAATTGTGCATGTAGAAATTGTCAAATTGGTGTTTGTGCTGTTGTGTATATTCCAAACAACAAAAATAAAATTATATATATATATATATTTTAGGGACATAAGTTAATATTCCCAAACCTGCTGCTTTAGGTTAGCAATCATTCCGTGTGTGTCTTTGGGCCAACATGTAAGATACCTTCCCCCATCGATAACCAGGGCTTCACAGGCCAGTCAGGCAGTGGGTAGCTTCAGGGGGGTCTTGCTAGCCTCTCCCTGCTCCTGCTCCAGCTCAGTGTATCAGCAGTATAAAATGGAGCCCCAGAACCCCCCAGGACCAGTGGGGAGATAGTCATAAAGGACAGTGGACAGGCCTGGAATTATGTATGCTTTTTCTTTTCTTTTTTTGTGTGCTAGTTTTCTTTCATTTCTCTCTCTCTTTTTATTCCATCTTTTGCTTTGTCTCTGTTATTGTTCTGCCTACCGGTATAAGGTAGGCATAGGAAGCAAGCCCACGAGAGAGCAATGGGACAATCAGGAAGTGGCAGGGGCAGGTCCACAGACCCCTGAATCTCTGTCCTTAACCCTTTGCACTCCTTTCACTTCCTAATTCCGAGTTGAGGATAACTCAGTACGCTGAAGGATGAGAAGCCTTTCCATCAAGTGTCCAGGGCCGGGCCTTTGTCCGTGCTTGGACATTGGAAGCTCAAGTGATGTCACTAAGCTGAAAAGACGAGCACTAAAGCCCAGATTTTCTACGTTTCAGCCACATTGATAGGCAAGCCTAATAGTACAATTAACACATCATTCAGTGAATGAAATGAGTATTCTGATGAATCAGGATATTCAAAGTATTTCTGTATTAGATTTTCAGGAACATTTCAACATTGTTTGATTGCCATTTATGCAACTTTATATTTGGGTAACTTCGGTTACAAAACACCTTAAGTTTTGAAAAACAGGATCTGATCCATCTCCATGTATTTATTAAGTTTAACTGTTTGTGAAAGCGTTCATTTTAAGGGAAAATTAATGAACAATAAAACCATCTTCTTTGGTTTCAGTAGACTGGGTCACTGAGAAACACTTTTGTGATACAAACCAGCTACTTCTCAACTTATAGCACAGCTAAAAGATTATTTTATTTATCATAACGCAAAGATTTAAAACAACATCTAATGTCATGGGTCAGAGAATTATGTGTTCATAATGGAAAAGTTGCCTTTGTTTGTTTGTTTTACAAACTATTAGCTGCGGTGGAATCAACTTTAGCCTATAGCAACCCTATTCACAAAAGAGAACAGAATGCTTCTCAGCACTGATTTTACAAATCAGACTGTGATCACCTATAGTTTTCCCTGGCTGATTTTCTGAAGAAGATAACTCTGGGTAGACCAAAGAAACAAATTCATAGACACTCATATATGTATAAGAAAGAGCTTTAGATACAAGAGCAATTAAATATTGAGAAAACGTTCCAACCCAGTCCAGATCAAGTTCATAAGTCTGATATTAGCCCATATGTCCAATATGAATCTACAAGGTCCTCTTCAGACTCACGAAACACATGCAATGGCACCAAAAGCAGGAAGATCACAGGACAGTGGGTGGGAAATTTTGTGGATCCAGTGGCATTATAAGCATCTTAGCGCTGGCAGGAGTCTCCATGTGTCTTCTCCACAGGGATGTCTCACAGGGAGTCAGCATGTGTCCTACTTCCAGCAAGCTATTTATCTCCTTAGCACCTCCAAATAAGGTCATCAAGCTACCACCTGATTGACAGGCTAGACTCCACTTCTTCACTTTGAATCCTCAAATTGACACCAGATTATGTAACAACCACAATAATCAAATCTCTCTTCCTAGGCCAACTTAGCCTTGAAGTTCCACTGAACCCTGTTCAACATCACAGCCTCCAGTGACAGGCAGGTGGTGGTGTCCAAGGGGCGCGTTGGCCAGTATTTGAAATGGGTCTCTTGTTTGGAAAGAGAGAATTCTACCATTGAATCCAAATACTGCATTAAGGACAACAATATGCTTCCTACCCCGATATGTCTTTTCTCTGTCCTGCTCTGTCTGAGAGGTGCTCTCTGGTGACTGGAGGTTGGGTTATCGGATACCCTAAATAGAATCTTTCTTATACCTGATGTGAAAGATGTTTTCTTTGTATGGAAATCTTGAAGGAAAGATGTAGGAATCTTCTGTTGCTCTGAAGTTGTAGTCCACACACTGCTTCCATAGATAGGAGAGCCAAGGAAATCCCATGGGGGCAGTTCTACTCTGTAAAGACTTCCTCTACTTCAAAAGGTTTAAGTGAATTAATTGGTTTTTTTTAAATCTGTGGCTTGGCTAGGAAACAAATGTTTCTACTCAATCACAGTATTGTGCAATGTTCCAAAGAAGTGAAAGATGCAATTCTTTTTTCACTCTGACTTATAAAGTTCAAATACATTTTGCAGAAGGTCCCAACTACAGGTTCTTAGTCATAGCTAAGCTAATTTCCCATGCCAGGGAAGAAGTTACTCTTGTTTCTGCAATGCAACGCAGTGAGAAGCTTAGTTAAATCAGAACTGAAAAATATTTTCCTTAAAGAAAACAGCTTTAAAAATATCAGCTGCAGTTTTCCCATCTGGAAAATAATCTGTGAGTTTATTGTAGAAGTTGAATGGGATAATGGATGTGAGAGAAATATACGATTATCAAGTATGACTTCAGAGAATGAAAACAAATACCACAAAATCAACAATACTATAGCCAGCAAATCTTTACTCTTTCTTTCTTGCTCCACTCCCCAATGTCCCTCAGCTAGAAGACTTTCATTCATCTTTCTGCTTTGGCTGCTTACCAATAACGTGCCCTTAGTTCCTGAAGGTGGAAGGAATGTTCCCTGTGAAAACTCAGCCTGTCGGTTAACAGTGGTATAATAAAAAGCAGGGGGTGACCTCTGAGTTTAAAAACAACATGTAAATTCAGTTGATTATGAAAAAATGGATAACAGCAACAGGGTCTGACTATTTCCCATTTGTAGGATATACTGGTTTTATCTATTTATCTATTTTAGGAAAGGGATATGAAAGGACCAGAGGAATCCAGGCATTCATTGTGAATCTTTGTACCAATACAAAAACGTAAGCGATCTGCTCTTATCGGGAGTGTGCCTTAGCCTGAGTGTGCTAGGAAAGTAAAACCAGTGATGTTTATAGATGTGTGTGTGGATAGCATATATATACATATTCGAGGAGGTACTGGGTTGGGGGGCAGGGAACATTGGAAAGAAGCTCCACTGATGTGAGAGGATTAGTGCATTTTTAATTCTTTCCACTCAGTCAGACTGTTAATTAAGATTTCTATTTAGAGGTTCTAAAAAGATTGCATAACCGTGTGTGACAAAAGGCCTGATTTGTGGCAGACAGGGGGGTGGTTTTGCCACCACAAGAATGCACCTGCTCACGCAGCCATCTCAGTGTGCCGGATTTTGGCCAAAAACAGCATGCCTCTCTTGTCCCATGCACCTTACTCACCTGGCCTTGCTCTGTGTGACTTTTTGTTTCTGCAAATGCAAAGGGACATGAAAGGACAGAGACTTGAGGATGTAAAAGATGTGAAGAAAAAAACAAGGGAGGTGCTGTCAGCCATCCAAACAGATGAGTTTGAAAAATGTTTCCAAGAATGGAATCGCAGATTTGACAAATGTATTAAGTGTAATGGAGAGTAATTTGTAGGTGATAAGGTTGTTTTGTAAAAAAATTTAAATACATAGCTTTGGGAGAAAAATCAAGTTTTTAGGGGTTACCCTCGTGTGTGTGTGTGTGTGTGTGTGTGTGTGTGTGTGTGTGTGTGTCTATACATACAAATTTATATCAAGAAAATGGTTCACACAGTAGTAAAACTGAACAAGTTCAAGTCAGGACAAGTTCCATGTCTGTGGGTTAGATGTTAGCCTAGAAGCTTCTTCTGACTCTCATAATTTCAAGAGCTGATTAACCCAAGAAGACAATAGGCTGCAGAAGCAAATGAATCCAAGGTCAACAGGCCAGACCTGTGGCTGCAGAGATAAAGGAATCAAATGTCTGCAGGTGACTCCTGGGATCAGCAGGCAGTACGGCGGGCCCTTAACTCATATACAAAGAGCTGAAGGCAAAAATCAAGAAAGTTTTTCACAGTATCCACTTATATTGGAAGTAGGACACTCCCTGAGGAAATGTCCTTACGGTTGATTGCATCAAGTGTGTGCTCTGGGTAGGTGTTTCATCAATCATTAGTTTATAGCTTTACATGCATACAAGCAAATTTGCTTTATGATTTCTTTGGGAAGCAGTAGATTGCGTTAGTTTAGTCCTGCTGCATGTACCACCCCCAACAATAAATAATAAGCTTAGGCCATTTAAAATTATTTGCATATCTGCCCTAAGGTGGTAATTTTTCTACATGCATAAAGTTAATTGTTATTTGGCCGTTTTAACATCTCATTAAAATGTATTTAACTTCTCATTAAAATTTCTTTGATAGTCAAGACATCAACATTTGTAGTGTTGATGCAAAAAACAAAAAGTGGATAAAATGTTCTTAAAATAGGCATCATTTTTAGCTGTCACCCAGCTTGTGGTGATCACACCTGAAGGAACCAGTTCTGCATCCTGCTCATTCTGTTCCAGGGATCCAGTGCTGCTAAACTTGAAAACTATAGGTGGCTGATTTTAATAAACAGGAGCCCCACAGGGGCTGGAAGTCGAAGTTCAGGGTGCCAGATCAGGGGGAAGACTTCCTTCTCTGTTGGCTCTGGAGGAAGGTCTTTCAGTTCTGCTCCTGGGTCATCTTCATGTGGCTTGACATCTTTCTTCCCCCATCTCTGCTTCTTTTTGCTTGGTTATTTAATCTCTTTTATATCTCCATATAGCCATTGGCTTAAAACACACCCTACGCTCACCTAGAAGCCCAGGAGCATTGGGTTAAATGTTGGGCTGCTCAGGTTAGTGACCAACTCCACCAAGGGCTCTGAAAAACGCAGGACCTTGTGGCCTGAAGTTAAAACCAGGGCGCACTTCTTATCTGCAGATCCAGGGCTGCGAGGGGGAGGGGGAGGAGGAGGGGAGCAGGGAGTCCGGTGGGGTGGAGACGAGGCTCTATGTTCCTTACTGATTGACAGCCTCTGGAATACAAGTGGTCAGTTCTTTGCTGTCTCAACCCTGTCTCATTAATGTTACAAGAAGTCATCCCAGCCCCAAATGGAATTTAGTTACAGACACAGAGGTTCGAATTTACAACCCAAATGAGGGGGCTTCTAAAGTTTGTAGAAAAATTCCATTATGTTTTAACTCCATGTTTCCATGAACCTTTTCCAAGCCTTTCATTTGGGGGAGGAGGGGTACAATTGCACTCCAATCATCATGATCCATTTTAGATCAGATTATTGTGATCCACAGGGTTCATTTTCAGAAGCAGATCACCACGTCCTACTTATTAGCCACTTTAGGAAGCTTTGCTGAAACCTCTTCAGCTTCATACCTACTATAATCAAGTTGATTCAGACTCACAGCCACCCTCGAGGAGGGTTTGTGAGATTATAAACCTTTAAGAGCGCAGAACCTTTCTCCCTCAGAGCAGCCGGTGGTTTTGAACTTTCTGACCTAGCAGTTGGCATCTCACAAGGCCATGAAAGTCCCTTGTTAAGCTTCATGGCAACATGTTAAGTCTCCTCTGATGGGCCGTGGCTATGCATGAGGTGCATCAGCCAGGAATCAAATGATGCCTCCTGCATGGACGGGGAGAATTCTACCACCGATCCATCGACGTCTCCTATATACAATATAAGATGTATACGCCAAACCAAAACCAAACTCATGGACTCGTAAAGAATCTATAGGCTTAAGTAGAAACTGCCCCTGCTGGTTTCTGAGGCTGTAAATCTTTAGGAGAACAGAAGGCACCATTTTTCTCCTGCAGAGCAACTGTTCCGTCCAAAGTGTTGACTTGGTGGTTAGTAGCCCAACTCATGATCTACCAGGGCACCTTTGAAGTCTATACAATAAACTATGGTTTCCATTTCACAGCAACGTTTCTAAGTAATGACTACTCTTATTTATTATGAGCCTGTGGTGATTCAGGGGCAGACGTCTTGCTTTTCATACATGAGATCCAGTTCAAGTCCCGGCCAATGCAACACCAGCTGTCTGTCACTAGCTGTGATGCTGAACAGGGTGGCTTGACAGGCTTTTTTCTAGACTAAGATGACTGGAAAAAAGGCTTGATGACCTACTTCCCAAAGCCAACCAATGAAAACCCTCCAGAGCACACGCATATAGATGCCCAACCCACTGAGGGGCTAGGACAGGACAGGGCAGTGTTTTGTTGCATTGTGCCTTAGGTCAGATGAGTCAGGAGAAGACTAGATGAGAGCTAATGATAATAACCATTTATGACTACAATGTAATAACTATCACATTCTGGTCACCAAGAACCGTTAAGGTGGGCTCTACTACATTCATGACACAGAGGAGACATCTGAGGCCTAAGAACCAGCAGACATGTTTAACGGCCATTCATTCATAAGGGAATTCCCTAGTATCCCATACCCACGGTCCCAGTATCCTAGCACTTCTGTTTGCTTGCTTCAGCCTTGTTTCTTTTGGGGAGCATAGATTCCACTTTGACGGTTTGTTTTCATGCTGTTTAATTCATGTAACCCATAATTCATCCACGGAGGACCAGTGAACCTTGTCAGAAACCATGAGCATGGCTGAAGAAGCATGGAGCCAGCGGTTTTCCATTTCACTTTCCATTGAGTAACCGGGGCTTGTTTTTAGTTGACATTCTATGATCTTTAAATTTTCCATTAGCTCCTGGAGGGAAGGAAAGGGATTTTATTCCCTTTTGCAGACCTACTGTGGATGGGTTCAAACACATGAATAATTGTGAGGATGGCACAGGCAGGACTGGAGGGGTGTTTCATTCGGTCCTAGATAGGCTATGGGTGGCACCTAAACAACTGCAGAGCCCAGAGTTCCTGGCAGGCACATAGTATGCACTCCATACATGCTGGACAAATTAGGGACCTCGTTATTTTTTCTTCCATAAAGCATAAGTTCCATATAAAATACATCCGGCTTTTAAAACAGTGGATGTAATGGAAGATCCAAATCTCCTGCAGGCACAGGGTGAGGATGGGTGTGTTTTGAGCATGGGGATGGGGCACAGACAGTGGGTCTGACATTCCCCTTGCAATGGGGACTACATGGGAACATCACTCAACTCAACTTCCTTTGTTAGAGGTGGTGGTGGGGCCTCCTCCACACCTGTCCAGTGCCCCTGGTCTGTTCAGGTTCGCAGCTCTCCATAGGAGCACAGGAGTCAGACGGGGTTGGGGGTGTGGGGTGTACAATGGGCAGTGGTCAGTGCAGGAGTTGGGTAGGAGGCCTCTATAGCCTCGGGCGTCAGCGCGGGAAGCCAGGTTGAAGTTCAGAGGAGCGTGATGACCACCGAACAAAGGGTGGTGCAGCCTCCAGTCCTGGGATCAGCTTCCGTCACCGCCGCCTTCGCGAAAGCGCGAACACAGCGATGACAAATGGACATTCCGCACGGGAGCAGACGGAGACCAGATCTGTAGCTTCCTCTTCAACCTCGCCCCGCCGTGGCCAGCTGCCAGGTCCCAAAGCCGCCCCACCAGGGCCAGCTGCTAGCTCTCCACACGCCCCGCAGGCAGGAGCACAGAGGGCGCTCTAGCCCTTGGCCGTGGCCACAGTCCCAAGAACTTTTCCGTTCCTCCCGAGGTCTTTGGGCTAAGGACGGAAAGGAGGGTGGGGTGGAGTAAGGGTCTACAGGGGTGGGGAATGGGAGCGTCTCCTGAGCGGAAGCCGCTTCCCAGGAATTTAGTGGAATCGGCTCTCCGACCAGCTCAGGCGGCGCGCGGACAGCGGGGTTTCACCAGGCACCCAACTCCACCCCTTGATCCACTAGCGCTTTGAAGAAACTCCTAGGGAGCGAGGGGCTGGCGGTGGTCGGCAGCCTCGGCCAGGCGGGAGGAACAAAGGAACCACCCGAGCCCCGGGAGGAGGCACCCGCCCCCGCCGCCCGCACCCAGCTCGGCTCCCTCGTGGTGACACGCGCGCAGGTACCTGGCCTGGGGCGATGCAGGAGGGCGTGTTCGGTGGATACAAAGACTCACTTCCGCGGGGCTCGGCACGCCGTGCCTCCGTCCCCACGTACCCAGCGGGTGCCACGTTCCTCCCTCCTTGCCTTCGTGCCATTGACAGTTACCTGAGTGACTAGACTGTGCCCCGCGCGGCGCCAGGCGGGGGTGCCCGTGCAGGTAACCCCTCTCAGGAACTGGGACCAGCAGGAGATGGCTCCTGCCCAGAGATGCCTTGTCGGGAATCCCCATGCCTCTCTCCGCCTCAATCTCGAACGACCCTCTGGGCGAGAGGCCGAGCTCCCGGTCCTTGCCCAGGGGCAGCGCCGAGACCCTGCGCCTGGCGTTCGCCTGCCCGAAGGACTCCAGGGGCAGAGGGCGAGGGCGGGAGAGTCGCGATGCCAACTTCCCAAGGCTAGCCGCCCG
>NW_022111368.1:17339174-17346328 GCF_000313985.2 Echinops telfairi
GTTCCGCGGCGCGCGCGCGTCGGCGCCCCGGGTGGGAGCGGGTGGCTGCGCGCGCCCGAGCGGCTGCCGGGGAACCAAAATGTGACTCGCCCGCCTCCGACTCCAGCGCAGGGCCGCCGGTGGGAGCGCCGCGCCTCGGTGCGTCCCCGCCGTGGACAGACTGGGGAAAGGTTGGTAAAGGCAGGTACCACGGTCGTACTGTGGGGCGCCCCCTCCTTGAGGGCATCTTGGTCTGCGGGGAGGCGTTCGTCTCGGCGGAGTCCCGGACCTGCGGGAATGGTGAGGGTGGTTTGGGGAGCAGCGAGTGGTCTGGAGAGGGCATGGGAATAGGAGGGATTGGCACTTTGGAGACAGTTTAGCTCAGGCACAGGATTTTATTTCCCTGGCGCCCTAAAAGGAATGGGGCTTTTTAATTGTCTTTCTCCACCCTACCCCATGCGAATCTGCATGACTTGGAGTGTGTTCTGGTTCTATTTAGGAACGGAAGGATCTTTAAAATTCTGAACACCCGCGTGTTCTTTGTGCACTTGCACGCGGGAAACTACTGTTTTTGGAGGTCTGGGGTTTTACTTTCCACCATGTCCAGTGGCTCTCTGATGCAGCATCCACCTCGTTTGTGTCTGACCTTACTAGAGGGGCAGAGTGAAGTTGTAACTTGAGGCTTGCAGCAAGAGATGCCTTCTACAGGGAGCTGAATAGTGTGTTTGGAGTAGCTGTGCTTTCCAGGAATTTAAATGAGACTTTTTGTGATTGCCTTCCAAGTCTTTCCTACTAGTACCCTATTTGTTGTGTGAAGTTGAACTTTCGAAGCTGTTTTATGATCCGAGAAGCACTTTTGGGGGCAAAAGGTAATGGTTGACTGGATTTTTGTGAACTTATTTTTATTGGTGGTGCTGAGATTTTAGGGAAAGGCAAACCCCATTTCATCAAAATCTTCCTTTTCTTTGAGACATGTGCATACTTTTAAGCCTGGCTGACTGATTGGGTGAGGGAATTTTGTTCAGGGACCTGAAACACATTTTGCTTAAAGTACTTTGCACATTTTCCAAAGCCCCATGTGGGTTGTGTGATACTTCCGTTAAAAGAAAATTCTAGTTAACACATTTTGCCATTTTGAAATTAGGACTAAAGAATCCCAATAAATGGAAGTTCTGTGTGGCATCCTGTTGTTGCCAGTGTTGGGAGAACACTCCTTTCCAGAGGAAAAAGAAGACATATAGCCTTGAACCCATTTTTGCTCCCTCCTCCTTTCTTGTTTTTCTGAAACTTGACAAGTAAATTTGAACACTTTCATGGATAGATACTGTTCAAATAGACACAAATCTGAAATATTTGGGTAGGTTACCCCGAATTTTACAGTATGTTATCACTGTACCTTTTTGTTTGGTGCCATTGGCGTTGTTTGAGCTTTGAGCCAAGTTACTGGCAGAGATTCTGGTAACCAGTCTTAGTTCTTAGTGGCCCAGTCTTAGCTCCTAGTGGAGTTCATAGCCCCAGGACTGACCGAGGACATGGAAGCCATTCAAGACAGAGGTCAGGGCAGAGGCCAGCGTTTGTTGAGTTGAGTGTAGGCTTTAGAACATCTAGAAAGTGAAAGACAGATGTAAAGACAGGAGGATTCTGGAGGAGACTGGTGCCTGAGACAAGGCAATGCTTACCAATATGTAAATCCAGGTATAATGCAGAGACAGCAAATCAGCTATGCTTGGTGTCTGATGAGGATGATGAAGATGGCAAAGAATTTATTCTTCTTTGGAGAGAAGAACCTGCGTGGGGTCTAGAGAAGTATTTGTGGCTAGCCTGCAAGACTGGGTAAGTAGTGAAATCTGTTGCTCGGAAATTCCAGTAGATGCTGATTTCGGGTGCTTTTTCCCTAAGAATCTCCTCATTTTTGAGATAATTGAAGTGCATGACTCCCTGATTTACTGCATATATTAAATATAATTTTATATTCACTGTCTAGAATTTGTCCAAGTATTTGCCATGTGCTTAAGTCTTCTCCAAAATGGCAAACTCATTCCTAGACTTTTGCAGTGCTTGTTTAGGTAAATACATAATGGGTTCCTTCCCCCCATGTGAGCTGTTTTCACTGTAGGAAACAATTAATTTGTAGATACAGTGCTTTCTTTGAAATACTTTTGAGTGAAAATATTTTATGAATCACAATAGAGTTTTTTTGTTTGTTTATTTTCAAATACATCTCTCTTCTGTTTAAGCAAAATGTTTTATTTCCCTCTCCTGGATCTCTTGTAATATGATTTAAAATTTAATTGTGTATATTAGGTTTTATACTTTATCCAACTTGGCTTACATACCTAAATAAATTAGATAATACTGTCTTTTAGGAGTAGGTTAAGTTTTAAGTTTTTTAGCACCTTCCTTAAATAGGACCTACAGAATGAAATTCGCAAATGACTAAAATTACCTATAATCAAACTATTAATTTAGTAATAGAAATGCTAGCACACAGTTATATAGACATTTTCATTTTTCTTCTTCTCAACTGTTTGAAGTTCAAGCCAAGGACTTAATGGGAAGAAGATGGCCAGCTACTGTTGAATGGATCAGCATCAGGCTTTCAGTTCAGTATATGTGCTGCTTTTCTGAAAGCCCTCCTCCCTGCTTGTGAGAGATTTGCTTACATACATTATTAAATACACAGGGCAAAAACAGAAGCATTAGAAAAACATATACTAATTACCAGATCCCAGACCTGGCAACTCCTGAGCCACTAGAACTGATGGGGAACATTGCAATTCAAAAGACTGGGTACCCACCTTGTATGTGACCAAAAGGTTGACCATTGCTTTACAGGATGTTAGGTATGGACCGGGCCATCCTAAAACTCTGCAGATGTCCGGGGGTTATTCTAGCCCTTGGCAACAGTCCTTGATGGCTCTTGGTAAAAGCTAGGCTGCAAGAGTAGTTTAGACTACTGTCTTGACTCAGCCACCTGTAGGTTATGGGCTGTCACACATTATCTAGGACCTCCTAATTTTGCTGCACAATAGCTTTGTGGATGCCAATGTCATCCCAGGCAAGCACACATTGGGAGGTTTCTGGTTCTGAAGAACTATCTGGACCCCCTCCTGGCTTCTATTGCCCTCTGGGGTCTTCTTTAAGATCAAATTTCAATTTCAAGGCACATGTTAAGCTCTAAAGAGAAAGGAATGTTTGAAGTTAGGTTTTCAGTTTTCCATCAGACTTTCCTTGGAGAGTGATGGTATGGAAAACTATCGATTGGGAATTGACAACACTGCCCTGCCCCGCCCGCAGTCCCTACCCCACCACTCCCAATCCCAGTCATCATTGCCTTTGCATTAATTAACACTGATGCAAGTTGAAACTTCACCAAAGCTCTATTTCCAGAGCTGTACAATGAAGGCTTAGATTAAATCTTTAAATCTTCTCCAAAGTGTCTTCTGGTGCTAGGATTCTGTGAAATTGATAAATGTATATTGTGATGCACTTAAAAGCTGTTTCCATTCTCAGAAAAGAATTAACCTTTCCTTAACATTCTTGACAGCTCATGGACCACCATGGCACCCCAGGGGAGGGTAGTAATTCAAAGCATGATAGCAGGGACGGATTAACCCTTACTATACACGACACATACCAATGAGCCCGGAGAAGGGGAATCATTTCCTTGGCATGGCAACTCATAACACCCAGGTTTAGGATTGCCAATTGCTTTCCTTTTATTATCCAAGTGGATTTTAGCAATAATGTCCTGAGGTATTATAATCCCTATTTTACAGATCTGAAAACTAAATTTTAGGAAGGCCAAGTAGCCTTTCATAGATTTGTAGTCCAAAAGCAGTAGAGCTGGCAATTGGCTGTCCTCAGATCCCTTGTGGTGGCTCAGGGTCATACACTTGGCTGCTACCTGAAAGGTCAAAGTTGAACCTACCATTGCTCCCTAGGCGAGGGATGGGGTGGGGAAGAATTGATGATCCACACCTATGAGGAATGGTTACAGTCTAGAAAATTCTGTAGGGCAGTTCTACTCTGATCTATTTTTATTAGGTGTCATCAAGTCGATTAGAACCCATAGCAACTCAATGCACAACAGAACGGAATATTGCCTGGTCCTGTGCTATCTGTCCTCACAATGCCTGAGCTGTGTGGCAGCCACTGTGCCAATCCATCTCACTGAGGACCTTCCTTTTTTTCTTTGCCCTCGATTTTACCAAGCATAATGTCCAAAGTACTATGTAAGATGAAGTCCTGCCATCCTTGCTTCTAAGGAGCACACTGACCATACTTCTTCCAAGACAGATTTGCTTGTTCTGGCAGCTTTGAATATTCTTTTCTAGCACGACAAGACAACTCAATTGTTTGCATTATTCAGTTTTTCTTATTCAATGTCCAACTTTCACATGCATATGAAGTGCTTGGAAATACCATGGCTTGGGGCAGGTGAACCTCAGTATTCTAAGTAACATCCTTGCTTTTCAACACTCTGAGAGGTCTTGTGCAGCAGATGTACCCAATGTGGCAATGTATTTGATCTCTTCACTGTTGCTTCCATGAGCATTGAGTGTGGAGTTAAGCAAGACAAAATCCTTGATAACGTCCATCTTTTCTTCATTATCATGATGCTACACATTGGCCCAGTTGTGAGGTTTGGGTCATCTTGACATTAAGTTGTAATCCCTACTGAAGGCTGCAATTCTTGATCTTCATCAGCAAGTACTTCAAGTTCTCGCTTTCAGCCAGCAAGGTTGTGTCATCTGCATGTCACAGGGAGTTAATAAACCTTCCTCCAATCCTGATGCCACATTCTTTTCCACATTAGCCAGCTTCTCTGATGATTTACTTAGCATGTAGATTGGTGAGAGGATACACCCCTGACATACACCTTCCCTGATTTCAACCCATTCAGTATTGTTCTGTTAGCACAATTACCTCTTGATCCATATACAATTTCTTCATGAGCACAATGAAATTTTCTGGAATTCCCAGTCTTCCCAAGGTTGTCTAGAATTTATTATGGTCCACACAGTCTAGTGCCTTTGCACAGTGAACGAAACACAAGTAAACTTCTTTCTGGTATCCTCTGCTTTGAGCCAACATCTATCTGACAACAGCCTTAGGATCCCTGCTCCATGTCCTCTTCTGAATCCGGCCTAACCCTCTGGCAGTTTCCTGTCAGTGTACTGTTGCACTGTTTAATGATCTTAAGCAGTAGTGATATCAATGATAGTGTTCTATAGTTTGTGAGCATTCTGCTAGTCATCTTTCTTTGGAATTGGCACAAATATGGACCTCTTCCAGGCAGTTGGTCAAGTAGCTGTCTTCTAAATTTCCTGCCACGGACAAGTGAGTGCTTCCAGAGGTTCATCAGCTTGCTGAAACATTTCAATTGGTATTCCCTCGATTTCTGGAACTTTGTTTTTGCTTAATTCTTGCAGTGCAGTTTGAATTTTTTCCGTCAGTACCATTGGTTCTTGCTAAAATAGTGGAATGTTTACTAATTATTTTTGGTACCGTGACTGTGGATTTATTCCATCTTCTTTTGATGTGTCCTGCATCGTTCAGAATTTTTCTAATAGAATCTTTCAATACTGAAGTTCAGGGTTTGAATTTTTTCTTGAGTTCTATCAATTTAAGATATAGTCAGTGCCTTCTTCCCTTTGGTTTTCTGACTCTAGATCCTTACACATTTCATTATAGTGTTTGGCTTTGTCTTGAAACCCTTGAAACCTTTATTCAGCTGCCCCTGGAAACCCTCACCTTTTTGATGTCATCATTTCTTCCACTGGCCTCCCCTTAGCCATTCTATGAATAAGAGCTAGTTTCTACCTCTGCCATATAAATTAGTCCGAATTTAAACTTGTCCTTGGAGGACAAAGAATTTGGCTTGTTTCCCAAATTTGTACTGCTGAACAGTTCTGTCTCAGCAGGGATGAGGGATGACTTCCACCATTGTGCCTGGACCAGAGACGACTCTGTTTGGGGAAAAGAAAGATGATTTTGTCTCTACACAATTGAGGGAAGCTGATTTGATTGACCGGATTCCATGATGGCTAAGGACTGGCAGAAGGAGCCGGTGCAGAGTGAAAATATATACTCACCGCACTGGTCGTAGGTTTCAGCATAACCTTAGAGATGGCCTATGAGATTCCGACTATCCAGGCAGTCATGTTTTGGGATGGGATTCAGGCCTCTGTGAAGGGAATCACAGCAAATGAAAGTTCCGAAGAAAATTTTAAGCTAAGATTTACAAAAATGTTCTATGTGCTTTGGGTTGCTGAAGGGAGCGAGCTCAGAAAGTAGTCCCTTGGGACATTTAGGAACATATGCATTAGAGAATACACTGCAAAGAAAAATCCTGCAATATCTTGATCATAAGCTCGGCTTTCAGAAGTTTATAATTCACACATTAAGTTCTACTCTAAGCTGCTTCCAGTGTGTGCGCCCGAGAGGAAACGTTTTATTAGATTTGAAACAATTGGTTTTTCGTGTTCAAATTATACAAGTTTATCGAATACATGTTATTGCATGTTGGTAATTGTTATGGTTTCTAAAATATCTTAGCTTTTAAATTAAATTTAGAAAAGGGTAAATCTCTTAGATAAACCAATAGCTTTCATTATTCAGAAATACATGTGAAAAGTAGCCCACTTGAAAGTATAGTGATTACTTTGCTAAAAAAAACAACAACATTGTTACATATTAAAAACCTGGATTTGTCCTACTGACTGCAAGAAAAAAAAACAATTTAAGATTTGATTTCTAAGTATTGAATTTACCCAACCAATCACAAAAAAAGCTGTCAGCATAAAATCAAATGAGTGAATTCATTACTATTAGAGGAGGGAGCTTGATATATACATTCTATTTTGAAATTGGAAAAAATAGTTTATTAGAAAATTTCAAGATGTACAGGATAACTGCCTTTAAGAAGAAAACCACAGAGACACATAAGGAATCAGTCTCTGTTCGCGTGTGGACTTTCACTAGAGTTAGGGAAAACCGACCATGTGGACTTTCACTACAGTTAGGGAAAACCGACCATGTGGAGTTTCACTAGAGTTAAGGAAAACTGACCATGTGGACTTTCACTAGAGTTAGGGAAAACCGACCGTGTGGAGTTTCACTAGAGTTAGGGAAAACCGACCGTGTGGAGTTTCACTAGAGTTAGGGAAAAC
>NW_022111368.1:17346428-17385919 GCF_000313985.2 Echinops telfairi
TTTCACTAGAGTTAGGGAAAACCGACCGTGTGGAGTTTCACTAGAGTTAGGGAAAACCGACCGTGTGGAGTTTCACTAGAGTTAGGGAAAACTGACCATTTGTTGTTGAGTGAACTTCAGCTGTGTCAAAGAACTGTTCTCCAGAGGATTTTCTCTGACTGATTTTTTGCATGCAGACTGCCACAGGCCTCCAAGAACTTTTGATTAGCAACCATGCTGATTAACTTTTTTTACCACTCCAGAAATATGGAAAGAGAAATTGACTTAGGTGACTTGAGCATTAATTGCTGGGATACATAGTGTATTAGTCTGGGTACTTTAGAGAAACAAATCCACAGAAACTCACGTAAAAGGGAGAGTTTTATATAAAGGTTAACTGTACATCAAGAATACATCCCAACCCAGTGCTGCCCAAGCCCACAAGTCCAATATTCACCCATTAACGCATATGTCCAACACCAGTCCACAAAGTCCTCCTCTAGCTCACAAAACACACACTATGATGCCGACTGTAGGAGGAAAGCCAAGTCAGTGAACGTGTAAACATCTCAGCGCTGGCAGGGGTCTCCACACGGCTGCTCCAGCACCCAGGGCTGCATCAGGATAAGTCCATGTGGCTTCTCCTTGGGGATGTCTTGCCGGAAGTCAGCCTTGCAAGTTGAAGCAGAGAACTGCTAAGGCAGCTGGACCCTGGTGTGACCATCACAAAGCAAGAGATCTGAGAACTTGAAAGGCGAGGCTCACCCAGCCATTTATCGCTCTGCCTTTCAATTAATCCCACATGTGTTTATCAACCAGGTTGGCACAATAAACTAATTAACTCACATAGCTATTGAGTTGACAAAATTATGATCAGAACCTAGATCTTCTGACTATTAGATGAACACATCCCTTTATCCGCATTACTTGTAATTCCCCCCAAGGAGAATTACACCTTCAAAATTATATGGTTTGTAGAAATATGAAAAAATAGTCAGAGTTTCAAATTTACATTTAACTTATAATAAATAAGACATGGTAAGAAGGGCGTGGAGGTGACATCTGACCTTTCCTGATTTCAAAAAGGGAAAGGAGAATCAAATCCGGCATTAACCCAATGCCCATTCCTATGAGTTGGGCGTCAGACATGACTCTACCTGCTATTTTTCTTTAAGAATTCTGACACCAACCATTCCTTCCAAGGTACCCCCAGTTTCTTCCTCTGCTGGGTTTGAAAATCCATGCGGTGACCACACAGAATCCACAGGCAAGACTCACAGTTATGGGGTATATATCAGGGAAGTTAACAGATAACAATTCAGGATCAGAACTGCTCAGGATACAGTTCTTCTGTTGGAGTGCCTCTTCTCAGCCATGCTCACAGGAATACCTCTTTCTGGTCCTCTCAGCTGCACAGCCTTTTCGCCTCTGACCTGATTGGGTAAGTTACAAATCTCCCTTAGTGCTGCCGATAAATGCCCACAGGACACACCACAGCCAGAAGCCTCAGTGCAAAGGCTCAGTTCCAGCTCTGTGGGTCGGCTGAGCCCCACTAAGCCCGCAAACACAAGTGAGACTGCTGCCTAAAGGCACCCATCTTTATTTGCACATGAGCCAGAAGGCTGTCATGCCTGTTTCAGGCTCCTGCTCATGGTTCTGCTCCTACTTCGGTCAAGATTATGACATAGGGTAATTGATTTAGTCTCCTAAAGAACATTTGGAATTGTCTTGAATTGAAGTGCCCTCTAATCACCTTTGCACCACTAATCACCGGTGGCACAGCAGTTACAAGTTTGGCTGTGATCCCAGGGTTAGCAGTTTGAAACCACCAGCCTCTCTGAGAGAGAAAGATGCGCCTTTCTAATCCCGTAAAGATACAGTCTCAGAAACCCACAGGGGCAGTTCTACTCTGTCCTGTACGGTGACAGTGAGTCAGTAATGGCTCAGTGGTGGTGAGTTGAGAGCTAATCACTTTTAACATTAGTTAAAAGAATAAAGATAATAAGCTTCAGAGTTTTATTTAAAAAGAAAAAGCTGCACCCTCAAATTTGCAAGGTAGTTTTTTAAAAAAAGTTTATTTGATGAGTGTGAAGCTCACAAATGTAGCATGGTTTCCATATAAAAACACATCAGTATATGTGTACATAAAGAAGTATATCATTTCCATTTTTAAAAGGATAACGTTTTTCCCTTTTGAGTCATGGTGGCACTGCCTATAGTTAATAACTACAGTCTTCTTCCCTGGGTTCAAAATTAGTAGCTGGGGGAGTTGAGCTAATTAGGTAATTTGCCTGACTCACTACTTGGTACTTTATAATAATATTTAGGAGGTATTACTAAATAGATTACATCATTAACTATTAATGGTGATGTTTAAACATTTCTTCATAGTAATATGAAAACATATACCGGGGGCTTCCAAAAGTGTGTCGGTGAAATAATCCATTATCTTTTAAATCTATTTTTCTGTGGATTTTTTGAAGCCCCCCTATATAGCGTGTGGTTTTAAAATTATGTCAATACTTCCATCAAATAGACCGGAACATTGTTATTTTAGCTACATTACTCCAAAGAACTAACACATATATGAAGGGTATAATAATACCCCTCACATCACTGTTTAATGCATGTATATTGTTTTTGCATCAAGGAGATTCTCTGCAGAGGGCAAAATTATTTGGGGTGGGGGGCAGGAGGGCTTTTTCAATATTGTTTTGACTGGTAAGTCTGCTCTGAGAGGTAGAAACAATAGTGGGTAAAAGGAGCACTTTTGACTCTTTTAATAAACATCTCTTTAGGGATTGTCAAAGGAATTCTGGACCAAGGGACTTCGACTATTTCTTAATGGTGTATATAACCCAATTATAAGATGGCACTATTTGGTATGATCAAATGCATGATGAGCTTGTTTTACTAACAAAACTAAACTCATCTCACCCCAAGATGAGAAAGGGGCGTTTATAACATAGAATGACAAAGGAGTTATAATACAGATATATAAAGCGACCCTGTGTAATGGCGAATACATCTAGTTTGGGAATTATTGTGTTTATGACATAGTGGGTTACATATTCAAGACCACCAGCTGCTCCACTAGAGAAAGATGAGGCTCTCTATCCCTACAAAGACTGATAGTCCAGAAACACACACACACACACACACACACACACACACCCCACCGCCAGGACAGTTCTACTCTATCCTGTAGGGTCGCCGTGCGTGGCAAATTGCCTGGATGGCAGTGAGTGTGTTCCATAGGTAACAGCCCCCAAATGCTCATTGCAATCATCTTTTCAATATTTTACAACCTGCATGCAGGTTCCAGGCTTAACCCAGACAAGGATTGTGTAGTACATTGGGAAGAAGGTCATTCTGTACAAGAACCCCTTGGAGACTTGAAAGCCGTACAGATTAATTCATTTGCTTTCCAAGGCATGTATTTCCAATGAACCTACATGATCTGTTCTCTCAAGTAGAAATTCAATTTGTGTATGAGGGGAGAGGTAGGTATAGACAAGCATTGCAGGGGGGAAGGGTGTGTGTGTGTGTAGGGATATTTTGACTAATGTATTTGACTAATAAGTATGTGTGTTTTTCCTATTTTGATTAATGACTACAATTAGATATTCTACCATCCCCCTGTTTATCCTATGGGTAGGTAGCTAGTCAAACTTGTTTGGAAGTGAGCAGAACCCTATTGGAATATAGAGCTGCATATTTCCAAGTGAAATTTCCTTCAATTTGGACTGACAGCTTCTGTTGTGCAGGTAACACGAATGACCGAGTAGGTCATGCACTCTATTGCTTATGATGATGGAATGGGAGATAGATACAAAAGGTTACCAGAAGAAACAACTACAAGTCCTGATTGTACTTCTAGGCCCTTGGGTGAATGGCATCATTGAACTAAACAGATTGGAAGCACACATCATCCTTTTCTTTCTTTAAGAAAATGTTTCTTTTAAAGTCCACAGAACGCACTGACTCTCCTGTGCCATTTACTTTCGTGTGACAGCTACATGTCTGCCCATATGTCAGACTTCATCAGCCTCACATACAAAAGATAGTGATGGATCCATGACCCCCCCCAACTCCCCGCATCATCCTCTCTGGGATCTCAGAAGGGATACTCAGAAGGAGGGCTAGCCAGATTTCCAGCTTGCACAAAAGAGGATGTGCTAACTCCGTTAAAGCGGACATCACAAAACAAAACACAACCCACTGCCATTGGATCGATTCCAACTCATAATGAATATCTAGAGCAGAGCAGCACTGCCCCCATGGGGTTTTCTAGGTGGTCATTCTCTACCCGAGCAGATAGTCCCTTCTCTCTCCGGCGGCACAGCTGATGGGTCTAAGCCATTAGTCGAATGATGAGCCCACTAGGGCTCCTTTGCTACATGGATTCATCTGCAGAGATCCCCGTGTGGCCCTTCCTTCATAGTCTTTCAACTACAATTCCATGGAATTTTGTAGGAGAAATGAGGCCTCTGGGAACATGATGTTGCCCTCATCTTTGCCCCGGCTGCTATCTGCTGTTTTCTTTCCTCCAAAGCATTCAGAATTCTCTTCACTTTGCTCTTCACTGTCTCTAAACAGGTCTGTGTCGGTACTGTGCTCCTCGTATCCATGTAGAGGGAAGAAGCAAGCGGTGTGCCTACTTTTTCCAAGACTCAGTTTTATGACTTTGGGGCAGTTGCTCCACCTGCCTTGCTTCTTTACCTGTAAACCCGAACAGAGGATCGCTCCATGGGAAAGTTACTTATTTAATCCTTTGCTAAAATTGACTCTATTTTTACTTCTAAAGCGCTATGCCTATGTACATCAATCATAAGTGTACAAGCTTAAAGTGTTTTCATAAACCTAATATATTTGTGTAACTCAACTCAAATGCACTGCCACTGAGTCAGTTCCAACTCATAGCAACCCTGTAGGACAGTGTAGAACTGCCCCGATGAGTTTCTGAGACTGTAGCTCTTTATGGGAGTAGAAGAGCTCATCTTTTTCCCATAGGGTAGTTCATGGTTTTGAACTGCCAACCCAGCATTAGCAGCCAAACGTGTAACCCATTACAACATCAGGGCTCCTATCTCTGTAACTAGAATACTCCTCACATCCTTGATTGCTGATGATGGCTCTTCTGATTTCTAGGAGAATAGATTTGCTCCCATAAAAGTTTACACAAAGTGGGTTTTCAATCTATTAATATATTTTTCATGCATCAGGGCTAACTAGGAATGGCACATTGGTTGTGCTATTAAAGTAGAAAAGTACATTATTAAAAACTTTATATTATAGGAAGCCATTTTGTTACGAACAACCTGGAGTTTCTAATAATATAAGAACTTAATTTTGCTATTGATTGGATGCCACTGAAATGCTTTTTAATTCAATTCAACCCACAGGACCAAAAAATACATTTTAAAAATATTCAGGAAGCTAGTACATTATGCTCTAAATCTTACAGGTACCTTAACATATGTTTTGTGTTATCAGAAATAAAACAAATATAATGTTTATATGGAAAACACACACTTTAAAAACGAAATTTGCTTTACTAATAAAATTGAATTTTATTTGGCAATTTGTAGCCTCTGAATTGTGACTTAAGAATAATTTAATTTTTCAATTGGAAGCTGATGGATGGAAACTTCTAGAAGATAATTTACAAAATACAGTCCAGACAAAAAGAGTTCTGGGTTCGCTGGGGGTCAAACATTACACTACTCACCGCAAGGTCAGTGGTGCAAAACCACCAACTGCTCCACCGAGAAAGACAAGGCTCCTTGTTCTCCTAAAGAGTTACAGTGTCAAAAGCCCTATATGACGTGGCTGAGTCCCAGTGGACTCCATGGGAGTGGGTTGGGTTTGCCTTGTAGCAGAGGCTTTTAAGGAACTACCTAGTTAGAACATTCAGCAGGAAAGGGAGATCAATGTCATGTAGATTTGGAGGGATTTTTGTCCCCAGAAGTTCTAAATTGCGTCAGTAAATAATAATTTGCATTCAATAGAAGTCTCAAAACCCGCTCAGGTCTGTGCCCCAATCAGCTCACTGCCATGGACTGGAGCGCACTGCCCAACTTTGAGAGCAGTCCCCCTGAACCAAGAGCGAACAAGGGGCTATAATGAAAGGGTGAGTAAGTGGCTTAAATTTAGGTAGCAAGGAAGAGAATAAGAAATAGATATGTGGTTTTCCAATGGAAAACAGGCAGATTACTTGATAAAAGCTCAGCTGCAGTCAGATTATAGTGTATACATTCAGAAATTTAAGCCAAAGCAGTTGACTTAAACCTAAAGATAGATGCAAATGATACCATTTGGTAGGGAGCAGAGTGTTTGGCTGCCAAAGCTTACACGGCATTAAGATTCTGATGATTTGGTTTCTGTCTCCTGAAGAGGAAGCTGTATCCGTTACCTGCTGCTGAAAATGCTGGCTTTTCTACAACATGCCCTTCGGCATGTGCTATTTAAGTGGCTTGGAAATATGTGATTACGCTTCATGTGCTTGTCCAGATTCTCCATCCTTACGGAGACACTGACATTTACAGTTTCTGGAGGGTGAAGTGTTTCTTGGGCTTCAGTGGCTAGTGTTTGTCATATTTTTACACACACAAAAAAAAAAGAAGAAGAAAAAACCCAAACCGGGGGAAGCCCTGTTAATAGTACATTTTACATTTGGAATTGATTTTATAGGGCTGCTTCCCCTGCTCTTGACCACACCAGCCCCATCCACCCCACCCTGCCCCTTTTCCATAGTGTCAGTGTCAGCTTCCTAAACCCCACTTGGCCCTGTGCCATCTCTCCTCCTTAAGGATGCTGCAGCCATACCCCTCCCTACCCACCCCCCAATTGCATACAGGACCCAGTCTGAAGCGTCGACAGTTTTCTGTGCTTCTCGATTTGACTCCAGTTTATTTTTCTCTATGTTTCTACATACCTTTGAGCCACATTCAGTCTCTCTACTCAGAGCATATTATTAGGGCAAATCTAAAATTGTCCCTCATTGCTTTTTCCCTCAATCTGTGTTCTCAGCCACTCCCCTCAGACCACGTGTCTGCTAGCTGATCCTGACCGTGATGAAATCCTGTGTGTCGGAATAAAATTGTGCTCCGTAGAGTTTTCAGGGGATGATTCTTTGGAAGCAAATCACCACATTTTTCTCCCAAGGTACCTTTAGTGGACTTGAATTTCTAAAATTTTGATTAACAGTTGAGCATATTGTGCTAGACAGTGTTCTCTAGACAAACAAAATTAGGACACTTATGATTATATCTATTTCTATCTATATCCATATCCATATTTATAGATGGATAGATAATATACAGCACGAAGGAATATAACAGCTAATTAGTCCACACAGCAGTGTACATTGGGCTCAGTTCAACTCACTTCCATGGAACAGTTAATATACTAGAAGTCCCTCAACTCATGAGGGCTGCTGGGTCCAAGGTCAAGGAAGCAGACAGCTGAGTCTTCCCTAGGGCAATTCAGGCAGTCCAGCCACAGGTAGCAAACAGCAGGGTAGGTCACCATCAGTCAGCAGCTCAGGAGCTCAGTGAAGCAGGCCCAGATGGGATTTGGAACTCAAGCAATGCAAGCAGTCCAGATCCACCAGCCTCAAGTTCAACTGATGTACACACCAGCAGCATGGTGAAGCAGGTCTCAAAGGAACCTCAACCACTAGCCACACACGATCCACGGGTTGGCTGTCCCACAGGTAGTGTAGCATACAAGTTGAGGCATAAAATTAGCTAAAGCAGTAGCACACTGGTCCGATCACCAGAGAGCAAGAGAGAGACAGGCTGACCTTGCTGAGCCATTATCTCTTTGCCCTCTAATCAAACTGTGATCTGATTAATCCCACATGTCCCTGTTGGCCAGGTTGGCACAATAAACCTATCTATCACACATATGTTCCATTTGCATCACCTAGGGATCTTTTTGTCCAACATCATCCCACTATTATTGCACTTAACAGTGGTCACAGGAATGGGCTCAAACACAATTGTGAGGATGGTGGTGTAGGCCAGCCAATGTTTTGTGCTGTTGTATACAGAGTTGTTATGAGTTCAAACTGACTCAAGGGCACCTAACAAAAGAGCAAAATTCTGTATTATCATTGCCTGCTTACTTCCCTCACCTTTGCTTAATTACCTCGACCCAAAACCAAACTCACTGTCGTCAAGTCGATTCCAACCCATAGAGACCCCATAGTACAATGTAGAACGGCCCCTGTGGCTTCCAGACTATTAACTCTTCATGGAGTAGAAGGCCCAGTCTTTCTCCCACAGAGCAGTGGTGAGTTTCAAACTGCCGACCTTCCAGCCTTAGCAGCCCAACACCAGTATGATACCAGGAATCCTTGGTTGCTTAATTATAAAAGCAAAACAAAATCTAAATTCACTTCCATTAAGTTGGTTCCTACTCGTAGTGACCCTTGTAGGACAAATTAGAACTGCTTCTGTGGCTTACAAGATGGTAACTCTATGAGAGGAGAAAACCTCATCTTTCTCCCAGGGAGTGGCTGATGGCCTCAAACTGCTGATCTTGCAGTTAACAGCGCAAAGCCTAACCACTATGTCACCAGGGCTAAGTTATAAGCTCCTTGAAAATAGATAACAGAATGTTGTTTCCATGCTATTTAGCACATTTTGTGGTACTAAATTCAGGAAATGCTTAATATATATTTGCTGAATACATGGAGCTAAGTGTCTTAGTAGATTGAAATTATTATCATCTACTCCCTAAATGTGCATGCATATAGTTCCCCAAATTCTGGCATTTTATAGGCAGAACATTGAAAGGATAAGAGACCAAGGACCAAGCAGATCGTTCTATAAGTGCAGTATCTTAGACTTTTAGAGTCACTTGGAGAAGTTCATTTATTAGTGATGTCAAGACATCAACATTAAACCACACAGCCCTGTAATTTTTGTGCCACTTGTGAATTTCACAGAGAAACCCGAAATTCTCATTGATTTTCATAAGTACCATAAATATGGCTGGATGCCTTTGTTCTTCAGCAAAGCATTCAGAACTGAGGGACATGAGTAAAAGTAACTAGGAAGTAAATTGGGTAGGATCTGTCCCTGGGGAATATCTAAAAGTACATGGTCTCGGATTCATGAACCCCTTCTCAAGTCCTAACACTTAGAACTCTGTACGTTATCAGCTCCGGTGTGATCAGTCCATATGGGAATGAATGAGGGCCACTGAGTTTTGCTGTTGTGCTGTTTGTTTCCCTACTGAGTGCCCATGAGAGTCTTCTCTGAATAGCTATGAAGACTAGTGAAAGGTGCTTCCAGAGAGGGGAGGGCTTCAAATACCAGCTCTCCATGAAGAATTCTAAACCCAGTGCCTTACCCTCAGCTCGGCCTAGCTCAGCCCACCAGGCTGCTGGTGGGAAAGCAAAACACACTGTAAACTTGGTCAAAGCTAACAGAGGGCACCTTGTGGTAATTCCATCGAGCTAGATAAACCTCCAATTGCCTTTGTGTCACACCCATGGCTTTGACCTCATTCTGCCAGTGTTCCCAGCAGGAGGTGGCCACCGGGACTGTGGCAGGGGTCCCTCTCTGGACAGACACAAAGGTCCGCCATTAAGAGTTTTGGGGGTCATCAGAGTTTGTGTGCATCTCTGCATGTTCAGGGCACCGGCTCAGATTCACATCCTCCCGGAATCGGTGTCTCTGTGCTGGGTGCTGTTAATTCCCAAGAACCTGCTCAGCTATCTTTATAAGAGGGGGTGGTGTGATGTGTGTGTGTGTGTGTGTGTGTGTGTGTGTGTGTGTGTGTGTGTTTCATTTTGCAGTTGACCCAGAGGTCAAGTTAGAGCTGGGGGTATGTCTGGGAAGTGTCGGTTACTTTGGGCATACGTTCTTTACTCTGACCCCAGAGCACCTACAGAGAAGTAAGAACTGTTACCAGTGAAGTTAGGAGCATTGTGTGATTCTCATGGTAAATAGAATGTTACTGGATGAAGCAGGAACCTAGCCTAACGAGGCACACAGTTTAAAACAACAAAAACAACCAGTAAAACATTTGCATAAACTCACTGGTCACTTCATTTGCATACACGTAAGATACAGAGGAGCACTTAGGAGTGAAGAGCAGGTTAATTCCCAAGAACCTAAAGGTGGGTTTTCTCACACCCATGGGGTTAATGGTAAATTGGTCTCTTAATCAAGTTAAGTGACTTTTAATGACTTCAAGTGTGTGTTACCATTAGCAGTGGTGGTGCAGTGGCTGTCCTTCCTGTCTGATCACATGCCACCTTCCTGGTGCCTGGCGCCTGCTGCCTGGTCCTTGCTTGACTGATTTCCCCAACACAAACCAGACTTGGGCAGAGGCAGAGCCAGCAGCTAAGCAGGAGAACTTGGCCCCGGTGAGCAGGCAGGGTTCGGTTCCAGAGCATCAGGGCATTGCTGTTCTTTGCGGTAATGCTTTAAAATATAAAAATCTGTGAAAATAGTCATGTTTTTATTAACAACTTTAGCTCTCTTCATACCCCCAAGCCCTTTTAATTTTCTTTATGAGTCATAATACACCGGCTTATTAACACTTAAATTGCCAGTTGGTTCCTCTGCACTTTTTAATTATGTTGTTGTCCTGGACAAGGGTTTTGATAACTGGATGTGGTCAGAAAAGCTATTACTGTGCTTAGAACCTTGGTGCCAGCCAGGGGAAAGGCCTACTAACCCTGTGATAAAGACAATTTGTCACCCTTCTGGTGTATTCTGCTGGAAACCCATTGTCACTGGAGTTTGGGTTTGATTTCAAATGGATCTCAGGTTTTTCAGACAGGGGCTGAACTACACTTGGGCCTTCAGTTTGGGCTCCCCCCCACCCCCCTTTACTGTTTCAGATGCCCTTGAGAGGGTTGGTTCAGGCAGTGAGTCTTGGAGTAAATGTGATCTTGTGGCTTCCTAGAAGCTGATAATAACTAATGTGGGTCTCACGAGAAGATAGCTTTCATTTACTTGTTGACCTGTCATGACCATCTGAGGGAACTGGGCACTTCCCTCTTAGTGAATTGCTAGCCACCGAAACACGGTTTCTATTCTGTCTCTGGGGGAGAACACAGGCACAGCACCCTGAAGGGCAAGGAACAATGCTTTTTGCGCTTGCTCTGCCAACTGGAAGAGAGGACAGGCTGACTGGGTGGTGATTAGAAGAATTTCCTGCCCACAGAGAGGCTGGAGTTCGATGAAAATCTTGGTCCCCCACCCTTCAGTTGACTGCCTTTAAGCCGGTGCCTTTGATCCATGGTGCTGCCCAGACAAGGCTGGCTCTCGGCTGCCCTTCTCTCCCTGGCACGTCTGCAGACAATCATCCAAGCCGCTGTCCAAGACTCGACTATTATATTGGTCCATCACAAAGAGTAAAGTGGGAAATTGCTCAACACAAGAGGTCTGTCTCATTATAGTCTCTGCAAATAAATAAATAAAGGATTATCTCTCTCCTGGGCTCCAAGGTCAGGTAACTCCTGAGCTGAATCTTTGTGAAATCCCGTTTACTGAGAGAGAACGCAGTGGGAGCCTTAGCAATTTGCAGCAGGTGTGTCAGTGCAGGCATCCCTCTGAGCACAGCTGTGGTTAAACTTTATCCGTTGGATCCCCATATAGCCAGACGGTGAGGGCTCTGCTATAAGTCAAACTAATGAGAATAGCCTAAAAAGCAAACAAATCCTTTCTTCCCTCCCAAGGGCTCTTTAAAGTTCTGGAAGGGTCTGACTGACAGCTTTGGAGGCCCCAATCCTGACCCAGAGCGAGCAAGGCAGCAGGAAGAGCCTTTCTTGCACTTTGGAAGCTGTTAGCCCTTCCCTCCCCACCCCTCCCTCCCCTCCCCTTCCCTTGGTGCAAAGAGTCTGCAAATGGGAGGGTCCTGCAGCCCCCACACCTCTTTAGGCTTCCTACAAAGGGGGTGGGCGTAGTTATTGTTGCATTCAAAGGGCAGTTTTTGTGTGTGAAATCTTAGAGGGGAAATGAAATGAACTGTGCTTTCTGTTTGCTACAGAAAATTAGTTTCAGCTTGGCTTGTTTTTTGAATACTATACAAGGGAACTTCAAAAAAGTTCTTGGAAAATGTAACGTATAGCAAATGGGATTTTTTTTTCATGAACTAGTGATTAGCAACTTTCTTGCATCTATTTTTGTTAAATGAAGGAAGCTTCGTCTTTCATTCTAGACGTGGATCTGTTGTTATCTAGCAAAGTCAACCTCCATTTACAATTTCTGTCCATGGTGATCTGCACTATTAACATTTGTTGCCATGAACCTTCCCATCTGCCCCCGCTGGTGACTGGATGCACACTGGGATTGGCACTTTGTGGTCCTTGGGGTTCTCTAAAGTAGGTTCCCTAGCCCTTTCTTCCTGTCTGTCTGACTGTGGAAGCTCTGCTGAAACCCGTTCCCCCTCATGACAACACACAAGCCTCCTCTGAGGGACCGGCGCTGGGGCACAGCAGGTGCCACGTCAGGGACTTGAACCTGGTTCTCCTGCATGGAAGGCAAAACCCACTGTCACTGGAACCATCACTGCCCTCTACGAATTTGTAGCAGAACTGAATGGTGCTGCTTTAATGAATGAATGTAGTGAGTTTTTTTTGTTCTTTTCCTGTAACGGCACTGTCTGATACATGTTCTGCAGCCACAGTTAACAAATGGAAGCAGAATTTAATAGGAGAAAGGTACCTTCCGTGGTGAGAAATTTCCATTCTAAGAAGAGATCCTATTTGGCTTTTGATCATTGTCTCTAAGCCTCCAGCCATTACTTTCATGCTCGCTTGAAGAGAACATTTTTTTGTATATACTTCTTGTATTCTCTTCTCTGATTTCTAACCAAGACACTCAGCTGCGAACCAAAAAGTCAGCAGTTCGAACCCACCAGCCCTTTCTCTTCTATGAAGATTTACAGCCCTGGGCACCATGTGGTGAGTCCTACTCTGTCCTATAGGGTGTAGATAAATTATAATCGATTTGATGGCTGTAGGTTTGGGGTTTGTGTTTGAGGTTTCAGGGTAATTATCTTTGAATTGGGGGGGGGGGCTTGTGCTCTGATACTTTGGTTATTATGGAAAATTCTAAAGTTTTATAAGCTATGAAAGTTTCTTTATAGTATTACCCCGGTAAGAATTGGACATTTAATCTGAAATCTGTATGGCACGGAGCCGGACAGGATGTTGGAAGTGCTTTGCAAAACTGTGTTATCATTGGGTACTGTTGGGATGGTTTTTGACTTGGTGACTGCAGGTGACAGACCTGTCCATAGTGGTTCCCACACTGGTATCTTCACCAATGCGGGATGTCAGGCCTTTTCCCCAGGGAGGCACTGGATGGGTTCAAAGCATCAGCTTCTAGATTCATAGGAGCATTTAGCAGTCACACCAAAGTTCCCTTTGTAAACTGGAGAAGGTGGCATTGCGGGACAGATGGGGGCTTTGGAACCCATCCCTGTGTGCTGCAAATGGTCAAGCACTTGGCTCCTAACTGAAAGGTTACAGGTTCTAGTGCACCTAGGAGCACCTTGGATAAAAGGTTAGAGGTCGCCCTGTGGAGCCTACTTCCACTCAGATGCACAGAGTAGCTGGTTTAGTGGTTATGGAATCAACCCACTTAGACTCACATGCTTCCACTGTGGGGGGATTGAGTGTGTTATCTGTGTAGAAGGAGCCCTGGTGGCGTAGTGGTTACACACTGGGCTGCCAACCCTGAGGCCAGCAGTTCAAAGCTGCCAGTGGCTCAGAGGGAGAAAGATGAGGCGTTCTTCTTAGGCAGAGTGTTAAAGCCCACACAGGCAGTTCTAACCTAGGGTCTCTGGGAGTCAACATTGACTCCATGGCAGTGAGCTCCGGGTTCAGTTACCCGATGGAGCTGATCTACTTTGCTCACCATGAGTTGGGATTCCTCAAGGGCAAAGACCTAAAATTTCTTCTAACAAAACACAAAACCACCCAAAAAACCAATTAGAATCTATCTATGCTTCTCCCCTGAAAAGGAGAGTAAATGACCCATGCCTGGCAGGTTACAATCTTTCAACAATATTTTTAAGTGCCAACCAGTTTACCTCTATTAGGTTCAAAGGTAATATTTGCAGCTGTTTTTATTAGAATGCAATACAATGGTGAAGGAAAACGGCACATTAACAAATTAAATAGCCTTTGGTAAAAGTTTTAAGTAGCCCTTTGTAAAAGTGTGCGTGTGTGTGTGTGTGTGTGTGTGTGTGTGTGTGTGTGTGTGTGCCTGGCCCCAACTTACCAGCATGGTTAGGTCCCAAACACCAGGTGTTAGGTAAAAGTGAGCATTATGGGAAAATGGAGGTTTGTTTGTTTGTTTTATTTCTGTTTTCAGACCCTCCATTTGTCTGATTCTCTTTTCTACTTAGAAAATCTGATCATAGGAGTCATAGCAGCCGAGGTTTACTGCTGTGCGCATCACTGTGGCAAGTCCAGTTAGAGATTATCCCTCTGCAGAGCAGGAGGCTTGGAGGAGCAAAGCTGGGTAAAGCCGCATGTTGACTAGGGGGGACTTGGCTTAACCACTTCACCTTCCAGCAATGCTGGCTCAGCATTTATCTCCCAGAGCCACCCAGCACTCCCCACCCTCCCCTGTAATCCTGTGCTCTTGAGCCCCAGAGCCTGCTCAGCTGCTAGGCCTGGCCAGTCACCAAGGAGGGGGCTTCCTGTGAGACATTGGGAGCCTGACCTCCCACTTGGTCCCACTGAGGCTCAGGCTCCAGGCCCTAGACCCTGTTGAACTCACTTTGGGGTGTCCCGAAACTCGTAGGCATTTCTTCTGACACCCACTTGCTGTCCCTTCCTTCCACTAGTGGTGTCACTAGGGAGGTGCAAGTGTAAGGAAACTGTCAGGCATAACGCCAGAATCACCCCAGAGGTCATGACATTGGTGGCTGTGGTAGGTAGGCTGGGGGAGGGTGTGCCAGTAGGCAGTGGCGTCTTGGAATTGGTGTCACCCTTTACTCAGAGTGGTAGCTCATCACAGCCCCACCTGTCAGTCAGGATGTGCGTAGGTGTGCCATGGCGCCCATTATTGGGCACAGAGGGACATATCCACCGTGGCCATTGGGAGAGGGGAGGAGCAGCAGAGGAGGCCTGGAGGCCAGTGAAAGGACAGGGAGCTTCACAGAGTGGCCCTTTCCACAGTGGGTGTATGTGGGGACGCCAACTCTAGTAAGGCTACGGGGTCCCACCCACAGCAGTTTGGAACTGAAGGCCCCGGGTGGCATAGGAGCGGGGAACTCGGACAGGCCTGCACTGGCTCTGTGCTTCCTAGAGGCTGGGGCCCTTGGGAGCCAGCCATGCATGGCCAGGAGTGGAGAGAGTGGGACAGTGTACACAGATTCCTGAGGGCCACCTGGAGACCCTCTTCAATGAAGGACATGCTTCATAGCCCTTGCCTCCTTGCCTGCTGCTTGGTGAATGCACAAAATAGATCGTATGTTTGTTTCCTTACTGTCACCGATGTGAAAGTCAAAAAATGAGGTGGTCAGAAAGTGAGTAGGTGTGTGATCTATGGGAGGGCTTCAAAACCTTCATGGAAAAAACAGAATTGAAAGATAATCAATCTTTCCCCCAGGAGCAGTTGGATCCCCTTCCTTGTATACAATGATATATATGTGTATGTATATACACACACTCATTATTTTGTGTATATACACACACATCTACCTATAGTCATGCATTGCATAACATCTATTTAGGTAACATCTGACTGCATATCCATCTGTGCTTCCATAAGGTTTTAATAGTGCTCAGGAGACAGAGCTAGCTTGACATGTTGTTTCCTGAATACAGTACATACACCACATGTTGCTTGTATACAAAGCAATTGTGCTGCTGGGTGCATAAAGGGACAGTATATACACACCCTATAATACATATGTATTATAACCATAATAAGTGAGGTTAGGGGCATAGGTATATACTGTACTTTTTATCTGAACGGTATACCATGTAACAGGGTTGGGTGCTGCCTGCAAGGTCAGCAGTTTTGCAACCCCCTGCTGCTGTGAGGGAAAAAGAGGAGGCTATCTATTCCCATAGCGAGTTAGTCTCAAAAACCCACAGAGGCAGTTCTACGCAGCCCCAAAGGGTCACTGTGAGTGGGAACCGACTCGATGGCAATGGTTTGGTTTTGGGTCTGGACCTGAAGGCGTAGGCAGCAGCGCCTAATCTTGGGCATTGCGCTGTGTCTTGAGTGCTTTAGCTATATCTCTTTCATTCCCTTTTGAAAATATTACTGGGAAGTGCATCGTGGCAACTGCATGTAGCAAAACCAGTGCAAAGGGGGCAGCAGTAAGAGACAATGGAGAAATATTGATTTGGAAGGAAACAAAAGGCTATAAAAAAGCATGAAGGTGGAAAACCAGTAAATGCTATTGCTTGCGATTTAGGCAGGTCGTGCCTGACAATCATGAGGGTCCTCAAAAACAAAGCACCAATTTCCCAAGCTATGAAAGAACCAGGTCCCTCAAATGCTACAAAGCTAACAAAATGTGAGCTGTATCAGAGATAGGCAAACTGCTAATGCTGTGGATTGAGGACCAAACATAAGAGCGAACCTCTCTCACACAGTGATGATCACAGTACACTTAGTTCCAGCTGGTTTAAAGAAATAGCAAAACCAGCCTGTGATATGGTTTTCACACAGCGTCTAAATCACATAACGTCACGTTTTACAGAATGTATCATGGGCGTTGCGTGACTGTATGTACTTTTCTGCTGTTACCCCCTCATGCAGTCCGTTATTCTTTAGCATTGGTGTAATGTACAACCCAGCGAGTCATTTTGGGCACATGAAGTCAAGGCAGAAAGATCATGGACGAAAAATCCCTGGAGTCGAGCTTTTCTTGTGACTGAAGCCCACAGAATCACCTGCTGTTAGTCCACCGTTAGTATTCAATGGAACAAGTCATCTTTGGAGCTTAAGGCCTGCTTAGCAGCCAAGGGCTCGTGTCCGGTCCTCTGCCTTCCAAACTCATCCCTGTGTTCTAAGGATTACACCTGCTGTCAAGTTCAGCCTCTGTCAAAGAGATGACTACGTCCAGAGAGGGGTGGGGGGTGGGGCAGAAATAAAGGCTTTGAAGTTCTAGTTCTAGAAAAAAAATCAATTGTCTTTACTAAAGTGCTCAGAAATGAGTTTGCCATCATCATCTTTAAAAGTACAGTGAACCCTCGTTTATCGCGGTTAATCGGTTCTAGACCCTACCATGATAAATGAAATTCCGCGAAGTAGGATTCCTTATATCCAAAAGTTTTACCTTTTCCTGGATGGTGAGCATCTTCCTCTGGCGCTTCTTTTTATTGTCAGAAGGCTTAGAAGAAGCAGCTCGTTTAGGAGCCATCATAGGGCTTAGATAAAATTTCTTAAAAATCGCAAACAATTACAGTACACTGTACAAAAGCAAAAATGCATCTGATACATAGCTCCGATACGTAGCGATGCAGACAGAAGCGTGTACAGTATGAGCCAATCAGTGGCAGTAATGACAGAGCATGCGCTGTTACGCAAAAACCGCGATAGAGTGAAGCCGCGGAAGTCGAAGCGCGAGGTGGCGAGGGTTCACTGTATTGGCTTCCATGAAAACACTTTGGAGTACCAGAGCTGTACGACCTGCAACGCAGTAGATACTTGCTGAGCCAATGAAAACACAGCTTGACTGATTCCAGGACAGAAAGAATGATGAGAAAAACCCACAGGGAATAACCTAGTGGTCATCTTTCCAAATTGGTAAGAGGAGAATAATGACAACCAGCTCCTGAAACTAAAGAACCCAGCTGCTTTAAGGGGAGGTTGCAATATGGTGCTTCAGAGTCAGCCTGGGTGCTAGCTCTTGCTCTGTTACAGGCTGTGTGACATTCAGGGGCAGTTAAAGACTTTGTGAGATAGTGTGCAAAAACCAGTAGCACATGCAGGTTTGGGGCCAAAAGGCCTGACAATCTTCCTCTGAAAATTGGCCTATGTAAACCCTGTGGACCACAGTGGTCTGATCCTGCTCTGCAGGGAGTGTGTTAGTCTGGGTAGACTAGAGAAACAAATCCATATATGTATAACAAATCCAGATATCTATAAGAAAGAGCTTTATATGAAGAGTAATTGTATATTACAAAAACATCCCAGCCCAGTCCAGATCAAGTCCATAAGTTTGATATTAGCCATACATCCAAAACCCGTCTTTAAATTCCTCTTCAGACGCACGCAACACATGCAATGACACTGAATGCAGGAAGACCAAAGGCCACTGGGTGAAAAGTCTTGTGGATCCAGTGGTGGTGGAAGCATCTCAGTGCTGGTAGGGGTCTCCACGTGCCTCCTCCAACTCCAGGGCTCTGGTTCCATCACATAGCTCCATGTCTCTTGTCAGCATGAGGACTAAGCAGAGAGTGGGGATCTGTCCTCCAGTGAGCTATTGATCTCCTTATTGCCTCCAAATGAGGTCATCAAGCTGTGACCTGATTGACAGGCTAAACTCCACCCCTTCACTCTTAATCATCTCAAGTTGACACCAGATTATGTAACTACCACAGGAGGTCATCATTAGTTAGTGTCCAACCTGACAGCAGCTAACAAACAAAGAAGAAGAACAAGAATAATATAAAAAGCTATCAGCATAAGGCCATAAGGTAAACAATTACTTCAACACAAAGCTGAGAAGATAGGGGCCAGGGAAATGAGAAAGGGAACAAACTGAACCAAACCAAGAGTTCACTGTCACATTGTGATAAACCTTACAAATGTCACCGCATGACTTGTGTGGAAATCGTCAAACCTAACTTGTGGTGTAAACGTCCACCAACAACTCCATATTATTTTTTCAAAATGTATATATAAATATATGTTGACCAAGGAAATGTGTGAGTGTTTTCCCCCTCCAGAGATCCAGTGTGTGAACCATTTATCAGCATGTCACAGGGTTAGAATCAGAATTAATATGGTTTTCTTTTTGAAGATTTTGTTAACAAACTGTGTTTACCGGGTACCCATATAGGTTGAAATCAACACAATAACAGATTTGGGTTGACAGGTGGCTACTATAGACCCTTACATAAACAACCCATCATCATCAAGTTGATTGAGGTACCCTATAGAACACAGAACTGCCCCATAAATTCAGGTGTTGATTTGGGGCTCGCACTCAATCCTAGATCCAATCCAAGAACAATTAGTTCTCATGACATGGCCCTGCTCGATCGATACTTGTGCTCATGAAGGAAACACAGCAGGTATGGGTGCCATAGCAAAGCGTGGTGAAGAAGCCAGATGGTGCCCAGCTATCAGAAAGAATAGCATCTGAGCTATTCAAACAATCAGCCATCTAAGTGAGATGTCAACTAAGCCCACATGGAAGAAGCACACCAACTTCCATGACCCAAGGATGGCAAATTATATCATCCAGATCCAAAGTGGGGAATAGTATCAGAGCTCCAACTTGGAGATTCTGATGTACAGAAGGCTATGGATGAAAGTGGAAGCCCACAATACATTTGTAGCGTCTACACAGAGAATAGCCCTATGGTGATTTCTCTATAACCATAATTGAGGGATGGAAATAATCTGGTTATTAGATTCTTGAAGAGATGTGTATAGTAGATTAATATGATAAATCTCACTTGAAGGGTTAAAACCATGTCACTTAATCTCTATTCTGATGCATGTTGTGCTTGATCTGGTTTTCAACGTTTTCTGTGTTTTGTTTTGTTTTTCCCTCGTAGTGGAGTTTGTCTCTTGTATTTTGTCACTGTTACTAGTCTTCTTGACTGTTATGTGTTTTTCTATGGGTTTTTTTTTGTGTGTGTGTGTGTATGAAACCCAGGATAGGTCTATCTGTAGAGACAACATCTAGAATATCTGGAAGAAGGTTTGACAGAGAAGGGTGGGGGGGTGCATAAGGAGAAGCTGATATCAAAGAGTTGAAGAAGGAAGAAAATACTTTGAATCTGATGTGGTAGTGATTGTACAACACTGCTTGATGTGATTGAACAATGGAATGGTATGATGTCTGGATTAGCTCCTAATAAAATGATTTGGAAAAAAGAATTTTGAAGGCTACAAATCATTACTGAAGCAGAGCAGAAGGTAGGTTTGAACCACCGATCTTATAAACCATATCTTAACCCACCCCACCCACCAGAGCTCCTTAAAAACTCACTGTCATGGAGTCAATCCAGACTCATAGTGATCCTATGGAACAGACTAGATTGAATTGCCTTTGTGGGTTTCTAAGACTATAAGTCATTATGGAAGTAGAAAACCTCTTCTTTCCTCTCAGAGCATCTGGGAGTTTTGAACTGCTGACCTTGTGGTTCTTCAAAAGCCCAAATCAAACTCACTGCCATGGAGTTGATGCGGACTCACCGTGACCCAGTCGGACAGGGTGGAACTGCCTCTGTGAGTTTCTGACACTGTAACTCTTTCTGGGAGTAGAAAGCCCCATCTGTCTCCGGCTAGGGCTCCCTCTGTAGGGTGAACAAGGAGAAGAAGGAATGAACGATCTTTGAGTACCAGTACCTGGTAATATCTTCATTTCCTTCATCCAAAGGGGCTTTAAAAAGTTCATGGAACAATGGAATTAAGATAATACAACATTTTTCCACAAACATTTTGAAGCCCCCTTTGTATCTTGCTTAAAGTCTGAAGGTCTGGCAGCGGAAGAAACAGATCTGTGGTTTAATCACTTGCTCAAGTTGCTACAGCTAACAAGACAAAGGAATCTATTTTGGGGGAAAGTATTTGAATTCAAGTGTTTGTGTCCCAGTGCTGAGCATCCTTCCCTGTGGGATGGAAATTTGAATGCGTTTTGCAAAGAGGGAAATAGTGTTAAGTGTTAGGTTAAGGTTTGGGGAATGTAATTAGTCCTATATTCAGTTTCTCTCCCTCATTGGAATACCAGACGTTACAAGTCAAGTGCGTGCCAACCATTGGTCATTTCTAAATTCTGCCTGAGGGAGAAATGTGTCTGAGAAGCCCAAGGGCTAGCAGCGTCTTGTCAGCTGGATTTTAAACAGTGAGAGCTCTGGTTTACAGGCCGAGAAAGCAGCCCTTGTGAAGGCAGGCACGCAGGTGTGTGCCTGGCACAGCAGGGGGTTTGTTTCAGTAGTGGAAACCCAAACCAGCAAATACAACTGTGTGGTCCGAGAGGCAGGTGTGGCTTGTTTGGGATTTGAACTAGTCAGTTGAATATTGTTTCTGTTCTGGAAAATGGGTCCAGGTCTCAGGTTACCTGAGACCCAGGTGGGATGTGTACTCGCCTTTTCTGTTTCTCCTTCATTCCACATCGGCATCCTGAGGGGCCATTGGTCATATGGGAAGCTTTCAGAATACAGGTTCTGGGGTCCTGCCCTTGGGCCTGTAGTTGGAAAGTCCAGGAAGCTGCATTTCAGAAGTATCTCCTTAGCGATTCTGAGGCAGGACCAAGGCACGTCGCACTGAGAAAGACGGTTCATAGTTTCTGTGCTGTCTTCCCAAATAAAAGGAAAGGACAGGCATGTGTAATCATAGGTCTTCCAAGCTTCCCCTCACTTTTCTACTCAGCCTCTATCGATCCTCACAATGACCCTGTGCGGTGTGGGGAGCAGGGAATTACTCTCCTTGTTTTACAGTTGAGAGAACGGAGGGTGGCAGAAGTTAATTAAGTTGCACCAGGTCCCGATATTGGCAAAAAGTGGAGCCAGGTGTTTTAGGATTTTTGCAGCATATCTTTCTCTAAAGTGGCCCCCATGGGTACTGCACATGTCATTTTCTACTTTAAGGTGACCAGACATCCCGCTTTTTGGAAAGAATGCACGACAAGCTAGGGAACGGTCTCTTTGGTCCATATAGACCAAGTTTTAATCAAGATCCCCTCCCCATCCCCCGGTCAATGGTGTCCCGCTGTAAATCTGGTCACCTTATACTACTTGAAGGTGCTGTTTGGGTACCACAACTCATCCACTGCTCTGGAGTGGATTCCAGTTTATATCGACCCTATGGGACAGAACTGCCCCTGGGGGTTTGTGAGACTGTACATTTTGACTGGAGCAGAGAGCCTCGCCTCTGTGCTGGCAAGTGGCTGATGGGCTCCAACTCCTGCCCTTGAGGTTGCAGACCAATATGTAACCCGCTCTGCTCGGCTGGAACTCTAGGGCTGCTTGGGGACGCCCAGGATGTGCCAAATCTCCACTCTTCATTTCTTCTGTTACACCAGCGCACAGGTAACACTTCTTCCTCAGACCCCGCCCACCCAGAGCTAGGCCAGCGCTCACCAGTTGCGTAGTCATCCAGACTGATCAGTCTGGCCAAGACATTTTATGCAAGCTGCAAGCTTGGGGGTCCTCACAGCACCTCACTTGTGACCTGCTAGTTTTTGACTACGTCCTTGCATTGGATCATTTGATAGAATAACTCCCAGAGTTCACACGGAGCACTGACTTATAACTACAGTTTTATTGTAAGAAGAAGGGTGCAGATGAAGAGGCACTTCGAAGGTCCCCTGCGTGAAGCTCCCAGATCTCAGAAAGGGATGGGCTAATCTCCCACAGGCATCCATGCTGTCCACTAACCAAGAGGCCCATGGTGTTCTCCCGTCTGTCCGGAGTCTTTGTTGTGTAGCTATAATTGATGGAATTCACCTTTCTTCCCCACCCCCCACCCCTAGCCCCCTGAGCTCAGCTGATACCACCAGGTGCTCTACTGGGTGGTCACCTCTCTAGTGGAAACGCTCACGTGTGGTCTGGAGGCCTAACGAGAACACCAGTGGCTGCCTTGTCAGTTCTGACACATGGCAGCCCCTTCTGTGTCAGAGTAGAACTATGTCCCACAGAGCTTTCAATGGCCAAAAAATCGCCAGACTTTGCTGCTGAGTGCCACTGGGTGGGCTTGAACCTCCAGCCTTTGGGTTGGCAGCCACCTAGACTCAGAACGATAATAAAGCCACCTTTGTTACGCAATAACTTCCAAGGGTTTAGAATTCCCTCTCAATGTTCATGGGGTTACTATGCCTTGGTGTCTGGTAAAACTAAGGAAGACCTACTGGAGCCAGCCTCAGTAATATTGTGTAGTGCAGGGAGAGGGGGCAGCCCGATGGCCAGGAAATGTCTGAACTCCATTGACGTCCTTCTGCAGCCCATTAGATACAAGGAGGCTTTAGAAATCCCCTTGTCTTTTAAGCCCATGTCTCCACAAACTTGTTGGAGCCCCATTTGCATTGTCATACATATCATTAGGTGGCAAGGGACATATTGCGAGCAGAAGAGATTTCTGTGGGCTTTCAGTGTTTCCCTCTCTAGCACTTTTGGGCGGCAAACAAGGCATTTCAAACGGGAGGGTACCCTTGAGCCGGAAAACCGAGTTGCTCCTTCTGTGTGGGTCAGAAGGAGCCTTGCGACCACAGGGCCTTTGCTTCATTCCCCTGGGCCCACAGACACTTTGTGAAAAGAGAAATGTGGAGCTCCTGTAACCTCATCCCCAGCTTTAGCATCCAGGATGCAAGCTCCCTGGGATGATCCCCTGCTCTCTGACGTTTCTCAGGCAAATAGAACATTTACATCTGTCAGCAATGAGCTCAGGATTTTATTATTTCTTCCTTTGCTTGGGGAGTTGGGAAAAACACTAGCTTCCTATTTTACCTGTGAAATTAATTGGCTTTTAAAGAGTTCAATTATTTGTTTTCTCCAGTGTTTAGCCCCTTCTCTCCTCTGCATGCCTCTGCCTCCAGCTAAATGCATGCTTCATGTGTGTGATCTGCCTCTGTTTCAGCCCTGGGTCTCCAGCAAAAGAAAATCACATCCATCCCAGCCCACTTGCAACATTTTCCTTTAATTATTATAATTATTATTTTTTACTGTAGAATTGGGACTAGAAACTTGACTAACCCAGAAAGGCAACCCAGCTGGAAGTTGTAAGCAGTTGCTATCATGTGGAAACCATGTTGGTCATGCGGAGGGAGGGGCAGCAGAAGAGAGAGACCATTGATGAGGTGGATTGACACAGCAGCTGCAACAAGGGGCTCAAACATAAGGGGATGGTGAGGAGGGCACCGGACCGGGTGGTGTTTTGTTCTGTTGTACTGAGGGTTGCTATGAGTCTGAACCAACAGCATCTCACAACAGTGCAATGGAACCCCACAGAAAGTCTGACCTGGTAAACTTGAACTTTAAATTCTGAGAAAGCCACACCATTTTTAAGATCTGTATTTGTCCTTTCAGTTCAGGCTAATGACTCTGTACTGCTCAGCAATGAATCCAAGTATAGACTTTTTATCAGATTCATGTGACATTTTAAGTACATTCTAGTTGAATTCAGTGTTTCTGTGATGGAGATCATAAACATTTTCCATTTTTGAAAAGCAATCTGGGGCGTGTATATTTGTACTGTAGTTAATGCTGTGTTAAGTCAGTGTAATATAACTGCTGCAAACATTTGTGGAGCAAAGAAAAAAATGCCTTTATTTAAATCTTGCCAAGAGCAGAAATAAAATGAGCAAATGCACAGTGGAGTGAGAGGCAACATAAAGACTGGTAATGTTTTATTACTGTGGTGCAGGAATGTTAGCATCTCTTTTAAGCTGTGTGTAAAATACTGTATATAGTTGTTCATTTTATGTCTGAGTCTGTGGCTTGCAAGGTATGTTTGTTGAGTGAATACATGTTGGTTGAGTCATTTCTGGTCTGCTACAGAACTCCCATTTACTCACTATCGAAAAGAGATTGAGACACCGTGTTCTGTCTGCAATAGCATTCTCCACTTTTCCATCTAGCTACTGTAAGTCATTGCAACCACCACACAAAACTCAAAGACAATGCCCACAAGTAGAGTTTATTAAAGATCTTCACAGGTTACAATGCAGATGAGAAATTCTCAGGATACAGATGTGCAGCCAGGACATTGCACCACGGTCCCTTCAGGATTGCCAAAGGATGCCCAAAGGGCGGACCACTACTGCTGTAAAGCCTCCACTAAAGACGCTCACCTCCAGCTCTGTGAGTCAGCAAACCCATCTCCCTGAATTAAGTTCCCAGAGGCGCCCCACTCAAGCCAGTCTCCTGCCCCAAAGCACTCAGCTTCACTAGCTCTGTTGGCTTAGTGGCTGTGCATTGGGCTGCTCGCCGCAACTTCAACACTTTAAAACCAACAGCTGCTCCAGGGGAGAAAGATGGGACTTTCTATTCCTGTGAGGAATTTCCTGTTGGGGTGAGGGGGTCCCCAACATTTCAACGGGTCTGCAGGAGGAACTTTGCGATTGTGGAAAATATTAAAGAAAGACAGGCAGAGAACAGGGTACAGGGGCTCCTGGTCCCATGTCGGGACTGAGAGCGAGAACGTATATATAATGGGCCTTACAGACCTTTCATAAGGCATGCATGTCATACAGCTAACATCAAACATAAGCAATATGTAATATTATAAGCAGGTAACATAATAAGCAATGAGGTGAGTTGGTGTCTTGACCTAGTGCTAGTTGACCTTGAGCCCCCTTGAGCCTTCTCAGGGGGGAGCAGTCTCTGATCAGTATCAGAAAGAGGAGTCAAAACAGAATTGTGCTACATTTTATTGGCTTTAGAACTTAACTTTTAGGCATTGTGAAGTAGCCAGACACATAAATGATTCATCTTATATGGTAGCTCTTCTTTGACAGTTCCTTTATGGTGGGTTATTTCTTTATATCTCAGTCGGCTTTCCATACCTGTAATTATGAGCGGATGATTTAGCTGCATGACATTCTCATCTGGGCCCTCAGCTTACCACAGTTACCATCTCAGAAACTCACAGGGTCAGTTCTACCCTGTCCTGTGGGTCACTCTGTGTCGGTGTTGAGTTTGTGGTTTTTTTGTTTTTTAGTTACTTGCTCTGCCCACCACTCTGACTCATGCTCTGGCTCCTAGTTCTGCAGCCGCTGCTTCCCTGCCACTCCTTGGTGTCTAGGCTACCTTCTGGACCAGAAGTTCTCTGTACAGGGATCTGGAGGTCCAGAGAACACAATTCACCTGCCGCGTGCTGGTGGCAAAACTTCCTGCTCCTACTTCTCATTCTATACCCAGCAGGCTGGCACACCAATGAGTCCTATTAACAATCACAGGTGAATCCTATCAATGTCTCCCTCAGCCTCCTTACCCACACCCAGGCAGGAAAAGGTCATTTCATGAGACTTTGGCTTAGAAGAGCCAGATTCAATAATTGACTGTCCCTGCAGTATATTTGTGTCCATGTAATTGCACAAGAGCAAGAAATAAGAATAAACGAAAACTGGTGTTCTTGGTTCAAACTGTATCAGGTAGACAACTTTACCAGTTATTTCCACGAAGTTATAAGACCCTGGGAGTGAAAGACAGCATTGTATTGTTTCATTGTTGTTGTTTTCATTATCATTATGCAGCTAGGCACTTTACTACCTAGCGCCGTGTCTGGCCAGATAATGACATGCTAGATATAGAGATATTATCAACAAGGGTAGTGGAGTTTAAATGCCATGACTTATTTACAGGCCAGGAGAGATTACAAGCAGAAAGGAAAGGGGTAGGGGTGGGCAAGGAGAGAGCTAGATGACTTGTTTAGCGTAGACATTGAAGCAGAATTCATCAGAAGGTTTTATGATCCGTGGTGTCCTATCAGACACACGATTTTCAGACACTATCTTTCCCTGTCTTTGTAGCAGTGTTTTCCTAGCACAGCCTGGTTAGTTTTACATTCAAATCCACCTGATTTCATTGTGATGATGAGCTCCCCCTGCTATTCCTCCTTGATTTCTGTCATCAACATGCCAAAAAGTGGGCTGCCTGACTCTCGGGAGAAAATGGACCTTTAGGTGGTGCTGCTGCCCAAATGGGGGGAAATGTTTGGTCCCGCTGAGGCCCAGCAGAACGCTGTGCAAAGTTGGGTGAAATGGATATGTGCTTATTTTCAGAAACTGACAGAAATCAAAATCGTAAGTTCTCAAATCTTAACAAGCAGGTGAGTTTAAGGTCAAATGATTTGTGAGGGGAAATCTTCATTGAGCTTTGTTGGAGATGCTGAAGTTGATTGAAGTTCACGTATGTCATTGGGTATGATGACACTATGATTTTCTGTAGGCCCTGGGTGTTGCAAACAGTTAGTTTGCATGCTTGATTGAGTCCATCCAATGGCTTCTTAGATAAAAGGGCTGAAGATCTGCTTCCAAATATCATCCAGAGAAAACCTTAAGTACAATTCTCTGACCCACGTGGAATAGCCAAGAGAATTGGCTGAACAATGATGAAATATATGTATATTCTGAAAAGTTTTATTTGCATTTTCTGTACAATTCTAAGAGCTTCAATCCCGTTGTAGCATCAGCACAATTGTCTAGCCCTTGGTTTGCATCTGTCTAGTGAGCAGCCATTGACATATATGTTGTACCTCCCAATTGTTGCCTTCCCCCTCCTGTCTTCTGCCATATGGTCTATTACAATACATGGTATACTCTACAATCAGGAAACCACGTCTCCCTCTTGTGCGCATAACTACAGATACCATCCTGGTCTGCAGGGTCTCTCTCCTTTGGGGGCCACATTTGGTTGCTCAGCTGTGCCATTCTGGCGTCAGACGTCTGTCTCATATAGCTGCCATTTCCGGTGGGTAAGAAATTTCACTTTCGAAAGGTCCAGGTACAGAATAGGCAAGGTCCCTTTTACATTCAGTCTCCAAAGGAGGGCTGATGTCCTCTTTCTCTAAGAGGTAACCACAGGGGCTTGAGGTTGACAGGGCATAAAGCCCTTCCAGAGACTCCTCCCAGCATCCAAGTGTTTTGTTCCCATGACCACTTCTTTTTTCTGTTCAATGGTAGTTCAGAATATTGTTGGGCCAGAGAAAATTGGCTCAGTAAATAGCCTTCCCAGATTTTTGGTCCTCCCTTGCTCATTGTTTGAAACATAGCTTTTGAACTTAAAAAGCCAAGCATGACCATAACTGTCCTCTTGTTCCTTTGTGACATTTATCCTTTATGAAATTGGAAGATTTGGAAGAAGTCATGGGATATATGGGAATGTGATGTTTTTGAAAATCAAGCCTATGTCATACTTTGCAAAATTTGCATGCTGAATGTCTGTTTTCCCCATATCACTGTATGTGCAATGAGAGGAGAAAATATATTTGACTTGTTCAGTATTGGGTATTGTTAGAAATTAGAAAGTATTTTACGAATTGGCTACTCCTCAGGCAGAACTAGTAACCTCAGAAACTATTTCCGCTTCAGGCAACTTTTTTTCTGACTCTGCAAAATAAAAATTAGGGGAAATAGATATGAAGCATGCTGAGATTAATCTTAATTCTGTTGTGGGATCCTTAAAAGGCGTTCTGTTGTGAATCAGGTGGTTTATAGAGCAGATCATTCATTTTACATTCAACAGTTCTTACACACATTATTTCATCTCATGGGCTACGATCTCTACAATGTTCCCATCACTTAGCCCACTACCTTCATTTGTTTTCTGTTTCCGTTCCTCCTCCTTTCCTAACCCTTTTGAACTTTGTCCTTGGGTCAGTGCCGTTCTTTTAATCTCAATATTTGATTATTCTAAGGTGCACATGCCTTGCTAGCATTATAGTTTTCCTTTATAGGCTCGTCTGTTATTCAGCTCACATACTTTGGACATGTTGTCAGGAGAGACCAGTCGCGGGAGAAGGACATCATGCTTGGTAAAGAAGAGGAAGACCCTCAGTAAGATGGATTGACACAGTGGCTACAATGGCCTAAACAAGAACCAGGGTGAAGCTGACACAAGACTGGGCGATGTTCTTTCTGCTGTACATAGGGCCACTAGGAATCGGAACCAACTTCCCTAACAACAACAACAACAACTATAGTTTGGCTCACTGTGGTGAGCTGGGTTCCAGGCTAAGCGTGACTAAGGGCATAAGTCTCAGTGCTCTTTATGACCAGTACGCTGATCTTTTTATGTGGTTTTGAGTTTTGCTCGACATTTTTCACTCACTCTCTCCAGGACCTTCTAAGATGGTCCCTTTCAGAGCAGTTGATCGTAGTAGCCACGCACCACCTAGTTCTGTTCTCAGGGGCATGGAGACTGCTATTCACGTATGGACACTTATTCTTAATTCTCACCCAACTTGATCCTAAGTCAGGGCCTTTCAGGCTATTTCAGAAGGGGAAACTCGGAAGGACAGAGCATCTAGGACAGAATTGAAAGCATCACACTGCACAATTTCATGACTGTGTCATGTTTTGTATTAAATAGTCAAATTGATGTATTTTACTTTGTAAGTTATGTGGGGTTGTGTGGTTTAACATAAAAATTAGTGTGATTCTCTCATCTTAAATATTATAAAATTACCACCCAAGGTAGATGGGGCTGTCCTATTTTATGACTTATATAACTAATATATTTCGGTTTAAGGATACATTATGAACTCCATCATGATAATTTATTCAAAAGAATCATGGTTAGATGCTAAACCTTGTTGATAAAAGTTTGAGGAATGAATGCTATTTTTTTGCATCTCTAATCACTTTTCCACATGTAATAATGGGACAAATCTAGTACCCACCAACTTAATGAAGGGATTAAAATGATTATCAAAGTAAGAGAACAGATAACTTCCAGTATGATGCCCTGGGAAGCACACAGCATCCTCACTTCTATGATAGCCTATTAAAGTGCACAACCTGAACCCGGCCACCGAAAACCGCAGATAAACCCCCACTGAGGTGCAGTATAGAAAATGTCTGGTCTGTACAAAGGGAACCATGAACGTTCAAAGAGACGTCTGCATGCAATGTACAGTCCTAGAATGTGTGTGTGTGTGTTGGGGGTTTGCTTCTGGGAGGGGAAGGCCATGAAAGATGAAGTTGGCCAAATCTGAATCAAGTGTGTAGGTAGGTGGTGGTTGTTAGCTGCCACCAAGTCGATTCTGACTCATGGGAACCCCGGTATACAGAGCAGAGCCGCTCCATAGAGCTTCCAGGCCATGGCTTTTAGGGAGCTGCTGGCCAGGCCTAATGTCTGAGGTGTCTCCGGGTAGTTCAAACCACCAGCCTTTTAGGTCATTGCCAGGCGTTTAACTGTTTGCATCTTCTAGGGACTCTGGTTAGCTCGTAGTATTTATCAATATTTAATGCTGTGGTTTGGGCCATTACACTTGTGGTTACATGAGAGGCATTCCCAAGTTACGAACATGCACACGGAAGTATTTCAGAGTAAAGGGGGAGCATGTAAGCCAGAGGTCCTCAAACTTTTTAAACAGGGGGCCAGTTCACTGTCCCTCAGACCCATTGGAGGGCCGGACTATAGTTTAAAAAATAATGATGAACAAATTCCTATGCACACTGCACATATCTTATTTTGAAGTGAAAAACAGAACGGGACTAAAACACCCGGCGAGTTGGATGAACATCCTCGGCGGGCCACATGTGGCCCGTGGGCCGCAGTTTGAGGATGCCTGGTGTAAGCTATTGATTCTCCAATGCTTTCTTTTGGTAAATATATATGGAACAAAACAGTTGACATTGCAAGAATCTTCACATGTCCAGTTCAGTCACATCGATTGTATTTATCATGTCGTTCAACCATCACCTTTATCTGTTCCCAGATAAAGCCATCACCCTTAAAAGAAGTTCACAGTCACCATTGCATTCTTCATTCTCCTTCCTCCCTCCTGCTTGCTCCCAGAACCACGAATACACTTGGATCTCTGTACATTGCCTAGTCCAGATAATTCATATGTGTGGAATCATACCGTTTGTCCTTGTGTCGTTGATTTGCTTAACTCAGTAGAATGTGTTCAAGGTTCATCCATATTGCAGCAATGAGCAAGACTTCCTTCCATGCTGAGTACTATCCCATTGTATGTATCCGTATTTTGTGTATCATTCCTCTGTTGATGGACATTTAAGCTGGTCTCAACTTTTTCTGCTACTGTGAATTGTGCTGCAGTGAACTTTGATGCACAAGTAACAATTTACAAACCCACATCCAGTAGCATGGTTAGTATTTTGAGATACTGGTAATTTGTAATAGTGGCAATAGATATTTTCTGTGCATTTTCTCATTTAAAATAAGTTACTGTGTAATGACCCTATGAACTGGGGATTACTTTCATTTCACAGAAGATGAAATGAATTCAAAGTAAAGTAACTTGTTCAAATTCATACAGTAAGACTACAGGCTAGAATTCTCATGTCACTATCAGCTCAGTGCACTTCTCTTTCACACATATAGTTGTTTGTTTGACTGATCATGCTATCTTAGGAAATGTTTAATCCGATCTGAACTCAAATGTTATATTTACATTTAGGGTTATTATATTAGCAAGAATGATTACAAAAGAATACAAATGAAAATAATACTGAAAGCTTTCTTGTTCTTATATTTATAATTATTATTTAAAGTTAACAAATACTCTAAATTGGTAGTAAGAGAGAAAAAATACCAAATGATTTCATGTATCCAGATTTAGTAAATGTGGATTTTGCCATACTTCTAGCTTTTCATTAGAAGAAAGGAAATATGTTATTAATGGCACATGGTTCCAAATTCCATTCCTCCTTCAGAGGTGACTACTACTGAAGGTTATAGTGTGCATTTTAAAACTCTACATTATGTTCTGGTCTGTTTTCTATTGTCGCTTCCATTTGCCTCCAGTATGGCCCTGGAGATCTGCTGGTGCTGATCTGTGGAGATCACACTAAGATATTTAGCATTTGGGTTTTTTTAAGCTGTGGCTCAGGCACATAGAACAGCAGTCGCTTTCAGACGGGAGTGACACTGCCATATGGGGTCTTTTGAAAGGGGCTTCAAAGCCCCTTTTCTTCTTTGGTCCCCTGTGAGAGGCCATGTTGTTCAGACGGAAGATACATTTTGGAGTTTGAATCTATAGTGTCCTTTTGTTCCCTCATTTTGCTAGTCGGGAACTTAAGTCTTCATTTTCCCCAAGAACTTAGCCAGCCCCTTAGAGGCAAAACGCCTTGTGATGCACGATCAAGCTCACAGTATTAGGCTTGGTAAATATTTAGGGAATGATAACCACATACATTACAATAAGCTAACTAGCACAATGAACCCATTAGGAAATACTTCGCGGGGATTTGGTCCCTGACAATTGTACTTTTCATGACGCCGGAATGCCAGAGGTTTTTATGTAGGCAATGCTAATTTGTGCTTATTAGCTTGAGTCCGCCACTGGTGTTTACCTACCTTGGGACACGTCAACATAGGGTCGTTTACAGAGGATGTCTACAGGTCACCAATAAAACTCAGTGAAATCTATGCTTGTTGTGCTGCGTTCCTACTTACACAGAAGGGCAGAGTCTGGATTGGAACGCAGTGTTGAGCCCTAACTTTGAGCTGGGCATGGTGTTCAATAAGCAGGCCACATCTTAGTGTCTTACTTCTGAACATCTCCCAGAGCAATGATGATCAAGGTGATGTTGTGGCTCACCCATGGTGACGAAACTGAGCTTTAAGGGACTTGTGGGATATTTGAACAGGGAGTCTGATTGGCAGGGCCTTTCGTTACCAACCCTACATTGTCTTGACTCCTCGTAATAGGTAATGTCACTTGTCTCACCTCAGACTCCAATGTCGGGGCGATGCCTGGGAGCCCTGATTCCCAACGTAAGTGGTGTCAGTGCCCCCTGGACATCCCAGGCCTCCTCTGCCCTCAGCCCATAATAATGCTCTGAACGCTTCTCAGGATAGGAATGGGGAGGCATGCTTTTCCTGCAAACAAAATAAAACAAAAATGCAAGATCTTTTAAATGTCTACCTGCTGACTGCCTACACATGAAAAATCAGAAGCCCACTTCACGGTTCAGGAGTCCAAGACAAATGTTGCGATCTCCGCGGCCTTTAAGTTTCTTGACGATCAAACCTCACTGCTGAACCTAATTTCCAGCTCCAGTGATGAGCCTTGGCACATGATTGGGAGAGAGTGTACATATTTGAATGCTGAATATTGTAAAACAAACAGGCCACCGTGTCCAAAGCAGATGAATGCTGCTTTAGGAAACTAGCAGGCCCTGGCTAGCAGGCAGATTGTGTTGTCTCCTCACAGCTAATAATGAGTGTCTGAAATGATTTCCACCTCCCCCTGCCCCAACTGCACCTGCCACCTCATCGTGGCAGTTCTGCGGAGCTAAAAGCTGCCCAAAGCAGCTCACATATACTAATCTTTGCCTTTTAAACTAGTTCCCATCTGCCTGCCTCCTCTTGGCAGAAGCGCTGTACTGCTGATATTACTTGACCCAGAATGATACTTCTGTTATCATTGTGTCCAGCCTGAGCTTATCACTCTAGTCAGCCTGGCCACCACTCTCCCTCCACCACACAGAGCCTCATTGCACACTTGGTTTGACACCACCAACTCTCTTCTATACCAGTCGTCCCAGAATGAACCCTCTTCATAACCACCAGTAAGCCTTTCAGGGTTCTACCCCAGCCCTCTCCCACTGGAAGCATTAACACTCCAACCAGTGGAGGTACAATGCCTGGCACCTCTTGGGCTTCAGACAAGTGATAGCATCTAATTCTACCCACCAGCACTGAGACTATTGCTATCAAGACTGCTAATCCCGTCACTCACATGTCTACTGAGTTCGTCTGCAGGAGCCCCTCCATGGCTCCGTGGAAGAAAGGCCTGGGGAGCCGTCTCTACATTTATAGCAGTGGTCTTCAACCTGTGGGTCACGACCCCTTTGGGGGTTGAACCACCCTCTCACAGGGATCACCCGATTCATCACAGTAGCAAAATGACAGTTATGGAGTAACAAGATGAATAATTTTTTTTTTGATGAATAATTTTATGGCTGGGGGGTTCACCACAATATGAGGAACTGTATGAAAGGGTCATGGCAGGAGGCAGGTTGAGAACCCCTGATTTATAACAAAGACACCCGTATGAAGCAGTTCTACTTTGTAACACTCGCTACAAATAAGAACTCGCAGCAAAGAGTTTAGCTTCTTGTTTGGTTTTGAGAGCCACCCAGTACTCCAATAGACCTGAGAAATACTCTGGCTCATCCAGCCAAAGGTCCCTGTGGGGAGATCACCCAAACAAATCCTTCTCCCTGTTTCCATTTTTGAAGTTCCAGTTGCTTCCCGCAGTTCAGAAACATTTGCGCAGTGCCTTCCGTGGCCTGGGAGCCCTGGTGCTAGGGGAGTTCCAGGCAGGGCTGCTCAGGGGGAGGTCGGCAGCTCAGCGGCTCTGGGGGAGGAAGAGGGGTGTCTCCTCCTGTAAAGATGCATGGTCTCAGAAACGCCAAGGGCGAGGCCATCTCTGTCGTCTCTGATCACGTTGAGATCAGATTGACGGGATGGCGGTGGGTTTGGGGTTTTTCCGTGTACGAACCCACTTTGCCTGCTGGCATCCGCCCAAGATGTGGTCCCTGCTATCAGATACCCCTGGCTTGTTCACCATGTTTTAAATTAATTTTAATAGTTGATCTCATGCCTTTGCCAAGCAAGATCATTAGACTGTGCCAGCCTTCGCGGGGAGGACCTGCCTGGCATACCCGGCTCACATGGCGAAGTGCCAGACTGCTGACTGAAAGACTGGAGGTTTGAGCCCACCTGCAGGTACCTCGAAAGAAAGCCCAGGTGATCTTCTTTGGGAAAATCAACCATTGAAAACCCCGTGGAGCACAGCTGTTCGTCAGATTCCACTTGAGCAGCTGTTCATCAGATTCCACTTGAGCAGGATCCGATTTGCTTTCCTTTGATCATAACACACCGGGTTGCCACATCCATGCCTCATCCAAGATCTCCGAGGCCACAAGGAGGAGATCCTGCAGGAGGCTGATCCTGCCAGGAGAGCAGGGCGACCCACAGAAGCCTCCTCTTTGGGCTCTGGCTCACAGCACCAGGGCAGGACAGTCCTGCCTGCAGACAAAACCAAGGCTCATTAGAAAGAGGGGGCTTGCCCTCCCTCCAACCACAAAGGCAGCTTAACAAAGCTGGTCACAAACTCTCATCTTGACCTTGCTGACCTCCTTACTTTCTGTTCTTTTGAAAATTGCTGAAGAATGGGCTTTGGGAGAACGAATGAGGGCGTCCATCCTTCTCAGCACTCGGCATTGAGCAATCTGGGGGCTTTCTTCCCGTTTACAAGAGAGGGGTCATTTGTAAAAGGAGAAGATGAGGTGGGGAGGGGACAGAAGAATTCCAAATGGAGGAGGCACCTTCCTCTTTTCCTGCGGACTGAGATTTTTCTTAGATAAGGGACAGGAGCTTAATGTTAGGCAGAGGGGGAAAGATTCTTGAAAGAAAATGCCGTCTGAAGGCTGTTAAGATACATGGAAGGTCTTATGATCATCCATATACTAAATCATCTTTATTTTTGCAACGTGAAGAAACTTGGCTTCAAATCAGTTCAGACAACTCTTTGGTCCACACACTGAAAGGACCTGAATGTTTTCCTTCCGTGAGGGAATAAAACCGGGTCAGGGGCGATGGTGGAGACCTCCTTCAAGCTTGTTCAGAAGACAAACACCTCCCCCTACTCAAGAAAATGGCAAATCAGTTTGTCAAGCGCTGGGTTTACGAGGGACAGCCACGAAACAGCAAAAGCTCAACATGAACTTTAAACTTAGAAGTTCCCCACACTAATCCCCAGCTCCACTATAATGTCCATCTGCGGTGGAATGTCCATGTCATCTGACAGCTTGCAATGAGTCGTGCACTGGAAAACGTGAGCTCCTTCAGAAACGATTTGAAAGAGGACGGAAACGGCACTGCACTATTCTGAAGATCCCCGCAGGCACCATGACTCCGGTTCTTTGTTTAAGAGTGTGTTGGCCTTTCTCAAACAGTATTCTCAAACCTTTTGAGTCATGATTAAAGAGTTTATTGAGAAACTTTAACCACTTGCAAGCAAATGAAAAATGCTCAGGATACAATTGTTCATCAGGACTTGTGACAAAGCTCTTTTGAGGCTACTAATCAAAGCTCAAAGGGCACACATCCATCATAAGCTCCTTGGGTCAGCAGGCCCACCCCACTGAATTAAGTGCTCTGCAGCACCTCACTCCAGTCCGCTTCAGCCTAAAGGCACTCACTCAGCTTCATTTCCGAGGGACAGCAAGCCCAAGTGCTCTAAGTAAGCGCTCAGTCCATCTGGAGACCAGAACGGTGGCTCCATCATCCACCTACCACGGCCAACTGCTCTAAAAGGGATCACACTAGAAAGCCCTACGGAGAATGGAAGAAAAATGTGGAACAAAACTCAAAACCATAAAAAGGCCAGGCTAACTGTTCAGAGACAGATGAAACCCCGGAGACAATGGCCTTTAGTTACCTCTCAGATCTGGAAATGCACTCACTCCCTGGCTCAATTTTCAGCCGAAGAACAGACAGGTCTAGAAAGAAAGCAGTAGCAGGTGGCAGGCACATGAGCATCCTAGAATAGTCCACCACGGATCAAAAGGGGAACACTGACCCATGGGCAAAGTTCAGAACTAAGGAAAGGAGGAGGAATGGACATAGGAAAGATCCGTGATGTTGCATTGGGAGGATTGCCATTGGTGACGTGAAACGCTGTGTCTGAATTGTTGGACGGGAAACTGATCTGCTCTGTAAATCTCCACCCAATTCCCAATTCAAAAAAAAAAATGAGAACGGCATGGATGGAAGGAGTAGCACAAACTAGCAGAGAACACCCACTCAGGATTGAAGACTGAACACAGCTAGACGATAATGCTAGGCTTTCTGTGTGAAGGAAGAGAAAGCTATGCGGCCACTACCATGCAAATGATCCTGCCGGCGCTCTTCCCAGGGGAAAACTGGCAAAAACCAAACAGCTCCAGCCACTTAAGCCCACCTCTCTGCAAAGCACACGTGATGGATGATTAGGGAACACGTTTTCATGGGTCCCTGGGGACAGATGATTTGCGTGGTGGGGCTCTTCTATCTCCTCGATGCTATTAATCTCACACCAGCGAATGAAGGTGAGCACACAGCAGTGAGTGATACACACTAAGTTTAGAACCCTGGTGGTGCCAACTCTCAAAGACTAATCAGAAGGTCAGTGGTTCGAGTCCAGCAGCTGCTTTGCGGGAGAAAGCCTTAGCAGCCTGCTTCAGAAACCTTAGTGGGCAGTGTTGCTCTGTCCTCCAGGGCCCCCATGAGTTGGAGTCCCCTTGATGGCAGTGGGGTTTGGAGGTCCTTTAAGCTCTATCAAAGGTTTCAGATGTACGATATGAGAGGGTAAAAAAAAATCTAGTTTTCTCTCTTGAAGTTTTCTTTCTTGAAGGCTGCCCTGCCCTGTTGGCCGGATGGCTCACGGCTGTGTAGAATGTCCCCTGCTGATAACTGGGAGTCCTGATCCTTTCCATGATATTTTTGGTAGCGTTTTCCTGGCAGAGGCATTGCCGTTGCCTTGAGATTTAATCATTTTGGAGAATGTTCCCTTAATTGGCAACAGAAGGTTTCCAGCGACCGAGGTTTCCACGGAGGCTTTTGGTTTATTGCAAGTTGCAGTCTAATCACGAGTTGAGGCGGTGAGCCGACTCCTTTCTATCATTGCTGTGCACTAGAAGCCACATAATTCTCACCTAATGAAAAATCACAATTCCTTCCATCGAGTATGGATTCCGTTCCCGGGGCTCAGAGGGCTTTGCAGATACGGATTGCCTCTTTCTACTTCCCGGGTACACCTGGCAGAGAACAAAATGTGTCACTGGGGTCCTGGCCTCAGGGCAGTCCCCTCTACCGGGCCAGCCCTTTTCCTTTACTTTCTTTTGTGCCCTGGGAACGGCTCTCTTATTCCTCCTGCCTTTAATGTCTACCGTGCCCCACCCCTGTGAAGAAAAGCTTCCTGTCTTCTTAGAAGTAGATCTGGGCAGTTCTGCGTGGTGAAGTCTGTTGGTCTGGGACTCAGAGCTCTGCTATGAAAGTTAGCAGGGCTTGAAATGAAGGCAGCTTCACCTTCTCAGCTTGAGCACCCGTGGCTTCTTGACTTCGAGGATGTAAAGGGATGGTTAGTTCGCCTGGCATGGCGGGAGCTGGCCCTGGGCTGTGAGGTTGGAGGCCACAGCATGTCTAGTTCTGCCTGTCAGATCAAGGCTTCCTATTCTTTGCTTTGCTTACTGCCACTCTTGCACACACCTTGCCCTTTGATGCTTTTGAAAAGACTCTCTCAAGCAAATGCCTGCAAATAAGGAACCTTCTGGTTTTCATTCTTAGTAATCCACCAGATGAAGCCCACTTGGGTTTTGCTCAGTGCACGGAACCAGGGTCTCAGGACTTCCAGAGCCAGAAGCAGAAAGACTGCCTTTTAAAGTAGCTGCTGTGGCACAATGACAGGGGGCTCTCCGAATTTGGTTTGGAACGTTGAAATAATAGAATTGCTTCTAAGCCTTTAAGTTGCAGGACAACCATTGAAACACCATCTCTGGAGTGGGCAGACAGACAGACAGATTAGCTGGCATCCTGGTGGTGCTGTCCACTAAGCCATGGGCTGTTTGCGAGCTATGCTGAGGCTGTCGGCTCGTATATGGATTTAAAACTACAGAAACCTCATAAAGGGTTGCTATGTGTTGGAATCGATTTGATGGCAGAATATTTGTTTTTCAGTTTGACCCAAAGTGTGGAGACCTTGGTGGGGTGCTGGTTGAATTCCTGTCTTTCATGTGGGAGACTTGGTTTACTTCCTGGCCAGTGCATGTCCTCTGCTGTCCGCAGAGGACCTTGTGTTGCCAGGATGCTGAAGGGGTTTTAGTGAAGTTTCCAGACGAAGACTAGGAAGAAAAACCTGGCGATCTACTTCTCCAAATCAGCTACTGACACCCAGGTGGGTCACAGCGATACCATTCAAAACCGATCCAGAAGAGGCCTGGGGAATATTTTGCCCTGAGTTGAGATGCTGACCATGGCAGCTAACAACAGCAACAGCCACAATTCAAGTCTCTGTGTGTGTGTGTGTGTGCGTCTAACCTGTTTATAACCACTTCCTGATGATGTCGGTCACAATCTGCGCATAAGCTTTTAGAAACTTTCACAACAATCGGGGACTGTCAAGACATTTCGGCATGGTGATTCAAGAGTTAGTTATCTGCAAATTTGCGGGTTGGGAAGTGATCTCTCACCATGGGTCATTTGAGAAGATTAATTTAGAAAATAGAGCCCTGCTTGGAAAGATTAGGTAGAATCTGAATTTCGGGGTACAAATGTGAGCCCTGGAAGCAAGCAGATGGGTGTGTGCACAGTTTCTGCCATGTGATGACTGTGTGTCTTTGGGAAAATTACTTAACCTCTCTGAGACTCTGTTTCCTCATCTTTGAAATGTATGTGCCCATGCTTCCTACATCATTAGGTGCTGGTAAGACCAACGAGACAGCCGAGGACAAGTGCTAAATAGATGAAAACTTCTTGCATCATTTCTCCTCTGCTTTAAAATTTTTATTTATTTACAGTGAACCCTCGCCACTTCGCGCTTCGACTTCCGCGGCTTCACTCTATCGCGGTTTCTGTATAACAGCGCATGCTCTGTCATTACTGCCACTGATTGGCTCATACTGTACACGCTTCTGTCTGCATCGCTACGTATCGGAGCTAC
>NW_022111368.1:17387306-17409356 GCF_000313985.2 Echinops telfairi
TACAAATAAGGAATCCTACTTCGCGGAATTTCATTTATCACGGTAGGGTCTAGAACCGATTAACCGCGATAAACGAGGGTTCACTGTATTTGCATTGAGTGCTTCTGGCTTGGTGAAAGCCTGTTCGGTATATTTATGAGCATATGAAATCTGCAGTCTTCCCTCGATGTGAATGCAAGGTTGCAGTGCAGTGAATTAGTGAATCGGGGTCCTCTAGCCATACTCTTTGTAACGCCCATCAACAACTTTTCCTGCTGGATCTGGGTAAGAGAAGGTGGTGGGAGACACTGACAGGACTGGGTGAGTCCATTGTCAGTGATTGTTAACAGAGTTCATGGTGATAGCCATCCTGCTGGCTGTAAAAGGAAACATCTCAGAAGTCGGGAGAACCAGGAGTGGAGCACATGCTTTGGACGTCAAGATTCCTGTGCACGGAACCTCCTGGATCTAGGAGACTCCTGTAACAACAAAGGAGTGGTCGAGGAGCAGCAGCAGCGGCAGAACTGTGAACCCCTCAACAGTGGACTTCCCAGTCCACGAACATCGTGAAACTAAGTGCCTTCAGGCCAGAAACTGGCTTTTCCAGTGAGTGTGAGGTACCTCCAGGCACTTCACTGGAGGACTAGGTGTGCTGACCCCGGGAGCTAGGCCCCGTGCCTGCAAGCTGATGCCTTTATTGGAAGCCTGCAAACTCACCACTCACTCATGGCCATCAAGTTGATGAGTACTCATAGTGACTGTAGCACAGGGTAGAACTGCCTCCGTTGAATTTCTGAGACGGGAACTCTTCAGGGGAATCGAAAGCCCTGTCTTTCTCCCACAGAGTGGCTAGTGGGTTTGAATTGCTGACCTTGCTGGTTGCAACCCAGCTCATACAGCCAAGCCACTAGGGCCCTGGCAAGACTTTTTTAAACCTTGTATGAGCAAGGCAGAGGTCAACAAGCCAGGGGGCTGATAGGCCAAAGACCAGAGAGTGGCCTGCCTGCCCACTCGTCTGAGAACAAGCTGCGCTGTTCGAATAATTATAACCTGTTAAATTCCTTCTTAAAATTCATCATCATGAGGATCGTCTGTGCGTTCTGTGTGGCTATTGCAATGCATTACAGAGCACAGCTGAGGAGTGGTGTGTGAGAGAGAGACAGAAACAGACAGAGACACACCGACACAGACAGACAGACATGGCTGGTGTCATAATTGTAAGGAAAGGTTGAAGGGTGGGGGCAGGTCTGACCTCGGCCTCGTGGGAATCAGCCTTTGGCAGCGGGGGCTGAACTTCCTTTACCCTTGTGAAGTGAGAGCAGGTCACATCATTGATTTTTTAATAAGGGTCAAGAAAAACTTTCTCGGAAGCCATACCATAGATGAAGCTAAGTGCATCACCACCTCTGGCTTCACAAAGGGGAAGGACAACCCAATTCCACATCAGCCCTAGGCTAGTTCCTGTGAGTTCAAGCTTAGAAATAGCTCCACCCTTATTTATCCTATTCTGATATCAACCACCTCTTGCAGGGACCTCTGCTGGGTTATATAATTCATTGCAATAACTACACAGAAATCACAGATAATATTCGTGATTATGGGGTTCATTAGGGAAGTTAAAGGTTATAATTCAGGATGAGAAAAGCAGTTCTCTGGTCAGGAACACCACAGCTGTGCCCCCAGACATGCTCCCTGCCCACCCACCCCAACCCCCCCACCCCCTGCCCCTTCCCTCCATCTCTGTTCCTTGGTCCCTCAACCACATGGCCCCTTGGCCTGCTGTGGTAAGTGATATAAAGCTCCATTCGAGCTGTTAATAAATGCCCAAAGGGCACACTACTCCACCATAAGTCTCAGCCTGAAGGTGCTGGGCTCTAGTCCATGGTTTAGCAAACTGAGCTCCCTGTATTGGGTGCCTGGAGGTAGCCCATTCTTCCAGAGAGTCTCCTGCAAAAAGAGACTTGGCTGTACTTGCTCTGTGGGCCAAAAAGGCTGCCATTCTGTTCTGCTCTTGTGGGCATTGCCTCTGCTGCAACTGTTTCCCCACTACTCCTCTCTTGTCTCTCACAGTCTCTGGTTACACAGCTTGGTCTCCTGGAAGAGGATGTTCACTGAAGGAATCTCCAAAGGACCCACTTCACTCCTGGCATGTCAGTTTTGAAAGTCATGAGATTCCCATACCTGCTTCTGAGCTGGCTCATTTTATACCTAGGAAGGTGGAAAAGCTGACCAATCCTCACATTTGAGTCCTATTCACCCAACTTTTGCACCCCTACCCATTTACTGGCTGGGGATTTCAAAGACTAGAATAGCCACAATTCACTGTACCACAATAAGTCTAAAAGCATTGCTATAAAATCATAGAAACTCTCTGATATAGTTAAAGTTTATTGTGCCAATCTGGCCAATAAACGCACGTGGGATTAATTGAAGGGCAGGGAGATAAATGGCTCAGTGAGCCTTGCCTTTCTAGTTCTCGGGTCTCTTGCTTTCTGATGGTCGGACCAGGGTGCCACTGCCTTAGCCTGTTCCCTGCTTCAGCTAGCAAGGCTCACTTCCTATAAGTCATCCCTGAGGAGAAGCCACATGGACCTACCCCGATGCAGCCCTGGGTGCTGGAGCAGCCACGTGGAGACAGACCCCTGCCAGCGCTGAGATACTTACATGCTCACAGACTTGGCTTTCCTCCTGCAGTTGGCATCATTGTGTGTGTTTTGTGAGATGGAGGAGGACTTTGTGGATTGGTGTCGGACATATGGGCTGATGTTGGACTTGAGTGCTTGGGCAGCACTGGAGTGGGATGTTTTCTTGATGTGCACTTACCCTTTATATAAAACTCTCTCTTATACATATGAGTTTCTGTGTATTTGTTTCTCTAATGTACCCAGACTAACACACTCTCCTTAAACTTACGTCTCAAAATATGAAACTATTGTTGCTCAACATAGCCTCCATTTAGGTCTATACATGTATGAGATGGGAGGGTGGGGGCTCTTTCTACTCCTTTCCTTAAAAATTAGGTGTTCTTCAGTTCCTACCACATTTATGAAATAGCAGTTGGGGCTTTCTCGAGGGATGCGAATTGTGTCCCTTGTCCAATAGCCATTGCTTGAGTTTGGGGGATAAAAGGATCTGAAGGGGCAAGACTAGGGCTGTGGAGTAGTTCTTATGGGAAAGGCCTTATGGGAAAGGCCTTACTTACTACCCTTGAAGCGGCATCCAGGTGCATTATTGTGATTGAAACAAGTTCCTTAGTTCAATTTTCTTGGCCCTTTTTCTCACAATGCAGTTTTTAGTTTTCTTAAAATATACTCCTTACAAACCCTGATAATTTCCCAGTGTTCTTTGAGAAAATCTACAAGATCATCCCTTGGGAATCCCTGGAAACAGTGCCATCAGCTCTTCTGAGCTGATCTCTCTGCCTTGGATGGAGCCAGCCCATCCGATCCCATCAGAAGCAAGTTTCAGGATTGGACTTTGCTCTTTGGGTGCTATTGGTAAATGCAAGACACAGCACCAGGTACAATTTGTTTCCTAAAAATGCTTTCTTTTGCTTTGATCTTGCTTCAAAGGTTGATGGAAAGGCAGCTCTTTGACGTGGCTGATTTTGGCTTCGCACTTTTGACATTCCTGAGGCCAAAGGGTATTGAGGCCAGGATGTTAGCTGACACTTGAAAAGTCCAAACCATTTCAGTAGTTAGCTCAGTATTTCAGTAGTTTTCACCTACGCCGGTAGTTAGCTCATCGATGGCAGTTCAATGGGCTCCTTCCACCATTTCTCCTTTCATTGAGGTCAACCATCTTCCCGCTCATGGCTCATCTTTGGGGGCTTCCCGACCTTCCTTAAAGTGCTCGATCCATCTAAGAAGGGTTGTTTTATGTGGGGCACCATTCCTTCAAGAGTATTAAATTTTTTTTAAAAGAGTATTAAAATTCTTCAAAATATTGAGAAAATGTCTACTTGTGATTTGTTAAAATTCTTTTATTAATCTTAACTTCAAAATTGCCCCCCACCTCTGCACACACAAAACATTTTTCCCAAGCCACCCTAGCAAGCCAAAGACAAGAGCATTGTTGAGAGAACTTATCTGCAGCCATGTTTACACATTATGTTGGAATAAACTCTCGCATGTATCAACTGGAACCCCAGTAACAATACTTTTTGATTGACCTTCATATATTTAAACAGTGTCGGCTTTTGATAGAATTCCCCAGAAACTGAACCATTAACCCAAGAAAACTACAATTGCTAAAAACATTTTAGTTTTCCTTATTTGGCATTTCTATTAGCACCTGCTACAATGATGTATTCCAGTGTCACAAACCATCTGAAAATGTCAGGTCTGAAAGCAGCAACTTATCTTCTCTCATGATCTGTGCATTGACTGGCTCCTGTGAGTTCTTACTGAGGGGTTTTCTTGCCACCGCAGTCAAGTAGAGGCTGCGGCTGGAATCATTTGACTGCTCAACTGGATTGGACATCCTTGTCAGCATCTTCATTGTTCATGTCCAGCTGGACTCGGAGCTAGTTTGGCAACTCTCTTCCCCCCTTTCAGCATGGCTAGATTCAGCTTCCTTATGCTGTGGTAGATTTAGGATAGGGAGGCAGATTAGTTGGTGGCAGTTTTCCAGAGAAAACATTCTAACCGGGAGGAAGGGAAATCTTAGTCTTTAAAATGGCCGGATAATGGAACTAGTGTAATTTTTCCTGTGTTTTCTTACCAAAGCAGTCACAGAGAGCCTTACTCAAGTGGAAGAGGCACAGGACTACCCCTTGATGGCAAAGAATCAAAGAATGTGTGTCCATTTTAATCTGCTGAGGAGCCCTGTTGTTAAATTAACCAAAAGATAGACGGTTCAAACCCATCAGCCACTCTGTGGGAGAAAGATGAGGCAACTTGCATCTGGGAAGATTTACTATGATATATATACCATATATTATCATATATTATATATAGCATAGTAAATTATATATATATATATTGAAATCAATTCACCAGTGGGTTGGGGTTTTTAATCTGCTAGAGAGTCACCAGAAATGCTGATTTTGATTTTCTTATGTTGGTGTTTCATTTTTTCTACCAAAGACAGTATACCACTTCTCAAGGGATTATATCAATTTAGGCAACAATCATTTGGAGTTAAGTTCCTTTCAGTTTATCTGTTTTGAGTAAGGACTAGCCACTCCATTTGAGTCACACCTCACATACCTTTGTTGAGGTTTTTTGTCATTCATTTTCTAATGACAATAGCGGTTGAGGCCCCACCATGTTTATGTGCATATGTAATTGCCTTCTCAATTTTTTGCATGTATAATTATGTTCCCTATATTGTGTTCCCATCACCACTAACCATTTGGAATTTTTTTTCATTACAATGAACAGAAACACAAGGCCCCCTGATTAGTAATCCCTCTTGCCCTCTTGCACCTCACTACTGATAACTAGGAATGAACTTTGGCCTCCATGTATTTGCCTATCCTAGATATTTTATATAAAATGGGATCATAGGCTATTGATTGTTTTCTATCTGACTGACATCACTCAGCATACTACTGTTAAAGTTCACCCATGCCTCAGCAGGTACCAAGCCTTCATTTCTCTTTATGGCTAGGTAATAGTCCACTGTGTAGATACAGTAGCTACACGGATCAGGCTGCAATGGAGCCCCAGTGGTGTGGTGGTTATGCATTGGCCTGCTAACTGCAAGGTCGGCAATTTAAAACCACCGGCTGCTCTGCAGGAGAAAGACAGGGCTTTTTACTCCCATAAAGAGTTACAGTCTTGGAATCTCACAAGGGCTGTACTCCCCCGGCCTATAGGGTCACTATGAGTCAAAATTGAGGTCAGTACATTTTGTTTTGTTTTGTTGTTGTTGTGGTTTTTGTTGTGCTGGGGAAGAAGTGGGATGTCGTGGGATGATTCATGATTCCCATCTGTGAGCTTATCCTCCATCTCAAACTGACTGTTGTCTCTGTTTTAATCTATTACTGACTACCTCGTTGCCTCCACACCCTCCTCCCTTGCCTTTGCCTCACCCACCACAAAGTAATTCTATTTCTCATACAGTATCTGGCCTGTACACTCCATCTGGCAGTCAAAGTCCTACAGAAATAAGTTTCCAGTTCAGTTTCTCCCCGCTGTGCTTCCAGCTTCCCACACCAGTACCAAAACACACACACTCATCGTGCATGACTCTGCCACACCACCCTGCCCCCAACACACATGCACAGGGGCTCCCGTCATTCATTCCACAAATATCTGGGTCATTTGTGAGCTTCAGCTGCTCCATCTTATCCCACAAACACACCTTCTGTTTTTTCCCTTTCTGGCGCTTTGCTTTATGTTCCCTGATGGCCAGGGGCCTTTCGTCCTAATGTTTAATGTTTCCCTTAGTCGAGAGCCAAGCACGGGGATGTCCTCAAGGCAATAAACATGGGTTGCAATGCTGCACAGAGCAGAGATTTATTCCCTCCCATGTATCTTGTACTTTTCATCTCGTTCTCCTTTTTTCTCCTTCAACCTCTCTCTGTTGGAGTCTCATCTAGCGTCAGCAGGCTCTCTCTTTTCTGTACCATTTTAACATACTTCCCTCTTACTCTGCATGGTTCTTGGTACGAGTGAAGCAGGGGGCATTCTGTGGGGGCATTGTTGAAGTGGCAAGCGCTCTGCCATACCTGTGCCCCAGTAGTCTTAGCCCCAGAAGTGTTGGTTTGTTCAGTATTGCTTCCTCAGAGCTTCTGGTGTGTTGCAGGCAGCCTGCTGGACCCCTAAGAAACCATGAAGAATCAGAGATGGTTGCTGGTGTAAAATAGACAAACGTTGGGCCTTTGGCGGTCTGCTAAGTAGAAAGGGGAGCGCACACTGCTTGCTTCTGCTTTTCTCTACCAATTGCTGTTCTATAAACCCAGATCCTGGGGGAGGTTATTGAAATGGGCCCTGAAGACCCAGCCTCAAGATGGGGAGGGAGACATGTAACTGGATCAGCTGGACCAATTTTGTATCAAATCATTGACGCAACCACACTGACTCTCTCTCAGACTGTTGGGTGAGATGCTACTGTCCTGTGGAGAGGAGGGGCAGGGACAGGATACGACCCAGCACTATCACTCAAGCTCTCAGATCCAGCTGCCGCCTGATTCCCTTCTAGTCCCCAACCCTCCAAAAATCAAAAAGCACCGCTTCAAATGTATTGTCCCCCAAACCAGGCCTGTGTTTGCTAATCGCAGCACCTGGTTATTTTTGCAGGTTCATCTCACCTCTCACAGCGCTGCTACGTCACCACGGGCCTCCGCTGGGACCTGCCATGAAACCAAACCTGAAACAATGGAAACAACTCATGCTCTTTGGGATATTTGCTTGGGGACTCCTCTTTTTGGTCATTTTCATCTACTTCACCGACAGCGAGCCTGCAGACCCGGCGCCCAGTTCCTTCTCCTTCCTGGAAGCCCGCAGGCTGCTGCCCGTCCAGGGGAAGCGGAGGGCCATCATGGGAGCCATCCACGAAGCCGCCTTTGCCCACGGCCTGGACCTGGGGGACCCCTTGAACGTGGGGCCCAGCCACCTGCAGAGGTGGGCCCCCCGGAGAGACGCGTTGGAAAATGAAGAGGAGTATTTTACATCCCAGATCGGGAGAAAATCCCAAAGTGCTTTCGACCAGGGGCTGGACGATGACTTTTTCGCTGCTGATCAGCCAGGGGTGGCCGGCCACCCTCGGGAGGTGCTGCCGTTCACTGGGGCTTTGCCCGCGCGCCACGCCCAGAGGCTGCGAATGAAGAGAAGGCGCTGGAAACAGAAGAGGAGTCCGGAGTTCGAGGACTGGGACAGGCTGTATTCCACCATGTCCAGGGCGTTTCTTTACCGGCTCTGGAAGGGCAATGTCTCCTCTAAAATGCTGACCCCTCGCCTGCAGAAGGCGATGAGGGACTATCTCAATACCAACAAGCACGGCGTGCGCTTCCGAGGCAAGCGTGAGGCCAGGCTGAGCGGGCACCAGCTGCTGTGCGAGCTGAGGCGCAGGGTGCGCGTGCGGACGCTGGATGGCAAGGAGGCGCCCTTCTCGGCGCTGGGCTGGGAGAAGCACGTGCCAGCCGTGCCCCTGAGCCAGCTGCACCCCCGCGGCCTGAGGACCTGTGCCGTGGTCATGTCCGCCGGGGCCATCCTCAACTCCTCCTTGGGCGAAGAAATAGGTGGGTCCTGGTCCTTTGGACACGAGTGGGTAGGTGACAAGGAGGGGCCGGTTCGGGCTAGGACGGGGTGGTGCACACTAAGTTGACGGGCTGGGTTGCTAACAGGAAGGGTGGAAATTCGAGCCCACCCAGAGACTTCTCAGAAAAAAGGCCAGGTGATCTTCCAGAAGCTGCTCCGGTAAACAGGGGTTTCATCATGACTTGGCATCACAAACTGGTAACTGGGACCCAGTGCTGGCTTCGGCGCTCCATATTGTGTCCTCTGGGAATCAGACCCAGTCTCAGCCCCCAGTCTCCCACCAAACTCCCACCAAATTCACTGGCATCAGTGGATGCAGACTCTGGGATGGATCGGACCGCCCCTGTAAGTTTCTGAGACTGTAACTCTTTACAGGGAGTAGAAAGTCCCATCTTTGTGCCAAGGAGAGGGGTTGCAAACCGTAGACCTTGCAGTTAGCAGCCAAACTTGTAATGGCTGCCACTAGCCTCAAGTCTAGTGGTGGATTAAACAACTCCAAATAGAGCCTTCTGGGCACCAGGAATATTGGGTCATAAAGAATCTGTGGAACTGCCAATGTTCTCCTACCATAGAGGAAAAACTTGTTCCTGGGCTTCTTTCTCAGTGTACCCCGTATGTGTCTGTGTTCTTGGAGAGTGGCTGGCTGGTATTCCAGAGCCGTCTAGGGTCCTGTGGGATGCCACTGTGGGTTGGCTATACAAGCCTGATCTCATCTCAGACTCTTCTGGGGAATGGGACTAAATATAATTGTTTTTCAGGTTTAGAAAACAAAAACCCAACAGAATATGGTGCAAGTTCACAAGTGTAGGCTTGAGGTCTGGGGTCCCTGTGTCCCCATGCCGACATTACAGCAGGCTCATAATAGCAGCTCGGGTGTCAGATGAGCCGGTAGCATAGCCAGAGCAGAGCCGCCCCCAATTTATTAGGAAACAGCAGTGGTTTAGAGGCCCCAGGGGGGAAATAACCCCCGAGTTGTTTCTTACTGCCGAGGACCAATATTAATAATGTAGAGACGGAATTTCAGCCTTATGCTTTGAAGCAGGCAGTAACTTGCTTCTGGTTTTGTTTGGTTTTAAATACCTCTGCATCCGAGTTGCATCTCTGGCTTGCTCGCATCTCAGGGAGAACTTCCTTCTTTGTTCCTGCTTGAAACCCTCGGCTGCTACCCAACAGGGCCGTCGGTTTGAACACACACGCTGCTCCGTGGGAGGAAGATTTGGCAGCCCAGTGATTTACAGCCTCAGAAAATCTACATGGCTGTTCAGTTCTGTCCTGGAGGGTTGAAGGGTCAGAATTGACTGCAGCAGGTGTGGTTCTGGTTGGTCATTTCTTACTCACTAGCTCTGGCAAGAACTTGGTAAACTCAACTCTGCAGAATTTGGAAGAGAATGTGAAAGATAGGGATACATAATTCTGGACCCTAAAATGCAGAGTTTTATTTGGATCCTTTCTAGTAGCTATGTTCGTTAGAGCCCTGGTGGGATAGCGGATTACTAGCTGATGTATTCACCGCAAGGTCAACAGATCAAAACCACCGGCCGCTCCATGAGCGAGAGCTGGCACCTTCTTCCCCCATAAAGATTCATAGCCTTGAAAACCCACACAGACAGTTGTACTCCGTCCTATCACGTTGCTCTGATGGCAATGAGTCGGGACTTTGAGTATATCTGCATTTGATTTCGATGATATCCCTTATCTCAGGTTTCATGGTCAAAATTAGAGATCTGTAACATGATGAACATGCCCAGGCTTTTTTTTTTGGTTGGGGTGGGGGGGTAGTTCTCTTTTTAAAAAATTTTATTTTCTGGGTGCTTTCGAGTTGGGTTTTGCACCTACCTTTTAAGAACATCTAACTTTAACTCCATTTGTAAAACCAAAATACATCTGGTACTCTGTATGAATTGGCATCTGAGTATCAGGGTGGTGTCTGGCAGGTGCTGAGCCCTCCTCCATCCTGCCCCTGCACATGCACACGCCTCTTCCACCAACCCCCCCCTAGTTATTCACAGCTCTTTTCATTAAAATGAATGTATGTCACATATTTCTCCAGGGAACTTGGAAGGTTGGGAAATGCTGTACTATTTAGGGAGATTCATCTTGGCCGCCAGAATTTCTATGGTGTGAAATTGGCCAGGTGAAGGCCAGAGGACTTGCCAAAGGCCTTGATCTTAACCTCCCAAAATTGAGAGCAGAGCTAAAACCAAAAACCAAACTCACTGCTACCAAATGTATTCCAACTCATAGTGACCATATAGGACAGAGCAGAATGAGCCCTTTGGGTTTCCAAATTGAAGCTCTTTAGTGGAGTAGAAAGCCCATCGTTCTCCACAGACCCACACAGCAGCTGGTGGTTTCAAACTGCTCACCTTGCAGTTAGTAGCTCAACAGGTAAGCACTACACACCACTAGGGTTCAGTACCCAAGGTGTCTGTGTTTATCACCCCCACCCCAGCTTTGCCGGAAGTCCCTCCAGGCTGAACATCTCTGAGTTGTCAGCAACTTCCTTCCCCCAAATTCTGAAAGGGACATGAGTGCCTCATGTATCCTTATTGGCTGCCCTCTAGCTCCCTCTTGTGTTTTCGCCCAACCTCCAATGCGTCCCTTCCCCTCCTCTGCTCTGTTAGACTGAGTCAGACATACGCAGTCATTGTTTTTGAGCAAAGTGTTGCAGTTGTAAACACCTCCACTTGGAATATATTATTGAAAAGCAACTTGAATTATTTTGGAAACATAGAGAATTATTTCCTAGAACCATGAAATATATTTACACCGTACATATACATTATAATTTGGTCGTGAGAGCCTCTACTAGCAGTCTCTTGGAAACACACACTCTCAAAACCAAAAGACACCCTGAGTCCATTCTGACTCATAGCGACCCTATCAGACCAGGTGGAACTGCCCCTGTGAATTTCTGAGACTGTAACTCCTTATGGGAGTGGAAAGTGCTGTCTTTCTCCCATGGACAGTGCTGCTGTGTTTGAACTGCTGACCTTGTGGATAGCAGCCCAATGCATTAACCACACACAGAGGAAGGACACATCTAGTCTCAGGTAGCAGATATAGGCTTAGTGTGGAAAAGAAGAATCCGTGTACTTCATTTCAACCAAAGTAAACTTAAATTTGGGAAGCATGTGGAAAATACTGACTACTACTTAATTATTTTCTAACTCCTAGTGAGCTGATAGAAAAGAGTAGAACTGCCTCTGAGTTTCTAAGACTGTAAATCTTTACAAGAACAGAAAGCCTTATCTTTCTCCTAAGGAGCAGCCTGTGGACGCCAAATGCTGACCTTCTGGTGAACAGCCCACTGCGTAGCCACCAGGGGTCCTTGCCTGGAAAATAGATGGTAGGGAAAAATGTGTGAATGGCAGGCACACTAGGGTATGTCAAAAAGTATGATGACTAGGATTCCAGTTCGGGTTTATTTCAGACAAAATGTGTTTAAACATGCTTCTGTGATTGGCGGGAGGCTGCAGACAAGTTCTCTCAGTGATACACTTACCTTAGTCTTATTAAGGTGCCTTCCAAATAGAGGTCCAATCTAAACAGTGCCTTCCAGAAAGATGTGCTGGGCCAATATAAGGCAGAAATGGCCATGTTTCTTTGGCTGCTAAGGGAACCATCTTGATATATTTTCTCAGGGGACACAGGTTGACCATGGAGCTTATTAGGAATAAATGTTCAGGAAATTGAAAACTGTGTGGGTGAGAAAAGGCCAGGAAACCTAAGCTGACAATTTTCCCCTGTCACTTTGGTGCGCCTGCTCATTCTTCAGAAGCTCTTGTGAAAATTTCATAAGGAAACCGCACCCCATCTACCCTACAGCCTTTATCTCTCCCCTTCAGCCTTTTTTGTTTGTTTCCCTAATTCAAATGACAATGTGAGTCCCCGAGAATGCCAGAACTGTTTTTTTAGATGTGGTGCAAATTCAAAAGCATAGGAGGTTTGTGGGGGGACAGGAAAGAGATGAAAACACTGCCTTTAGAGGTGCATGGACCCAGATGGAGGATGTGCTGAGAAACAGCAGCTTTATATTTTAATCATTTTGTTGACTAAAGTAAAGTTTGCTGCATGTTGTGGCAGTTTCAGTTCAAGGTTTGAGGACTGACTCAGAGTGGTAGTCTCAGGGAGACCTGGTCCAGTAGCCTAGACTTTTTCAACATTTGGGTTCTGTGTTTTTCTCCCATTGTGTCAGGGTCTCTTAAGGCTCTGATCAAAATATTCCAGAGTGGTAGCCGGGCACCATCTAGTTCTTCTGGTCTCATGGTAGATGAGGCCATGGCTTTGGTAGGTTAGTGGCCTTATGGATTAGTTTCTTTTCTGAGCCTTTGATTTCCTTCTGAGAGCTTAGAATTTGAAATGTCCTGCTACATTATTGTTTTGAAAAGAAAGTTCAGATCGTCATTCAACCAACATAGTTGATCACTAAACTTCCAGACACTGGACTAGCCATTAGTGACGCGCAGATGAAGAAGACACTGACCTCAACGACAGTACAGTGTTTGCTCAGTGGACACAACAGACTCATGAACACACAATCCCAGTGTTACGTGGTTAGGTCAGGGATGGAGAAATATGTAGACCGGCATGGTTGAAATGACAAAGGAATCTTAACCCACCTCAAAAGTTGACAGCTGGGCACAAAGAGGAAGGTGAGGAAGAATGTCTTAGGAGAGACTAGAAGAAGAGAATGGGACATGGGCATAAGCAGATGGTGAGAAGCTCCATGGGGTGTGGGTGGTAGGAACTACAGAAGGAGAGGAGAGAGAGAGAAGCTGGAGAGCCGGGCGGGTCAGCACATGGGTGGTCTGATATACCACGCTACAGAAATTAGCCTTTAATAATGGTAATAATAACAGCTACCGTGAGGTCAGTCCTGACTCCCGTGAGCCCTTATGTGTCAGAGTAGACCTGTGCTCCACAGCGTTTTCAAAGGTTGATTTGTCAATAGATCTTAAAGCTTTCTTCCCAGACACCTCTGAAGGTGAGCAGCTGAGCTCATTAGGCATTTGCTTGGTACTACTTCAGGTCAGGGTGTGTTTTCTACAGAGGAAATTCTCTTCCAAATGATTCCTGTGTGGTCACTGCTTTCAGCTTTGCAACCCCAAGTGATAGATAGGATGATTCCCATGAGATCGATAAGGAAATAGAGGCATCTCATGTCACAGTGGACTGAGACTGGATTCAATCCCTGTTGCTGGATCTGAAGCATTCTAGCACGAATTCCAGTGTGGGCAATGGCTAGCATTGCAATCACGGAAGCAGAGGAGTAACTGGTCAGAGTCTCACTTTAGAGAGATCACTGCAGGATTGAGGGTGCACTGGGAGGAAGTCGGAAGGTTGTTTCAGGAGGCTCTGAGCAGTGAGACGGATCCAAGCCAGAGATTCAGGCACCGCTGGAGGGAGGGACTCAGAGCTTTGTCTTACTCGTGAGCAGGTTTTACCCGAGGACATGAAGCTTTCCCACATAGGCCACTTCAGTGGGGTTTGCTGTCTGCATCTGTGCAGGGAAGGAGATGAGGGCAGTGCTTGGTGCAGTCAACCCTGCTCCTCGCTCGGCTGCTCCTTTAAGGGTTTTAATCTTCCTTCAGTGGACAGACTTAGCTGCAGCTCTGCTCTCAAGGTCAACGCATACCAGTGGTAGCCTGGAAATGCCGTCTCCAGAAATGACACTTGACTTTATTCCCCTCGTGTTTGCTGTCTCAACGTGGCTGACTTTCTAAATACGAATGGACAGCTCTGGTTTTGAAGGCATATTATCAAGGTGATTCACAGCCAGGGATACATTTACAAACCATGCCTGCATGATAGATACACTCTTTTAGCTCTTCCTCCCACACCCCCTCCCTCTCCCTATCTCAATCGGATTCTACTCCCTGTCAGCTTCAACTAGATACAGCGTGAGTCCCCCTCCTTAGCAGGCTTTTATCTGTACCTCTCAGCTCCTCTGACTCGTGTTTGATGGCTTAACTCTTGAGGCTTAAACCATTTCCCAAAGAGCCCCGCTAAATGACATCCCTACACCCTGTGCTTTGGGAAGTTGTTCAAATGCTTTGAAACAGCTCAGTATAGGATAGAACAAATGTCCAAACCCATTGTCACAGAATCACTAGCTCCTCATGGCACCCTCATGTGCTACACAGTAGAACGGTGCTCCATAGGGTTGTCATGCCTGTGATTTTTTAAAAATCATTTTATTGAGGGCTCTTACAATTCTTATCACAATCCATACATACATCTATTGTGTCAAGCACATATGTACATTTGTTGCCCTCATCATTCTCAAAACATTGGCCTTCTACTTGAGCCCTTAATATCGGCCGCTCATTTTCCCCCTCCATCCCCCCTCCCCTCTCCCTCATGAACCCTTCATAATTCATAAATTATTATTGTTTTGTCATATGTTACACTGTCTGACGTCTCCCCCCCGCCCTCTTCTCTGCTGTCCATCCCCCAAGAAGGAGGCTATACGTAGATTCTTGTAATCGGTTCCGCCTTTCCACCCCACATTCCCTCCACCCTCCAGGCATCGCCACTCTCACCACTGGTCCTGAAGGCATATCTCTCCTGGGTTCCCTGTGTTTCCAGTTGCTTTCTGAACCAATGTACATCCTCTGGTCTAGCTAGATTTATAAGGTAGAATTGGGATCATGATAGTGGGGGTGGGGTGGGGGAGGAAGAATTTAAGAACTAGAAGAAAGTTAATGTTTCATCGTTGCTACCCTGCACCCTGACTGGCTCATCTCCTCCCCACAGCCCTTCAGTAAGGGGGTATCCAGTTGCCTACCGATGGGCTTTGAGTCTCTACTCTGCACTCACTACCTTTACAATGATATGATTTTTGGTTTCCAAGCCATCACTGGGTAGGTTTGAACCACCAACCTTTCAGTTAGGAGCCAAGTGCTTCTACATTTCAATGAGGGTCAGTTCTTAGGACTGTTTTAAATTTGGGAACACTCTCTGATTTGAAATGCACTGACTTGCTTGGGACTCTTGGCTTAGGTATATGGCCAGAGGAGGAGTCCCCATGTGTCAGTGGGGTCACTATGGGCAAAGATACCAGGGCTTAGGAGTGGAAGCTGCTGCTTCTTGCCTCTGAGTACAAGCAATCACTTGTTAAGCTTCATCGGACTGTCTGCCTATGGGAGCACTCTCCTAGGCCAGCACAGAGTCAAGTCCAAGTACCCTTGGAGTCCCAAAGATCTTTAGAGGGTACATAAGATAAAAGATACATTTATAATAACACCAAGGAGTTGGTTTCCTTTTTAACTCTTGGAAAGTTCTAGTGCAGCATTCTCAACCTGTAGGTTGCGACCCCTTTGGGGGTCAAGCGACCTTTTCACAGGCATTGCCTGATTCATCACATTAGCACAATGACAGGAAGTAGCAATGAAAATAATTTTATGGTTGGTGGGGTGGGAGGTGGGGTGTCACCACAACATGAGGAACTGTATAAAAGGGTCATGGCATGAGGAAGGTTGAGAACCACTGCTCTAGTGGGTAAAGCTGCTGTCTTCTTGGCACCAGTCAAGCAGTGGCACCAAACTTTACTGGTGGTCATTGTATCTTCTTCACCAACAAATATGACCAGTACCATCCATGGTGGGGGAGGGGGGGCAGGGTGAGGGCTTAGGGGGAGAAGCCAATTTTATTTGTGGATGGCCTTGATGTAGCTTAATTTGTTAAATATTATTATAAAGATATTTTATTAACCAGTGATTACATGTTGGGCTGCTACCTGCAAGAGCAGTTCAGAACCTCCAGCGGCTCTGTGGGGAAAAGATGAGCCATTCTACAGTGATAGTCTCAGAAACCCACGGGGCAGTTCTGCTGTGTCCCATAGGACCACCAGGAGTCTGCAGGCAGACTCATTTTGGGGGTTATCAACCCTAGAGTTCACATATTTTGAAGAAACTCTGTGGCACAATGGGAATGCACAAAAAAGCACATCTGTATGCCGGCACACAGGGAGAAGCACTTGTGTTAGGAAACGGTGAGTTGAACTAGCCACTTTTTTGGCAAAAGATAATTTTCTACTGAAAAAAAAAAAAAGATTGACAGCCATACGTTTGATTATTTGTTAAAAGAAATCAACAAGATGAATCAAGATGGTTGATTTTTAGAAGAACAACCGAAAGTACCTGTTACCAATGATAAAATTCAGTCTTTTATCTGTGAGCTTGGAAGCCTGCCATATGTACAAATTGATGAGATCCATGGTGATGTGTGTACATACACACACACACACACACACACACGTGTGTATATATGTATGTACTTTATAATAAATACACCAACATTTAGGAGATCACTATAACCCACTGAACCCATATTCCCAAATGATCAATGCCTGGTGTGATAAAATTTTGCATAAGTAAAAGATCCATTTTCAGAGCAAGATAACCTGTTAAACCAATCCCGTTGCTGTTGCATTGATCCTGACTCACGGCAACTCCACATTACAGAGCAGAGCTGTTCCATAGGATTTTCCTGGCTATTGTCTTTATGGAAACAGGTTGCCAGACCTTTCTTCCATGATGCTACTGGGTGGGTTCAAACAATCTACCTTCAGTGTAGTATCCCAGCATTTGATTGTTTGCACCATCAACAAACCTCTTAAGCGCAAAATAGACCAGTGGATTTCAATGTAACGCAACATAAAAGTTGACCACGGTTTCAAACACCACATTTAAGCTAGCTTTTAAGAAAGTACCAGTGTCGAGCTTTGATGTAATATCAAGGAAGAATATCCACAGTTACTAGAAAGACTCTTGAAGGGCTCCCTCTTTTCAAATCTGGGTGCTCATACTCATGTATTTAATCGAAAACAGCACAGCGCAACAAATTGGATGCAGAAGCAGATATGAGAAACCACCTGTCTGCTATAGAGCTCAGCAGTTAAAAGAGCTTTAAAACAGTATCACTCATCACTGTTTTTGTCTTATTCTTTTAGAACATATAGACCATGATTCTTTTAAAACGAATGAATCGATAATTTAACATTTCTGGTTTACTTTCTAATGTGGTAAACATCACTAGGTTGTCGCTACATAAGCAAGAGTTCTTTGGGCTGTGAATACTTTTCAAAGGTTGCCCTGAGGAAGAAAGATTTCTGACTCAAAGAAAATTTGAGATTTTGTGACAAAACATGATTCCATAAAAATAAACAAGGCGATTCCTTACCCAAACAAAGCAGCTTATTTAACTGTGAAGTTAAGAACTGGTGTTTAATTGGAAGTTCCAAGTTATTTGACATTTATACAAAGCATAAAAATCAACCCAAGCCCCATTGCCAACAGGTTGATTCAGACTGCAAGGAAACTTAGCTGTCCCATATGCTTTCCGTGGCTGTTCTATTCAAAGAAGCAGTTTGCCACCATGTTTCTCCCACAAGTGACTGGTGTGCTTGAACCACTGACCTTTCATTTAGCAGCCACTCACTTAACCACTGTGCCACCAGAGCTCATATCAGCATGTTATTGTCATCAGGTGCCACAGAGGCAGCTCTGACTCTCAAAGAGATGCTGTCTGTGTACGACAGGACAGAGCACTGCCTGGTCCTTCGCCACCCTCAGTTGTTGCTGTGCGTGAGCCCACTGTTGCAGCCACTGTGGCAATCCAGCTCATTGAGGGTCTTCCTCGTTGTCACTGATCCAAAATGTAGGTGCCTTAGGGATCCAGAAGCATTTTCCTCAAAAAGGCAGATAAGAATATTTTAGGCCTTGTGGACCATATGGTGTCTCTTTTGCAATAACCTGAAGCTGCTATATGGACAATATATACACGAATGAGCTTCTCCGTGCTGCAACAGAATTTTCTGCACTGAAACAGGTGGCAGATCACGTTTGGCCCACAGGTCATGGTATGCTGATGCCTACAAAACTTTACCGGATATCTGAACTTTACCGGTGCATCAAATTAGCTTCAAGTATTGAAAGATTTTACTTTAACATCCTCCCCCCACCCCACCCCCACAGATTATGTGATTCTACAGAGGAAAAAAAAGTAAGCTTGTCACTTATGTGCCTTTAGATTCTCATGATGCAGTTTTGAGGTTTAACTCTGCTCCTACACGTGGTTATGAGAAAGATGTTGGAAACAAAACCACCCTGCGCATCATCAATTCCCAGGTAAGAAGGAGGGGATGTTGTAACAGGTATACACTTGGTAGGCAAAGAGTTCAACCGGAGGAGTGACAAGAAATGGACTCCTCGTCCATCTGGTTATTTCTAGGAGGTCTTGTAATGAAAAGGGGTGGGGATCAGAGAAATAAGGAGTTATACGACAGGTATAGGAAAAATAAGATACAAAGGAAATGTTTGAATATATATAATTTATATATATACATGCATATATTAGCATATTGCAATTTGTAAACTGAGGGAAATTCTGCCTAACAGCAAATAAATAAATAGATAGATAAATAAATAAATAACAAGGGCAACGCGACAGGATCGGAATGAAGAAAAGCAACAGTACAAGGAGGTAGCCTGCATGTGTTATTACACAATCCCTTTGTGCCAGCATCCTCTTAGGCCCTGTATGTTTCTCTCATTTAGGCAATAATTCTAAGTGACTATGACTCCCACTTTATGAAGAGGAAGCTGAGCATTGAGCGATCAAATACTTAGCCATGGTCATTCAGCAAGCATGGACAGTGCGATCCCAGCTGTCACACCATGGCCCCTGGTCACTGGCATCTAAAGAGAGATTCTGGGAAAACCTCCAATTCTTCAAAAACCAACAAAAAGTATTCTACTGCACATTCCCTACCTCTTGAGTCACTGAAAAAAAAATCCAACTGTGATTGAGCCTTTATGAAAATACAGACTCTCTTTAGACCCCTGCTTGTTGTAGAATGACATAGTGGTTACACATTGGGCTGCTAACCGCAAAGTCAGCAGTTTGAAACCACCAGTGGCTCAGCAGGGGAAAGATGAGGCTTTCTGCTCCTTAAAGAGGTACAGCCTCGGAAACCCACAGGGGCAGTTCCACCCTGTCCTGTGGGGTTGCATCGCCTTGATGGCAGTGAGTTTTGCTTTGTTTTGGGTACAAAATAGATTATCTATTTCTTAACACAGCCCAGCTTTGTCACAGTTTATTGAGAAGCCACCTACAGGCATAACATGTGTTAGCAAAGTTTGCACATGTATTCCAGGCATGGGGTATTACTAAGAGCTAGTGGATACTCTAAGCACAAGGTCACTCATTAAAATCCATAGACCACGCTTCAAGAGAGCAATCGGGCTGTTTACCCCTGAAAAGTTTTAAAGCCTCAGAAAGGCACAGAGGCAGTCCTACTCGGTCCTGTGAGGTCACTGTGCGTTGGAATGGACTGGCTGGCAGTGGGTTAGGTTTGATTTGAGAGCGGCTCCTCATTTAGTAAATTATATCTGAGCGTCTGGAGAGGAGCGTTGGAGTTTAGTCCAGTAATTTGCAATGTTTCTTAAAAATGAAAATTGCCCTATTATAAATGAAAGAAAAAAAGCTCCAAACCCTTATGTATGTTCTTTTTAGAAAGTCTTCCAAATGTACAGCAGAATTCTTCTCAGCACAAACCACAGCAATTTCTAGAGTTTCAGCACTGTGTAGCAAAGAAATGAGAAGCTGAGTGACTTATTATGAGTTCCTTGCAGAACAAAAGCCTAGCTTTCTGCATAGTTCAAACTGAGCCAGGCAGCCTGCAGCGAGTTATGAAACAATTACCGTATTTCCTTAATTCACTTGTCGTGAATGGTAAGATCCACCATTCGTCTAATGACAGCTTTCCAGAGAGGAGTAGAGAAACCCCATCACATTAAAATGCATGTCATCTGGAAGACGCAGCCTACCTTCAGACACATGAAAATGTGGAGAAGACATGAAAGCGCTCCTTGGAACTGAGGAAAAACATCATGTTATACCCCCCCCCCCCCAAAAAAAAAGAAAGGTAGTTCAGAAAGAAAAGATGATTGGCAGATGAGATTGAAGAACTCATCCAGAACTAGATTGAGTCACCGAGGGAGGACTCTCCTACCCGAGGGCAGATTCTAGTCGATGGCTCTTTCTGTGTCCCGCCTGTCCTGAGGCTACCACTCTGCAGGCGCCGAATAACCCAATTCATCCACCCAGCCTCTCGCTCCAAATTACCTGCCAAAGCAATTGTAGAGGCAGAGGGTAGGATGGGAGCCCCTGAAGGAGCTAGGGGAGCTGATTCAATACTACCAGGTGGGACAAAGTGCTGGTGAATATTTAAAGAGTGGTACTGAAAAAGAAGAATTCTCTCCAGCCCAAGCCCGAAACATTCTGGAACTGCTCCGCATGCTTCGCCCCTCTCCAGGTCCCACAGGAAAACAGAAAGTCTGAGGAGCATTTGCCACTTGTTTTGATTCTTCTTTTTAACTTCTGTGTTTGTGGAAAGTCAAGATTTGGAGGAACGGAATGACAGTGTTGACCTTTTCTCCTCTGTCTATTGGCAGATTCTGACCAACCCCAGCCATCACTTTATTGACAGCTCATTGTATAAAGATGTCATTTTAGTGGCGTGGGACCCTGCTCCTTATTCTGCCAACCTCAACCTTGTGAGTATTTCCCTTGGGGCCTGACCTAGTCTCCTAGGGCTCTGTTGCAGAAATACCACAAGTGGGTAGCATTATGAAAAAGAAATGTGTTTTCTCACAGTTCAGGAGGGTCAAAATCCCAGTTCAGGGTACCAGCTCCTGGGGAGGTTCACTCTCTTTGACAGCTCTGTAGACTAGCCCCTGAGTCCTCTGTTTCCTTGGCAGTCTTCATGAGGCATCTGCCTTCCCTGGTCTGGGTTTCCTTGTCTGTATCCTTGTGTATATTCTGCAAACATGAACCTGGTGAGTGTTTTCCTTTGGGGCCTGTCTTAGTTTCCTAGGGGTCTGTAACCACAAGTCCTCCACTGATAAAACCTCGTTACCACCCCAAGGGACAGCCTATTCCCAAATGGGACCACCTCTGCAGGGATGGGATGCCAACACATATTGTGAGGGAGCAAAATTCCAACCATTGAAGTGTTCCTACCTCAACCATCAGGCCATCCTTTGCCTGATCAGTAATGAGAGCAAGTCAAGGATTAAACTGCGACAGACAGAATGAAACTGATTGTGGCTACTAATTACCTCCATAGGGGTTAACACCACTTTCATCCCTGGTTTCAGGAACGCACTTGGTGAACCTTAGCCAACTCATGTGGGAGTGCTTCTGTTCTGGAAGATTTAAGAAAAGAGGAAGAAAAAGAAAAAACAGTAGAATGTCTAAATGTTTAGAAAATCCTGGTTATATTCTGGATGCCGGGCTAATTAAACCCAGAGTTTTTGAAATTGCAGCAGGGTTACATCACCTTCTAAGTAGTTACAAGACCTTTTGAGGTAAATTGGAAGTGCTTGGCAAGAGAATCTACATTTTGTGCATCAACAACTCATTATTATTCCAGTGAAATCAGCTCCAGGCGTTTGTTGAGTGTGCCTCTCTGCCTTCTGCCACTCAGCCTGTTTAATCCTAGGATCTTAGGCGATACAGTCGAAATAAGATTATTACTAGCTACCAAAATACAAGCAAATTATATTAGTGGAGTTGCAGTAAATAATAGCCTGTCGGGGAGGGGGAGCGGGGAGGGAGAGGTAAAAATGAGGAGCTGATACCAAGGGCTCAAGTAGAAAGCAAATGTTTTGAGAATGATGATGGCAACATATGTACTAATGTGCTGGAAACAAATGATGTATGTACAATGATCCCCCAATAAAAGTATTTAAAACACAATTCTGAAATGTAATAAAATATATGGTGGATTTAATATATGTTAAAAAAGGTATTTGCCATGAAGAAATCATTGGTCTTGCAAAATTTTATAATTTGA
>NW_022111368.1:17409456-17451768 GCF_000313985.2 Echinops telfairi
AAAATGAGGAGCTGATACCAAGGGCTCAAGTAGAAAGCAAATGTTTTGAGAATGATGATGGCAACATATGTACACATGTGCTTGACACGATGGATGGATGGATGGATGGATGGATGGATGGATGGATGGATGGTAATAAGAGTTGTACAAGCCCCCAATAAAATGATTTAAAAAAGAAATTAAAAAATAAAATAATAGCCTGTCTGTAGGAGAACAAGGAGCTGGCTTCTTTTTGGCGGAAGCCAGCAGACTAGTTTTTAGATGGAGGGTGTGAATGAGGGATGATAGCAAACTCTCAGCCGCTCAATTGAATGTTTTGTCTTGGCCTCGGGAGAACGGCCCTTTCTTAAGGTGAATGTGAGATGGCACAAGTTGGCTCCTCATAAGAAGTCAATAGCTAAGAAAGTTGCCCACAGTAAAAAGGGTTCTTCAGGAAGAAGAGGGTGTGGAGCTCCCAGCACCTTGAGAATGAGGCTGGACATTTACCTACCACATGCCTAACTGGCCCTCAACCAGGGGTGTGCATCAAAATCACCTGAACAGCCATCGCCAAACTGGATTTGGCATGGGCCTATTTTAAAGCCACGAAACCCGCTCCCTTATGGAGTATGTCTTGGAACCGTATGCTGTGTAAGCCGTGGCATCTCTCTGAAGGGAGCAGCGTTAAGCTTCTCCCTCACAGGCCTTCTCCAAATCCCCTTTCCTCTGAGGATTGACTTTTTCTTTTTCCAAACCCACCTGAGTGTGCTGGAAGTTACATACACTAACTCTAAGCATACCTTTTGGTGAGTTTTGCTAAATTTATACCCTCAAGCATCTACTACCACAGCAAGATGTGGATTATTTCCACCATCCCCCAAAGGCCCATTTTCCCATCTCCAAATCCATATGTGGCAACAATATGTTTCTGTCACTACAGATTAGAATTGGAAGACTCATTTTTAAAACCCAAAGATCCATCCTTGGGGCCAGGAAATGCCAGCCATGGAACAAATCTGACTGCTGCCTGTTTGTGTAAATAAAGTTTTATTAGAACACAAGCGTGCCCTTCCATGGCTGCTCTCACACAACACTGGCAGGGATGAACAGACACAGTATGACCCTCCCCCCCCCCACCCCAAGCTCTAAATGTTTACCATTAGACCCTTTACAGACATAGTCTGCTGACTGCTCTAACCCATCTCCCTCAGTTTACTAACGAATAAAGCATTAGAACGTCCCTGGGAAAGGGTATCATGCTGATTAAGTAGAGGGGCAACAAAAAGAGGAAGGCCCTTGACAAGATGGATTGACACAGCGGCAGCAACAGTGCGCTCCTAGGTTCAAGGGTTCAAGGGCAGGCAGCGTTTCCTTCCGTTGTACATAGGGTCACTGTGAGTCCGAAGCGACTTGACAGGCATCTAACAACCACGGGCGAGGCTCCTGGCCTCGCTCTTTCTTCTTCCTCATACCGGGCCGGTTACCGATTGCACATAACAAACGAGCCGACAGAATAGAATTGAGGAGCCCTCTTTTTCTCCATCTCCCTCCTGAGCCAATGGATTGTTTCAGCCTCTGAATCTACTTTCCCTGGTTTTTTTTGACTGTGTGTCCTCTGTGCTTGATGACGCTCTGTTTTGTTTGTACCTTAGTGGTATAAGAAGCCAGACTACAACCTGTTCACTCCATATATTCAGCATCGCCAGAGAAACCCAAACCAGCCATTTTACATTCTTCATCCTAAATTCATCTGGCAGCTCTGGGACATTATCCAGGAGAACACCAAGGAAAAGATTCAGCCTAACCCACCGTCTTCTGGTTTCATTGGTAAGTCTATCCTGAAAACTCTAATGACTATGATCCAAAGGGCAGCATTTACCCGGGGACACAGTCCAGAAGGGTTGGAAAAGAAGGGGGGATGGAAACTGGCAACACCGGGAGGAAGTGAGGTAGGTGGTGTTACTTTGTGGGGATTGCAACCCAGGATATGAAACAAAATATGTATCCATTGTTCAAGAGAAAATTGACTTTCTTGGTAAACCGTCAACCAATTCACCAATCCAAAATTTTAAATGAAAACAAACAAAAAATTCAAGTGATTGGGTGTCGGAAGGCAGGGATTGGCTTGATATTGAACAAATCGATACAGTTGCATTTGGTTGCTAACCACACAGTCCTCAGTCTGGGAGGGAGGGGTCCCGTCTGCTCCTGGGCAGATTTGCAGTCTACTTCACCTTGTACGGGTTGCTCCGAGTCCGAATCAAGGTGATGGCAATGTGTGTGTGCGTGTTGTTTATTTGTTTGTTTTATGGCGGGTGCCTCATAGTCACGTTACATCCTAAGAGCAATGAATCGTAGGCCATCTTGAAAGGAAATGAGCTTGAGTACGAAAAAGAGAACCCCCGGCCCGGTTATCGATTGCAGCATAACAAACGACCCGACAGTTTAGAGGTGTAACGCAGGACCCATCTTTCTGGGCCCCGTCATTTTATGGGTTATCAAAGGTGTTGATATGGGCAATTATCCTGTTTGGCATGACCTCAGCGGAGCCCGCTGGGTGGTATTCAGCTGTTGGGTGGAATGGCTTTACTCTCCTGCCTGCCTCTCGTCCGGGATGATGGGAAGGCCAGGCTCAGCTAGCACCACTGGCTACGTGCCTGCAGGTGGTCCCTCCACCATAGTGGTCTCAAAGTAGTTGAACTTCTTATGTGGCACCTTAGGGCTGCTTGGGAGAATATTACAGATGACTGAAATGAAAGTGACCTATTTGGTAAGACCTGCCCTTGGAAACGTGTTACAGCATCACTTAATCTCTAGTCTATTGGTCAAAGGGCAGTGACAGACCCCATCAGATTCAAGGGGAGGAAACACCGATTCTACCTTTTGCCGCTAGGCACGTCAAAAGAAATCGCAGCCTACTTGAACCCACACACTGCTATCCCCATTGTTATAAAGTGTCGGGCTGAGGAGCTGCTTTGCAGACAAAGAATACCAAAACCAAGAAACCAAACTCAATGCTATCCAGTCTCTTCTCGCTCATGGGGACTCAATAGGACAGGGTAGAATGGCCCCTTTGGGTTGCTGAGACTTTAAATCTTTACGGGAGTTGACAGCCTCATCTTTCGTTCTCCAATGGAACAGCTGGTGGGTTCGAACTACTGGCCTTGTGGTTAGCAGCTAAGTGTGTAGTTCATTACACCACCAGGGCCACTTATCAGCCATAGAACAGAGCCATAAATATGTAAGATGACTGGTAGTTGGGTTTTTGTTGGAACCAATTCTGGAGTCTACACAACTTTCTCAACCAGAGAGCCGTTAGCTCTAATCCAGAAATGGCTGTTATCCGGCAACATAATCAAACAGCCATGCGTTGATCCTCAAAGTTTGTAGTTTTTATCCCATTTTCTCTACCGGGTCTTATCTTACCCCATCATTTGTTTCATGCCTACTTTGATGTCAGTAGGACAATATCAAGGGCTAGCTTATCAAGATCTATCTCCTTGATGATTTGAAAGGCTCGGAAAAACTGGAGGATGTTCTTTTTTTTTTCCTGAAAAAAAATATTATCAAATTTCAATTTATTCACTACCCTGCACTTTACTTGGACCATAGACTGCCCCCCCCACCCCCCGCACCCACATTTAAGCAAGAACTTTCTAGAAATGACAGTGGTTTGTTTATGAACATAGGCATACAGTTTTCCATAGTGAAGGCTTGCAAGAGTGGGGAGTGGACTTCAAGTGTTGGAACAGCCTGGACTGTATTACGTAGGAAGGGTTTAGAAGAGGAGTCTGCCTGTCATTCTCCCGAGCACGGCTTTTCTCTTTTCCCCCTTGAAAGTCATGCCTTTGACATTTTTTGTTTCCAAATCACCCTTTTGACATCCTAACTCTGTCTCTACTATAATTTAGTAGGATCCTGTTGATTTAGGAAAGAAAGTATTATTTAATTTGTCAGCAAAGAGTAAACAGGGCAGACTCGTACTTTAAAAGTATAATAGAATGTGGCAGAAATTTAATAAAGTATTTTTCATATCATTGCTTTCTCTTGAGTTCAGGTGGCTGATATTTGATTAGAACAAAGCTTTAAAACACAGTGGGATGGGAGGTCAGGTATACTGATAATCTACATAGTTTGAAAAATGCAACATAAATCATTAGCCAATCCAAAAACTCATTGCCATGAAGTTGATTTCCAATTCATAGTGACCGTTTAGGACCAAATAGTGCTGATTAATAGCATTTCCAAAATGGTAAATCTGTATGGGAGCAGACAGCTCCATGTCCAATGCTTAACCCAATGTGCCACCAGGAGTTAAGTAATCATGACTTTAGAAAATTACTCATCCACTTGGGGTCGCAGTGAGTCAGTGTTGACTCAACAGGGTTAGTTTAGTGATTGTGAAGTAATAGCTCATTGTGGCTTTGATTTGCATTTCCATTAGGAATCATGATAGTAAACCTCTTTTTATGGTTGTGATTTACACGAAGGTATACAGAACAAACTGCTTTTTCATCAATAATTCACACACATTTTGTTTTGTAACATTGATTACAACACCCACAATGTAACAACATTCTTCCCACTTCTTCCTGTGTATACCATTTCCCTTCATCCTTCTGAGTTTTATCCCTCGGCTAAGGCTGCTCTTTTGAACGTGTATTGGTGATTGCTCTAAGGAGTGAGTACAGGCCTTTCTATCATTTGAGCAAAAGTTAAGCTGTGCATGCGGACAAGGGTGTGTATGTGTGTGTGGTGGGGGGCTGAGGGGGGGTGTCAAAGCACCATAGTTTGGGGAGTTCCATAAATCCCTATCAGACCAGTATGCCTGATCTTTCTCAGGATTTTGCGTTTCTTCCACGTCGCTCTCCCACACCCCTCTGTTCTTCCTGTTGTGATCCTGTCTGGAGGAGGTCAGCAGTGGTAGCTGGGCACCATCTAGTTCTTCTGGTCTCAGGTCATGGAAGTTGAGGTTCTCGTGGCCCATTAGTCCTTTGAACAAATCGTTTCCTTGTCTCGATTTTCTTAGGTCTTCTTTGCTCTGGACAGGGTGAGACCAATAGTTGCCTCTTACATAGCCCCTCACAAGTTGTTAAGCCCCCAAGGTGAATATCTTTTCATGTACTTATCAACAGTTCATATATTTTCTGAGGTGAAATGTATATTAATGTCCTTTGCTTACTGTGTTATTGGGCTGTGTGTTAGGCTGGGTTGTCTAGAGAAACCAAACCAGTGACTCAACTGTGTGTAAGAAAGAGCAGGAAGTCATCTTGCATTGAGCAGTCATCTCCGCCCAGTCCAATTTAAATCCCTGAGTGTGATGCTATCCAGAGTCCTCCTTAGACTCACATAGCTGCATGCCAGTGATGGAGAAAGGTGAAGAAGGAGGATGGACGGTCACAGGCCAGTGGGTACAGTCGGATGGATCCAAGGTCAGGGGAAATATGGTGGGACACCGACAGCCCTCAGGATCAGGTGGCCTACATGGTACTGCCCCTGGAGACACATGGAGTCCCAATAAGCAGGATGGCAAAGAAGGCAGAGAGAGGGGGAGAAGCTCCTAGTTTCTCCCAGAGAAGTAGGCCACCCCCCTAAGGCAGCATCAGGCTGTGGTTGCTTGACAGGTTGGACTCCACCCTCCACTTTCCTATAAATTCAAGTTGACAAAATCTAAATAAATCGGACTGTTCTGGAGTGGTCAGAGTTATTGATATAGTACAGATACCAAATATGTTCTCCCATTCTGTAGGAATCCCTTCACTTTCTTACTTAAGTCCTTTGATGCACATGTTTTATAATTTCAATGAAGTCAAAATAGTTTCTTGTTGTCCCTGCTTTGGGGGTCAGTGCTAAGAATCCATTGTCAGAAACAAGGTTTGAAGCATTTTCTACTAAGAGCCTTATGATTCTAGATCTCACATGTCTGTTATTTTAATTTTTAGTTCATCTCTTCGTCCAGCTTCATCCCTTTGCATTGTGGAAATTCAATTGTCCCAACAGTATTGACTGCAAATGCAGTCTTTCCTCATTGGATGGATTTCCCACATGGTTTTGCTGGGGGGAAAAAATCATGCTGCATATATGCAACTTCCTTTTATAACTATTTCTTGAGAATTTGGAAATTTCAGAGCCTGGTGCTGGCCTTTAACTCTTAATTTACATAATGAAGGAAGATTGGAACTTAATGTGATAGCAGGATTGTATAAGATGGGTTTAAGCTGAATTACACCCTGTGACTTCCTAGCATTCTGACTCTGAGCGAGTCACTCAATGCACTGAGCCTCAGGACGCTCAGATGAGAAACGGGAAAGAATAAACCTAAGGATGACATTGCTGGCTAACGTTTATTACTCTTTTCTAGCACTGTGCTGCCCTCTGTAGTAGCTGGAAGCCACAATAAAAAAACAATAGCAAACTGCTATCAAGTTGATGCTGACTCATAGTGACCCTAGACATAAATTCCGAGACTGCAGATCTTCATGGGAGCAGACAGCCTCCTCTTCCTCCCATGAAGTAGCTGGTGGGTTTGAGCAGCCAACCTTGAAGTTAGCAGCCCAACACAGCCATCTGTACATTTACTTAAGTGTCGGTTCATTAGAATTAAGTAAGTAAAATTTCAGTTCCTCGGTTACATAAACCACAACTTAACTTCCCAGGGAACCTTTCCTTCATCGCTGAAAGCTGTATGGGACAGTATATGTTGCTAAAGATGGGAAAGAGCAAGTGACTAAGCCATCATTAAGGTCCTACTGGATAGGCTATTTTCTGTGGGGGACAAGACCTATGCAGTAAAGGACACAGCCTAGCATTATGGAATTGGTTTTGCTGATCTTCCGCAAGCAAGATGGAACCTTGGTAGCTCTGCTCAGCAGAGCCTACAGCATCCTTCGTATATCCCTTCGATGCTGTTGTAATCCTTTTACACATTTTCTTTGATCTTTCTTAGAAATATACTGAATCAGAGTCTGTTTTTTAATTTAACGGACATTCATAACTATCAGTGAAATTATGTCACCCACATCACAGGCTATCTGCCATAAGAATATTTTTTTAAATCAATGAGTATCTTTCCCCCTATAATCAGAAAGTGTTCACCAAATGCCCTCTCTGTGATCTGAAGTGATGCTGGAAACATATCGAATTTTTGTCTAACCGCCTCATCATTTCCAAATACTCTAACATCCACTGTCAGTTCGTGAACAAACAAACCCATCCTAGAGCTGTTGGGCTAGATTAGGATGTATCAGTTTGCACAGTAGAGTGTTCTGCCCCGAGTCAATGGACAGACAGGATGGTTCTCTTTGGGGAAGAGCATCCTGGGGTTTCCTTGGCATTCTACTTTCTCAAGCAGCATAAGGCTCCACTTGGATCTGAAATAGTACATCCTGATTGATGATTGCTTATCCTTGTATAGAAATGTCTCAGATTTGGTTACCTATTACAATTCCCATCCCTTGACTACGTTTAGAGGGGACTCACTGGAGTCTTAATCCATGTGGGGACCCTGCAAATGGATTTGGGGCCTCCACTCTCATCCATAGTCTTCTGCAAACTGGTGGTTCACAATTTAAGCTCTTAAGTGATGGTAATGCTGCTGGTCCTGAGATCATACATACATACCGCTTTTAAGAATCGTAAAGTTGGAGGAAACTTATGAAATCTTGTCTACAGGCTTTCTATTGATAGATGTGGTATCAAGAGGGACTATTCATTTGACTTAGAGAACACAGGGTTTTATAATTATTATTAACACTGTACTTTCCTTCAATTCCTAATTTCTTATCATATTTAAACCCAGGTAGCATAGTTATTTATATTTGTGTTCAATTAAAATAATATACCTTCTTAAATATTATTTATATCTGTAATTTGAGATTCAGTAGCCTTAAATCCTATATTTTAACTCTGCTACATTTTCAACTATAAATTATTCTTTTTTACTTTAAAGACAAAATTAGAAAATTTACTCCAAGAATCCCTCATGGACTTATTTTTATGTCTGTAAAACTTAATGTAAAAGGACATACATAAGAGCTGATTATAAACGGACTTATAACACATGGATTATTTTCTGTTTCTTTCATGTTGGGACCCATCTTTTTGTATGTACTTCTTAGTGAGATAGGAATATGGGAACTAATAATAATAATAAAGACCCAACTATAATTGATTCCAAGGAGCCCTGGTGGCATAGTGGTTCTGTGTTAGGCTGCTAACTTCAAGGTCAGTAGTTTGAAACCACCAGTTGTTCCATGGGAGAAAGACCAGGCTTTCTACTCCTGGATAGAATTACAGTTGGAATCTCTCAGGGGCAGTTCTACCCTGTCCTACATAGGGTTGCTGTGAGTCAGAATCAACTTGATGGGTGTGAATTTGGTTTGAGTGTGAGTACTGATTTTGGTAAGCATTCCTCTCAGTAACATTCAGACAGATAATTCAGTTAACATCTTCCATCCAGGCAACATAGCATCTTTTGTGCACCTTCATTAGCAACCCTTAGCCCACAACAACAGTCCCTGTGGAGATACATACCATACGTGATCTCACGTTGCTGGGTTGGGAGCGATGGTAGGCTTGTGTGCATGTGTTTGTGTGTGTCCCATCCATCTGCATTTTCCTGGGAAAAGAGAGCAATCAATGTTGAAGGGAAGAAGAGTCTGGAAGCAGTGTCAGTTCCGTGTACCAGACTGGGGGGTCTTTAACGAGAGAGCGAGCCCGGAGCTAGTTCTGCTTCAGAGCGGTCTTTGTTACAGAACTGTCCCTGCAGGCAGGCTGCGCTTTCTCCTCCATCAGTAGTATTTATATAGTCACATTTCCCAGAGGCCGTGTCTTTTCCTTTCTTTGCTTTTTTAAATTAAAAGATCATTTTATTGGGGGCTCTTACAGCTTTTATAACCATCCATACATCAATTGTATCAAGCATATTTGTACATATGTTACCATCATTATTTTTTAAATGTTTATTTTCTATTGTTCCTTTAATATCAGCTCCTCTTCTCCTCCCCCCGCCCCCGTGACCCCTTGATAAATTATAAATTATTATTATTTTCATACCTTACAGCTTGCCCCATGGTTTTTGTTATTTGTCCCCTGGGGTGGGGTGGGGTTATCTGTCAATCATTGCAATCATGCCCCTCTTCCTCCCCACCTCTCCCCACCTTCCCCCTATCGACATTTTCCTTTGGGCAAGATGTCTTTGTGAAAGCAGATTAGGACAGAAGTAATTAGTTGGAAACTACACATATTATTTGTTAAATTGTCAAATAATGAGGGCTTTTCTTTATGCTTACAGAGCAGGAACAATAAGTTGTACAGTGTGAGGAACAGACTGACCGCACACATTGAAGAAGCAAAATCTAAGAACCTTTTCATCCAAACTCACTTTTTTGTTGGAATAGCATCTTACTTTAGAAGTTTGAAATCCACATAATAGGATGTATCCAAGCTAATAATTTTTTATGCTATATTTGTAGTAAAACTGGAATGTACCTATGAAAAATTATACTGATACTGGGTATACTTTATATTCAAGGAATTAAAGTAAGCCTTAATTATAAGCTTCCTTTAATATGCAGAAGATACTTTAAAATTCTACAGTCTAAAGTGTATACTGAATTTTGTTCTCTCAAATGTCTAAACAAATATTTTAGAATCATTTTTTTCTATTTTTAAACATTCAATTAATATTATCAGGAAACCCTACCTATCAAATTATTTTGAAGGATCATTACCAATGAGGTGAATGTTTACCATAAGTAAGCATTAAATCCTTAACTCAGTATTTCACATTAAGCACTGAAAATTGTTTTTTAGGATCTTTTTGAGTAACTGTGAAAATGTCTCTTGGTCTTGTGTAATAAGGTCATGATAGGAAACTAATGAAGACTTGGCTAATATTTTTAATCTTACTTTACTAATATATTTAAATCAGATGAGTTTATAGATGTCTATAGTGTTACAGATATTGATCCAATATGCTTACATTTCTTTTCTAAGTTGAAATGTTCACCAATCTGAATGGAAGAAAGTGATTCTGCCCTGCTTTGTTAGACTTTTCTTTGCAACGGTTTGGAAGAGTACCCTAGAATTTTGCAGTCTTTATAAAAAGGTAAAAAATGAAATTTTATGTGAAATGTTTAAAACATTATTATAACTGCTAAATAGCTCCTTTTCCCTCGTATCATTATCTGAATTTTCCTTTTATGGGTTCCCGTCCACATTTTCTGTTGCTGATGTGTGGTTGACTCAATTCCTCCTCACAGCAACCTGTTGGAGAGAGTAGAAGTGTCCACGGAGGTTTGCTGGGCTCTCATCTTCAGGGGGACAAATCACCCCTTTGCTCCCAGAGGGAAGCTAGTGCATTCCAATGGCCAGCCTTTCAATGAGCAGCCAGGAGGCTTCCCCACTGCACCACCAGGGGGCCTTCTTCCACAGTCAGGCCGGCTTATTACTCTGATTGTCAAGTCTACTTTCCGCATTGAATGCCGCTGGCACCCATCACATTGTACCTCCATGGGAACAGCCCAGCAGAGGCTCTGTAGGGCACTAATTCTCACTCTCATGGATGTAAACACAATATTAATGTTGAAGATTAACAAAAATGGAGAGGAAATCCAGTGTCTTCTCTATCTGTATAGTGGTGAAGGTGGTGCCACCCCTTGGGCAGGTTGAAAATGGAGACTAAGGGGTGGTGACCTGTTCCCGTCGTGAAGCAGGTAGGAGATGGCAGAATCCAAACGACAAACGAAGGGAGCTTCAGTCTTGGGTTCACATGAATCATTCAAGTTCTTTTACAGGCTGAGAGGATCTTATCTTTCTGGTGCACTGAAGTAGTTCCTTCAAAGCCCTTTCCCTGTGAATCCATCACTGCTAGGAGAAAAGGTGGCTGCCACACCACCGTCAGCTGGAAACGTTCTGCTGTCCCCACTGTCACTCCTGGATTCCGGAGAGCCAGGAGGTTCTGATCTTGGCAGCTTCCGTCACAATTCTGAAGAAATAGATTTGCTTTTTCTTAATGTTGTTGTAATACGTATGCCCCGCTCAGTGCCGGGCATCGCCCAACAGATATACAATAAATGTTGCTGAATGAGTGGATGAGAAATTATAATGACATGAACTCTTTCCTTTGAGGTAACTTGTCTCACCAACAGAAGGGTGCTAACCCTCCTCCTTTGTCACTTTATGTGTGAATTGTAGCGAAGGTGTTCGGCTCCACAAAGACGAGAATTCAATATTGCCTCAACTCCTTACCTAGATGTGTAAGCTTGAGCAAGTTTGTAACATTTCTGAACCCAGGTTCCATCTGTAAATGAAGACCGTAATAGTGTCTTCATCCTTGAGTGAGACAGTTAAATTAGGAACCCTGCACAATAACCAATATTAAACACTTACTATTATGTGACATGCCTTATCTAAAATTTATGCTAGATCACATAGGACTTTTTTCCCAAATGGAAGAAGGCCATTCTTGGACTAAGATAGTGTTCTTTGATATGCTGAGGCCATAAAATTAGAAGGCAGGCATATCATACATATTTCTTTAGTGACTGGACATTTAGGTTGCTTTATATTATCTGGTATCATGTTGTTGAGTCATTAATATGTACTAATATGCACTGTTATAAATTCTGTATTTGCATGTACAGAGTTTTCTTTAACTATTTTGTTAAGATAATTTCTCAAGAATATTAGTGCTGGAGCAGAGGAAACACCATATTAATAATTGTTGCTAAATGCTGATAAACTGCTTTGCCAAGGATAATCTAATTGAATTTCCAATTAGAGTTCATATTTGTTCTTACATTGCATGGAGAAAGGTGTATGAGTAGATATCACGGAGATGTCCTATCCCCTTTTCCAGACATGCAATAAAAGAGCTGTCTGCCTATTGGAGTGTGTATATATATTTGAAATTGAAAGGATCTAGCAGGGATCAAGGTCATTTAGATGTTCCCCAAGGGCTCATTTCTTGGCCAACAATTTTTTTTTTCATTTTATTGGGTTCCTTACCCTATTGGGTAGTTATTTCTTGTTCTTTCTTTCACCCCAAGTTGGATATTATTGGATACTATGAGGTCATTTTAATTGTATCATAGCCTGGCTGGGGACAAGGAATGATGTCTTTAGAGTCCCAGGGCTTATGGTGTCTCTCTTAAAGGCAAATCAGTTTGTGAAAGAGGAACACCCTCACTTGGAGCCAAGAAATAGGCTTGCATCAATGTCCCCAACGCTCAGAAGCACATCAAGGCAAGACCAGGAGCTGCTAGCTTGCATAGCCAGAAGCCCACAGCCTGAAGGTCATCAGACACACATTCTTGAATCTTTTTCATTTGAATCTTTTTAAAAAATCATTTTATTGGGTCCTCTTACAGCTCTTATCACATCCATCCATCCATCCATCCATATGTACAAGCACATCTGGTACATATGTTGGCATCATCATTTTCAAAATATTTCTTTCCTTCCCACCCCCAGCCAGTTCTGGGGCTTTGGGGCTCGGCTCAAGGGGAGTCCCTCTGGGACATGGGAGTGCAGTGAATGGTGTGACCCTTTGCTGGGCATGTCTACACAGTAGGGGATGCTGGGCCCCTCTAGGGTTTCCCGTATGGGCTCCAATAAATTTCTTCCCTTTTGCTTAAAATAAATAAAAGCAAGTTATTACTTTTCTACAAAAAAAATTTCTTTCTACTTGAGCCCGTGGTATCAGCTCATTTGCCCCCTCCCCCCTGCTTCATGAACCCTTGATAATTTATTATTTTTTTCCCCCATATCTTCCACTGACTGCTGTCTCCTTTCACCCATTTTTCTGTTGTCTGTCCCCCTGAGAGGGGGCTGTATGCAGATCATTGTGATCGGGTCCCCCTTCCTCCCCCACCTTCCACTTCCCCTCCTGATGTCGCTGCTCTCATTATAGGTTCCTGAGGGGTCTGTCTGTCCTGGAGCCCCTGTCGTGAGCTCTTATCTGTCCCTGTGGACATGCTCTGCAGGCCCACATTCTTCTGGACAAGGGTTAAGTCCAATGTCAGTATAAAGACAGACCTCATTCATAATACAAACTCGGTGATCTTTGTTATTGGACAGACCATACCATTTCCTTCCCCTTTTTAAAGGCAAGCACTTTTATAATAATGTTATAAGTACTATTTCTGGAATTCATAGGTGCAAACACTATAATCTTGGGCATATTTAATATATGCATAAGCATTATATGCTTAAAAGCAAATCATAACTTTCCTTTCCATTTTATATTGCATTTTGGAATATCATGTTCCAATATATCTTCCAAACTCAAAACATTAATACAAAATAATAAGCTTCTTAATAACCATATTTGTGACTATGTAAAATGCATTATAATTATGTTGAATAGTAACAGCTTTTTGTATTCCCCTGTAAATAATGAATCTTGGATATGTGCTGCAACAAAATACATAAAATAAGTTAAAACCTGTCCTTCTTGTGACATGCTGTTATTGTATGGTTATATTTAATTTGGCAAATGCTTCTTTTGTTACCATCTTATCACATCAAGCTCAAACCACTTTTTAGTGTACAAAAAAATTCTGGGAATGCTCAGAAAATGCTCTGAAAAACTCAGTTTTGCTCTTTAAGGAATCTTAGATGCAGCTATCAGATTTTTGCATTTTATGTTTAAGTTTCTAGAGAAAACAAAATAATTACTAGATTCTGTTAGATTAGCATATTCAATAAATTTAGCCTTTCATCCCTACTACTTGTTTAGCAAAATATTTGCAATGTTATCATTTTTGGGTCATAATAACACTTAAAGAAAAATGCAAAATCATTAAGAATAATAGAATCTTCTCCTGAATAAAGATAATCTTTCATAAAATGAAAAAATAATAGTTCTGAATATTATGCGAGTCATAGAAAAAATAGTGTCTTAGAATATTTCTAGTAAACACATGTAATAAAATATGTGAAATAAGTCGGGAATTTCTGAGAATGACCAATAGTCTCAGTAGAGTTGTTAGAATTAATGTTAATAGGGGAAACACAATTCAAATAAAATTTATCATATCTGAACATAAGCTAAAGTTTCCTTTTTATCCAGGTTTTGGCACAAATAAGTGTCCATACTGCTTGTTATGCTGAGCTACATAAAATGACATTTAATTAAGTTCAGGCAGATAACTTTTAATTGGTTTGATAATTACATTGCATTGTACAGTACTTAAAAACATGCATTTTGGCAAACGAATGCCTCATGAATCATGAAAAATGTCTGAAAAATATTAATACCTTTCCCCCACCTTCAAATGAATGCCTTGTATGGACTCATTTTTAAAACTGGCCAAGTAGGAAAGTTAACATTAATTGAATTCTATTTATAGATTTTAAACAGCCGATTGCAGGCCCATTTGTTTGACTTGGGAAAATGCACTTAAAAACTTCTAAACATTCATCCGCCTCTTAAAAAGTCATGCTTGGTGCTGAAAACAGTAAAATTTTTATTACTGATGAAAGCAGTTGAGTTTGGGGCGCCCACAAACAAAATGACTTAGCATAAAAGTCCTTTAAGTGATTTTTTTAAAAAAATTCTGTATGGAATAGCATAGTTTTAGATGATTTATCATCTTCTTGTTTTTTTAAAAGTAATCCTGAGCAGACATGAAAAAGAGAAATGAAAATAACAGTTTTAGCATAAACAGATGTGAATGCCCCCGTTCTTCGAACATGACGCAATGATTACATGTTAATGTGAATCTTTGAATGCGTTTACTTACGGTACCTCTGTAGGAAAGAAGTAACGTAGCAACCTGCCAGCTTAATCTTAGGCCTGTTTGCATGGTTGGGTCTTGGCTGGTATCTGGGAACTTGGATTTGGGGAGGCTCCCTACCCCTCTGCCCAATCAGAGTGGCTCTTACACTGTTTACTCAGCAGCATGCTCTGTATGAACCAGGAACCTTGGATGTTGGTACATGCAAGCCGGGGTAGGCTGCCTGCGTGACCACCCTCCAATGATGGGTGTTGGTTCTCTAGTGAGTGTCCCTGATTGGTAACACGGCACACATGTCACAGGGGAAATTAAACATGTGTGACTCCACTGCAAGAGCACCCAGCAAGCTTGTGCCTGGCTTTCCGTGATCTCTACATACGTTTCTCTTGGCTTATGTTGGTTTTTGGTTCTCTTGCCATAATAACTCATTGTCATCAGTCCAACTGTACGTGGAGTCCCTAGTGACTCCTTCGTTTGGAATGGTTGAGCTTGAGGGTTGTCTTGTGGCCCTGTCAACACAGTAGGCAGACTGCCCTGTCAGTGATAAGTCCAATCACCTCTGGGAACCACGTGTTGCTTTTGACCTCCCTTGTGCCTGACACATTCCACATCACAGCCCCTCCCAGAGAGGCTGGTATCAGAGCTGAAATGTTTTTCTCAGGATGTACTTAGATCCACTGTGCTACAATTGTAGGTCACAGACTTGCGTCCCCCTTTCTCCTTCAGAAACAAGCTCTTTGTTTTGCTTCTCCTTGGGAGTTGCTGTTGGGTTGCTTCCTCCCCAGTGTGACCCCACGTGTGCAGAGTAGACTGTGCCACAGAGTGTCCATGGCGTTGACCTTTCTGCAGCAGATCGCCAGATTGTCTTTGAAGCCACAATTGGCTGGGTTCGAATCTCCGATCTTTGGTCTAGAAGTTGAGTTCCTTAATTTACTGTAATTTAGTTTTGATTTGGTCCTTTGAAAGAAACTTCTTCTGTGCACCCAGGGATGAGCACTCCCTCCAGGCTAATAAATGCTGCCTGTAATTCAGAGGCCTCCAGCCGTATGTTGGCAACTCAGACTTTTTCTCATCCTTCCTCAGCTCTGCCTTACTGCAATCGCTGCTTCCCAGACCACCCTACCCCATAACACCCATCAGCTGACCTGCACCCAAGCTCCCACATACCTCTTGACAATGACATCGACCTCATTATACTCACTACAAACCTTGAGAAAGAATTCATTTTCAAGTTCTGTGTATTGCGGATAACTCTGGGAAACTGAAATGTAGACGTAATCACTGAAAAATAATGATTTTGCATATCCAATGGGTGATAGTTGGAATCAAAGACCCCATTGCCCTTGAGTTTGTTCTGATGTGTAGGGACTCTTTAGGACAGGGTAGAGCTGCACGATGGAGGTCCTAAACCTATAAGCCTGATCTTTCACTCCTGCGATCTCTGGTGGGATGGAGCTGCGGACCAGGTGGTGAGCAGCCGAAAGCTGAGCCAGGTGTATTACCAGGTCTCCTTAAGAAAATTAGAAATCAAAGTATGTATCTGGTAGTTGAATTGAACAAACTGACTGGAAAAGAAGTTTAAAATATTAAAGATATTTGTTAAAAAGTCTCTTCCTTATGGCCTGTCACTTTGCCTACCTTTCACATGTCTCCAACAAGGTGACAATGAAATTTGACCCTTTGAAGGTGTCTCCCTACTAACTTTGATGTCTGGACTGCAGCTGGCTGTCACTTAAATGTTGAGAGCAGATTCCTCAATTGCTTAAAATTTTTGTTACCGGGAAAAATGCATTCATTTGAGAATAAAATATGATGGGCAACCATTATTACTGAGCCTCCACTCAACTGGCAAAAATCAGGAGGAATTGTGCATAGCTCATTTTTGAACAAACATATCACTTTATTTCTGAAGCTCTAGACATTATCTTAAAATAAAAACTATTACCTAAGAAAATACTAAAGGTATTTATTTGATTACGGGGAAACAATCTTTTTGCCTAAACTTAAGACACACAAAAATAACTTACTATAGCTAACAAACATTCTGATTTTAAAATAACAATTTACTAGCAACAAACGATCTCTGAAATGTTTTGCAGATAAAGAATTTAGACTCAACTCTGTAACTGTTCTTTGCGAGCAGGATGACAGCAAGCACACTGAGGTCATCCACCCCTGGTTCCTCTTAAATGGATGTGAGTCATGATTAGCTGCCCAACATGGAGAGTGCCAGCTGCAGATGAGACACCGCAGACTTTTGCAGAGAAAACGTGGAAGCCTGACCAGCAGACCAATATTGGTCTGGGAACTTTGGTTAGTGGTCTACAATCAGAGTAGTATCAACCTCACTCACTTCCAGGGAGTCCGTTCTAATTGCTAATGGCCCTGTAAGACAGCATAGGACTGTATGTATCTCTGCGTTGCTGAGCCTCTAAAGCTGTCCAGGAGCAGACAGCCTCATCTTTCGCCCTTGAAGCAGCTGCGCCACTGACCTTGTGGGAAGCCACTCAGTGTGCAAGCCATCGCCCCAGAGCCCCTGAGACATGGAAAATATTTAGAAACTCTGACAATAAGTTAACATTGGTAGACTACCCCAACTACGTAATCATTGGTCTAGGGAACCATTAATATCATGTTGTTAAGTGTATTGGTCTGTCATGGATTGGAATTTTTTAACTAGCCCTCACCATAGATGAGCATTTAGGAATGCTTATTTGAAATTCAGATTCTGGACCCCAGCACAAACCTTAGGAATCCAATGAGGACTAGTCCCGGGAATCTACATTTTAACAATCATTCTTTTTCACGCTGAAGTTTGGGGAAGAGCCAACTGTATGACTAACGTATCTCTCTAAATATAACTGGGGTTATAAGGAGCCCTGGTGGCACATCAGGGAAGCCCTTGGCTGGTAGCAGAAGGTGTGGCAGTGCAAGCCCACAGCTCTGCAGAGACAGACTTGGTGATCACAGCCCACAAAGCCCTTTGGGGACAGTTCTCTGTCGCAGGGGGTCACTGTGAGTCAAAAATCTACTCCTTTCGCAAACCATCCACTTCCATAGCTACCGTGTAGGGACGATGAAGGTTAGTACACAACCGATGATTACGGTCCCCACACAGGACTGTAATCACAGAACTGTTCAGGATCATGGAAACACCTCAGCAATAGTCTCTAGAGCAGCGCTTCTCGACCTGTGGGTCGCGACCCCTTTGGGGGTCGACAACCCTTTCACCTGGGTTACCCGATTCATAACAGTAGCAAAATTATAGTTATAAAGTAACAAAATAATTTTGTGGTTGGGGGTCACCACCACATGAGGAAGTGTATGAAAGGGTTGTGGCCAGAGGAAGGTGGAGAACCATAGCGCTAGAGGAAGTATGGAGACTTGTGGATGCGAGGGACAGTTCCACTGCCAGTTTATTAGCATTATCCAAAAGACACCTTTGAAGTCACGTCACTGCCACCTGCAGGAAAGTTGTTGCATAGGAATAGAAGATCCAGTGATGTCTGTGATTCTATCCAGGGCCTCTCTAGGTACCGCTCCCGTGCACAGCCCACCCAGGCATATGCCGTGACCAAGGGAGGGGGGCAGTCAGTGATGGGATGGTGTTCAGGAACCAGATGAAAAATCATGGAAGCTGTCATCCACCCTTCAGAACACAATCCCTGGAAAAATACAAAACAAAAGAAAACAAAAACAAACCTGACATTTAAAGCAAACCTGAAGGATTTCTCGTGTGTTTCAAGTTTCAAGAGTGAATAAGATTGAATTGCATTGTCTCGGGACAATCACCACGTCAAGCCCTGTTTTCATAGAGAAGTCATTGTTTAACGGAGTACAACAGTTTCATTATCATCTGTGCTGGCGCCCCACGACAACAGCACTCCAGGAAGCACAGCTTCTCCTGGGTGATTTCGGGAAGAATAAGCTGGTCCTTCATGGTTCTTTCTTAGCTGCACCTGCACCACTGCAGATCCGCTCTAGAGAGAGGTCCGAGCTGCTGCGAGGAGGCCAGCCGTGGACGAGGAGGCACTGGTGGCACTTGTGGGAAAAGGAGAGGACATCACAAGTAACTTGCCATTGTGACACAGTTCCTAAATGCAACTTGACTTTATAGAATTTGAACTTAGGTCCTCATTCCCTTTTGTTAGGGGTATGTGTTCTGGTGTGTCTCCAAATTCACATCTCTAGAACCATCTTACCACTGGGATCTTCTGCAACAGCCTCCCTCCTGTTCCCCTTCTGCTCCTTGCACACCAGGCAGCTCCATCAGTGTGCGTTCTATCTTCTCTGGAAAAATTAAAGCCCTTCTCTCTGCTAGCGTCTCTTGTACGAGATGTCTCTTGGGGTTGAAGTTTTTAGGATATAAGCATAGATGGTTAATTGGGAAATGAGTGTCTTCAGGTGAACGTTGTTAAGAACAGGAACTAACTCTGTGGCTTTATTTTTTGTAACAGTTCAAAATAAAGATAAGTATTTTTAAAAAAACGTTTCCTGTAATCTGTGGTGCTGGTGGTGAGAAAAGTAATTTTGTTAATAGGACTCTTACACCCTGTAGCTCACTCTCTTTCTTTCCACCTAGCCAACCATTTTATAAGAATTGTTCCAGTGTGTCCTTGAGTCTTGCAACTCTTCAAACAGCAGTTTTACAATCAATTTATAATAATCAAACAACTCGGTTAAAATCAAGTTTTATAACATTTGTTTTGGGAACATATTCCTATGCTTGCAAATCAGATGGCATATTAATATGACTGGATAATATAACTATAAATCAGGCTGGACATGTGTATATATTACATTCAAGGAGGCTTCAACAAGTGTGTGGAAAGAATGAAATTGAAAGGTAATGGAATTTTTTTCTATGAATCTTTTGAAATCCTTTTGAACATTAGTTTGTAACTTACATTGCAAATCTCATTCTCTAGATCAGCGGTTCTCAACCTTTAGGGGTTGAACCACCCTTTCACAAGGGTCGTCCGATTCATAACAGTAGCCAAATTAGTAGCAATGAAACTAGTTTTAAGGTTGGGGGTCACGACACCATGAGGACCTGTCTGAAAGGGTCACAGCACTAGGAAGGTTGGGAACCCCTGCTCTTGATTGTGGTCTCCTGGTCCTCTTAAGGTCAATAACGGTTCATTTTCCCCTTGATATCTGATTATCTGCTCACATTAATCACTGTAATGAGTGACCGTATATGATGCCACATCTTAACATACCCCTGAGGATATAGTGCAGAAGCCACAGCTGACCTCCTCCAGTTACCCAAGGGGAGGTGTAATCCAATTCGTCCTGTGAAACGGAAGTCAGACACCCCTCTGCCTGTCCTTCTTCTTTCTTCACATGCCACCCATCCCTCCCATGGCTCTCTTTTCTCTTCTGAGTTCAATGCTCCTTTGCAATGGCTACACAGAACTCACAGATCATACAGTGTTCACCATGGTGGAGTTTATTAGGGAAGACCACAGGTTATAAATCAGTATCAGAAATCCTAAGGATACAATTCTTTTGTTTTCAATTCCTCTTCTCAATTATGTTGGGAGATACAGCATTGCTTAGTCCCCAGCCTCACAGCCATGCAGCCCTGTGGCCTCTGATCTGCTCAGGCAAGCAGTGCAAAGCTCTTGCACTGCTGCTAACTCCCCAAAGAGCACTCCACTCAGCAAGCCAGCTTTCTAAAGACACTCAGCTTTAGTCCCTCTGTGGGCCAGGAAGCCAGCCACTCTGTCTCATGGTCTCTATTGCCACCACTACTTCTCCACCCAGGGATCTTGAGTATATTTCTCCTGTGGCTCTTTTTTTTCTTCATGGTTGTGGAAGTCTCTCTGTTCCTAGTTTCTGAAATAGCTCACTTTATACCCAATGGAATGACAAAATTGGCCAATCCCCAGGTGAGAGCCCCTCGTGCCTTGTGTGTATACTTCCACCCAGTCGTTTGGGGAGCTACACAGACTATGGATAGAACAGCCACAAGAAATGATCAAGTGGTACTACAGCCCCCATTTTTCTTAAACAGTGCGCATACACATAATGGACGGTAGAACACCGCAAGTGTAAAGAGAACGAAACCACACACACAAAGCAAGTTGACTCCTGCCACAGTCTTTCCTGACCACACCGAGCCTCCCCAAGTCACGTGTCTTTGCATTTCAGGAATCCTCATCATGATGTCCATGTGCAGAGAGGTGCACGTGTACGAGTACATCCCATCCGTCCGGCAGACAGAACTCTGTCACTACCACGAGCTGTACTACGATGCGGCCTGCACACTTGGGGCCTACCACCCCCTGCTCTACGAGAAGCTCCTGGTGCAGCGCATGAACACCGGCGTCCAGGAGGATCTGCATCGGAAGGGGAAGGTGACCCTGCCAGGGCTCTGGGCGGTCAGCTGCCCCGCACCCAACTCTGCTCCCCACTCTTAGCAAGGAATCCGGGGGAGTCAATGTGCAATAAGGTACTGCTGTGTACTCTGTGTCCCAACAGAGTACTTGAAGATTGATTGTAGACAATGGAGTCTTGGGACTTTGAACTGTCAGTTAGTGGTGGCCATAAGAATTCTTCTATTCTGAAGCCATTAACTATTTATTACTGATTTGAATATCAAAGCAGGATTTTTTAAAAAACAGAAGCTGCAAAAAATAGGTAGCTAAGAAAGAAAACACATGTATAACCATGGGTAGGACTCCTCCCAAAGGTTTACCTTTTCTCTGCCATAGATCCCATTATCAGGCCTGTCTTCAAGGATAGATATAGGGACATAGCTGAAATTATGAAATAGTTTATACCTCAAAACATCCACGGTGAGGTATACAGTCTCTGAAGCATCTACTGTATCACTTGCACATACATTCATCATGAAATATCACAGATTTTATGATGAATGTCTAATTCACTATTTTGTGTTTGTTAACAGTAAAACTCCCCCTCATATCCAATGAGGTACACACATTTCCAAACCATTGTATTACCTATCTCTTTTTCCTTTTCCTGCTGAGTGGTTTACCCTGTGCTTATCAGGACACCTTCCTAACACCATAAAATACCAGTCTTAAGCCGTCCAAGAGAAAACCAACCCGGATTTAGCTCCTGCAACGTTGTGTTGTACAGTGAACACAGGTAGTTAAGCACATCACCAGGAAGTCAATAGCTGCTCAGGAGGCCGTGGAGCTGTCCTAGCTGTTTCCTGCTTCTGGCTTTGCTGCGATTTACCTCCTCACCTGCCAGTCCACCCACGGCCCTTCAGGTTCTGTTATACTCACGTGGAGCATTTTCCAGCACAGGGAGGGAGAGCACAAGCCACCCCGTGCTGCTCTCAGTGACTGCACAGCCATCACACTGTGCCACGGGGCGTGCCCACCTCGCTCTCACACAGATGGCTTGCAGGTTGATGTCAGCGATTGGGATCAGTGATGTGCCCTGAACTTTAACTACTTCTTTCTATAGACAAACCTTTAGGAATCCAAACCAGGCTTTCATAGATATGTTTTATGCCAACAGTGTGGCAAGGCCATCCATTTAAATAAAAGTATGAGAGGGCAATGCTTTTTTAACAACAAGGAACAATCTTACATGCTTCAGAGGTAAAAGTAGCTAGAGGGGGAATTTTCATCCCAATGTGTTAGATATATTCAGTTATCTTGTTTGTTTTTGAATCTTAAATTCTGCCACTGCTACCCTGAAAAACTACCTTTTTTTTTTTGCTATGAATAATGTGAAATGCTGACATTTGGGAATATTTTAATTAAACATGCGATTTTCATATATAGCCAAATATATATCTCAGTGGGACAGTTAAGACATGTTCTTGGCATTGACAATAAACAGCAGCTTAATTAGGTATGTTCTCCCTTGCCAGTGTCTGACAGTTAGGAGAGTTTAGTGGAAGCGGGTTTTTGTGTTTGTTAAAGGCTTGCTCCCTCCCGCCTTCCCGAATGCCGTCAAGGCTACTTTCTTAAACAAGTGTGGTTTTCAGAAGCCGACAGCTCGTGTTTGTCTAGTCGCCATATTGGAAATCAGGTTGGGTAGCAGTCATCTCATGTGGCATACGCCATCAGTGAAGTCGGGGTCACTAAACGATGTTAGTGATGACATCATCCCATAGAAGCCCATTTAGAGAGGTTTGTTTCTGGGCTACAAGAAGGGACAGATCATGTTGACTTCTCTGAGTTGACATTGTCAAGCACGTTTCTTTCTAATGTCCTGAGTTTTGTCGCTGCCACCTGTTTAGGAAGGCAGTCGGTTCAGTGACTCGTGAGCTTTACTGAGCTCTTCTGATTTGGGGTGAAGAGGCCTCCTTGACAGCCAATGCCTTTAAATGCCCAAGGCGATGTAGGTTCCCTTCATACTCTGCCTAGGGGATTGACTTCAGGGCATCTTTATATTATCCGAGACCAAACCTCTCTTTGTTGGCATGAAAACTTGACGAGAGTATCATTTAGGGAGATCAATGTAAATATTCAACTTCAAAGGTCCCAGCAAATTCATCGAAGCTGTTTAACAGCACTTTGTTGTAACACATGTAATTTTAAAAGTACTTTCAGTCTCGCTGAGGTTCCAAGAAAGACTGAAAAGCATAAAGGAAAATTTCATTAAAATGTTTGAATTTATCATAGCCTTAAAGACTCTTGGGAATCAGGGTCTGTTAAGCATTCAGAAAATGTAGTATACATATTCATATACTGTGGACTGGGGCATTCTTCCATTTAAAAGTTAAAGTTGTTGAGTCTTGCAGAAATGTTAGCCTCTGGGATTATCCAGATTGCTCCTCAGTGGTGATATTATGCCAGCCATTGTAGAAGCCCCATGTGCCCCCTTTCCTGATCTTCGACCCACTCAGGGCCTGTCTGAGGAGTCATTAACAATCACCAACAGCCCACTGCACTTCCCACAGGTTCTATGCCTTTAAGACCCTGCACCGTCTCTTGCAAAAAGGGAAGCTGATAAAATCCCTAAGGAGCCACCTGAAGCCAGTGGTTGTCCCTCTTTCCCCATCCCTCTGTCTGTCTTTTTTTCCCTCACTCTCAGAGTTAACAAATATCACATGGTTTTATATTTAAGTGACTTTCGCATTTTGCCATCACAAGGGAACAAACACAGGGGCTTCAAACAGTTTCTGGGGAAACAAAAGTTAAAAGATAACACAATTTTTGGATGAACTTTTTGAAGCCCCCCCCACCCACCCACACACACATTTGACCAAGACCACCTCATCTGCAACGAGGTTCTTCTAAACTAATGTGCTTGTCACTCCAGACATGGAGGTAACTTTGAACAAGTATAGCCTTCTCACTGTCCCATCAAATACCAATGCCAATGCTATTATCTGACGTTTTCCACTAAGCCTGTACTTTTTTTATCTACTTTTATCAAGAACATTGGCACTGGTCTAAGAGGCGATCATTTAAAGGTTGCGTATTATAAGCATCAGAGATAGGTATTGATAGTGGCCAAGTGAGGAGGCGTTCACGTGGCTTTGAAATACTGGTGTTCTGATGTCTGTCTGAACCCAGAGCTCAGACTGCCTGTTTCAGAAACAGCACTCCCTGGGGAGGAGGCCTGTTCCCTGGATCTTGTTCTCTCTCTCTCTCTCTCTCTCTCTCTCTCTTTCTCTCCTCTCTCTCTCTCTTCTCTCTCTCTCCCTTTCTCTCTCTCTCTCTCTCTCTCTCTCAGCCATACACTTAATCAATCCTGGACTCTCCCATCCTCATCTGTGATTATAGCCATACCAGATGGATAAAAGTAATGTTCAAGCAATTGTTAGCATTTCCAAATTTGGGAAATAAAAGTAACCATTTAAAGTGACCGTAGGGTCACTGCATGATGTGTTTATGAAGCAGTACATTCTGATGAAACAGATTTTACCTTATGTTGTCGACTGAATCTGTGGGGCAAGAGCCATTCACAACCACTAAATTAATTAAGTCCTACTTCGGTGCATTAAGTTGCTTCAATCTCTGATGACTAATGGAATGGGATGGAGGAATTTTTTTGCACAAATGACATGATTAAAATTCCCTCTCTGACCTTTTTTATAAATCAATGCACAATCCATGTTCCAGGCAGGTGGTCAAAGTTACCTGGCCCCGTTTTTGCATATCAATGGGAAGATATATGTGCCAGGGTGATGTAACTGGTTAACATGCTCAGCTTCTAATCGAGAGGTTGGCAGTGCTAATCCACCCGGAGAAAGGGGTGACGGTCCACATGGTAGCAAGAGATGCCAGGGTATACAGCTCAACTCTGGCACAACCAGGGTGGCCAGGAGTGGAAATCCACTCAGTGGTCAACATTTACTCTGTTTTGTTGTTGTTCTTTTCATGAAAAGAGAGGGGAGGGAGGGGCCAGAGAGAGGTATTAGGAAATAAATCACTGACTATATAGGTCAAATAGTGTTATTATATTTCATCATATGTTCTGTTTCCAATTTTTCTCTTTCTGATAGCTTAGAACTCTTATCCAGTGGTTACACAACTAATCAAGGCAGCTACATTTAAGAATTAATTACTTAGGTCAAATGTGCCTGAGTTCAAGCTTGTTTTTTTATATTCTGGATATTTCCATTGTGAAATTATTCTGCATGTATCTGTCACTTGGGCATTATCTATGCTGTTGGTAAAGGAAAGGTATTTTTCTGTCAATTTAAGGAAATAAAAATGTAAGTTCTGATTCTTGTTTTATTAAGCAAATAAAGTGTTTTAGTAAGAGAAAGGAACATTTCGTGTATTACCCTATAAGCTTGGGCTCAAAAAAATTTAAAGAATTAAATGCATTGCCATAGTGCGTTTAGTATGAAAAATGTGCATGTAGATATAGTTATATAATTGTATATACACAATCTACACACATGGTTTTGTGTTGCCTTCTTTTCCCATCAATTTGTGTGTCTGAAACTTTGTAATAAATTTTATTTTAATTATGCAAACATCAGGGTTTTTTTTTTCAAAAACAGGGAGAAGGAAGCAAATGTTATATGTTCTACAGTTCAAAACAAAACAAAAACTCCATCTATTCTCGCGGACTCATATTCTTCATAAAAAAGCAAAAACCATGGAGAGGAATACGTAAAAGGCACTGGGAAGTATAGAAGGGAGCCCAGGTGATCTGGTGGGTTACGTGTGGGTCTGGTAACCACTGGGCCAACCTTGAAACCCCCAACCACGCCTCAGGAGAAAGCTCTCTGCTTCTGTAAAGATTGGCATCTTTGGAAACCCATGGGGGCAGGGGCACTCCATCCCCTGGGGTCACAATGAGCAGAATCCACTGGCTGGCAGTGAGTTTGGTTGGGGCGTTTGGTCAACCCTTCCTGCCTGCTGCAGACTTTCAGCTGGTCAAGGGGATGCCTGCTTTGACTCTGAATTTTTAAGAAAAGTGTATCGATAGTTCCAGGCTTTTGTCAGATGATTGGGAAAAGCAGTAATAGGTTCAATGGGAACTGGTCCCCTAATCAGAGAGGTTTCACATGAATGAACGTCATTGGTTGTATGAAAACCTCACATTTATGACACCACACATCAGGTTTTGCTCTAGATAAAATACTTGTTACCTTATCTTTGGATGGAAATTCAGTGGGTTTTTCAATAGCTTTGGGGATTTTTTTGTATGATCATTTTAAAAATGAAATGTGGACTCTTCAGACCTGTTGAAATGCGAGGTTTTCCAGGAGTCAGCTTTTTAAAACTGTACACCTTTTAACACTTTGATATTTTCTATTTTGGTTTTGTATATTTTTTATGTATACACAATGTACAGACTTTTTTCTTGTAAATAAAACATGTTTTCATTTGTCTAGAAGTGTCTCCTGTTTTAATTTGTCAAAGTTTCAGGTACAAATGAGCATGAGGCAAAATAATGAGTCAGCCTCCCCTGGGGAGACACAAATGTCTCTGAACTGAAATCTAATTAGAAGACTGGACAGCAGCTTACCTTCAAACCAAGGCTTGGAAAGGGTTCATTCTGGTCGAGCCCACTGAGACCGTGACCTTTCCCCTCCATCTATGTGGAATCTCCTAGGTTCTGATTCAGTGCATCTCAAGTGGGAAGGGACTTTCTCAGCAGGGGGAGGAACCAGAATGAACCAATCCGTGTATCTGAAAATGGCCTAGACCTGACATAAGAAGCAGCGGGTGTTTTAAATCTTCCAGAAGTGAATTGCTACACGCAGGGATATGGTTAGCAACACCAAGCCGGAATGGCAGCCTTTTGACAAGAACATCCTGGCCGTCACTCCCTGACTACCTAAGGGGACTCTTCTACAGTCTGATAGGGCTCTAAGTTTTAGAAAATATAAATGCGCTGTTGGAGGAAAGCCTATAGACATCCAAATCATCTAAAACCCACCGTATTGTAAATTAACTATGGTATTTCCATACTTACCACGTAAGGAAAATCAGTTCATTTGGCCCCAGGAGAGAAATTCTCTGCCACTTGTACATTCTGGTTAGAATCTAAAGGGACCCTAGGAGGGAAGCCTGAAGGATTTCAGTGTAAGTGCTGACGTGAGCAGTCAGGGACTTCAGGACCTATCAATCACCTGTGACGGCTGTGCAGATGTGAGAAGGACCCTGGGCACCTCTGTGTGATCTTTGTGTGTCTTTCCCTGCACAATGACTGCTTTCCTCTGACTGATTCACTTGCAGGCAGGCTCCCTGGGCCTCAGACTTGAGAAACGCACTGCCCACCGCAGCTCTGTAGGAGAAAGAAGAGCCTTTGTTCTCTCAAAGGGGCAAGTTCTACTCTGCCTGTCTAGAGTCACTGGGAGCCCACCTCAACTGGATGGCAGGGAGTTGTTAAGTTTTGAGCACTCAAGGATTAAAAACAAAAGGGAACTAAGTGAAGAGCAGGGGAGGGGAAAGGAATGGGGGAAAAGCATGTTCCAGGGACCTGCTACCTCATTTCTCTGTCAAAATCATTAATTTCAAAGAATACTTCCTTCTATTAAATTGGCATTCTATGATGCTCACCTTCCCAACACAACACTGAAGACAAAGCGGGTGCATAAGCAAATGTGGTGAAGAAAGCTGATGGTGCCCGGCTATCAAAAGATATAGTGTCTGGGGTCCTAAAGGCTTGAAGGTAAACAAGCGACCATCTAGCTCAAAAGCAACAAAGCCCACATGGAAGAAGCAAACCAGCCTGTGCGATCATGAGGCGTCGAAGGGATCAGGTATAAGGCATCATCAGAACAAAAAACCTTATAGTGAATGGGGGGAGTGCAGAGTGGAGACCCAAAGTCCATTTGTAGACCAGTGGACATCCCAATACAGAAGTGTCACAGGGAGGAGACGAGCCAGTCAGGGTGTGATGTAGCAATGATGAAACATACAACTTTCCTCTAGTTCCTAAATGTTTCCTCCCCGACCCCACTATCATGACACGGATTCTACCTTGCAAGTCTGGCTAGACCAGAGGATGTACACTGGTACAGAGAAGAACTGGAAATGCAGGGAATCCAGGGCGGATGATCCCTACAGGACCAGTGGTGTGAGTGGCGATACTGGGAGGGTAGAGGGAGGGTGGGCTAGAAAGGGGGAACCGATTACAAGGATCTATATGTGACCTCCTCCCTGGGGGACGGACAACAGAAAAGTGGGTGAAGAGAGACGTTGGACAGGGCAAGATATGACAAAATAATAATTTATAAATTATCAAAGGTTCATGAGGGAAGGGGCAGCAGGGAGGGAGGGGGGAAATGAGGAGCTGATGCCGGGGGCTTATGTGGATAGCAAATGTTTTGAGAATGATGAGGGCAAGGAATGTTAAAATGTGCTTTACACAATTGATGTATATATGGATTGTGATAAGAATTGTATGAGCCCCTAATAAAACGATTTTAAAAAAATCAATAATTCTGGAATCAGACTGCCAGATGACTAATGGTAAACCCTATTGATACATCTGAATGGGCCTAAGAGCTTGGTTGATGAAATCCTTGGGTTCCAAATCCTTGGATGGGTGAACCTCTCCTTCCTCCTTTAAAGGGATAATGGCACCTGGCTGTCTGTAGCAAGGGTTGGCAAGCTTCGGGCAACTGCGCGTTTTTGTGAATAAAGTTTTATTGGAATCCAAACCTGCTTAGTCATTTTCATCTTGCCGATGTCAGCTTTCATGCTGCAGTGCCACAGCGGAGTTGTTGGCTACAACACGTCACCTTTATGACCTGGCCGTTTGCCTTGTGATCAATATGATTTTCTGAGAACTTACTTAGGTGAGCTAGATATTGTATGTGGAATCACCTGTAATTCTCCCCTGAGATACAGGTGTTTACTGTGGAGCAGCACAGCCAACTGACTCTACACCAAAGAGAAACTTTCTTTTAAATTAGCATTTGTATACCCTTCAGGAGACTGACATAAAACAGGCTGTCTGTGGCATCTTGTTTGAAATCAGAATACATTGAGAATACTTACCTTTGCTTTGGAATTTACACTATGGATGTTTCACTGTAACTTAGATTTCAAAGGTAGGCAGGCGAAACCATCTATTGACCGGACAAGCGAACAGCAATAAGGTTCCTTAAGCCATAGGTCAGACGCAGGATGTCTTTGTTAACTAGCTAGAGAACACGGCCCAGCTTTTGATCACTAACAGGAAAAAAGCCTCTCCGTGTTCTGGCCCCTCCAGGTGACATCTGCATCCAACCTGTTGGAGTAATTCATAAAGATTGCATAGAGACTGAATTAAATAATGTACCTTAGAATAACTGCATTTAATAAGGGAGATTTTTTTTCTAACAATAGAAAGTAAAATAACTGAGATTACATAATCCTCATAAAACAACATTCTAAGGTAGGTAGTGTATTTATAGCTCTGAGAGTTAGGGTCAGAGAGGTTAAGTCACCAACCTTTGATCACACAGCCACTATTGATGGTCCCAGGTTACTATCCTTGTCTGACTTCAACTCATTCTCAGAACTGCTATGTCTGGATTTTAAAAGCAGCCCCTCCCTGAGATTGCAGGGACTACTACCTAAGATGCCACATACCCTAAGTTACTCCAAGGACCCCCGCTTCCTATTGGAGGACAACTATACAATGGGTCTTTTGAGAAATTGTGCTCTGACATTTATGGAGGTTAACAGAGCATCCAGGTTTTTCCAGTTCTCTAAATCCCAAGAGCACTACCTTAACTAGATGTGCGTCAAGTACAATTTTTGTTCTAAGAAGCCAGTCTGGGCTGAAAGTCTTCCTAATTATCACACCTCAGTGAAAGTGTGCCTTTGATTTGACAAAGAGAAAACAGACACTGACGGATTGACATTCCCTAACCTCTGTTCTCTAAGTCTGACTAATCGTATCAAGCGGGAGAAACAAACAGTTCTTGGCTTGAAAACGGAGGCACCCGCTGAGAAACTGATCACAAAATCAGGCCAAAGAAAAATCAATGACTTTGGAAAACACGTCTACTCCTCTCGTTGCTCACTCCCGATCTGGTCAGAGATGGAGAAAATAAAGAGAATTGATTCAGCAGCGTGCTCCAGGACTGTTTTTAAAACAATGTTGTCCTGGAGAGGATGGAGAGACTACTTTCTAATTGCTTTTATCTCTCTCTCTCTCCCTCGCTCGCTTTTTTCCCCCCAAAACCATTTTATTGGGAGTGAATACAGATAGCATATCATTCTATAGTTCAATCACATCAAGCAGTATTGTACAATTGCTACCCCAATCTGTGTCTTTATGAAACCTGTTTGGAGGCGCTCAGGAGGGCACTGGAGAATCCTGAGAAAGACTTCCCGAGGCCTTGGCTGCTCATGCTGACCTTTAGCACGGGAAGAGCCAGCAGCTGTGGCTATTGGTGCTGCTGCACGGTTGGGGTCCACAGACGCTGACTGACAGACTGTATTGGTCTGAGTACTTTAGAGAAACAAATCCACAGAAACTCATGTATAAGAGGGAGTTTTATATAAAGGTTAAGTGCACATCAAGAAAATATCCCAACTCAGTGCTGCCCAAGTCCACATGTCCAACATTAACCCATATGTTTGACACCAATCCACAAAGTCCTCCCCCATCACACAAAACAGATGCAATGATGCCAACTGCAGGAGGGAAGCTGAATCAATAAATGTGTAAGCATCTCAGTGCTGGCAGGGGTCTCCACACCGCTACTCCAGCACCCAGGGTTGCATTGGGGTAGGTCCATGCGGCTTCTCCTTGGGGATGTCTTGCAGGACATGAGCCTTGCCAGCTGAAGCAGGGACTGGCTAGTGCAGCTGCATCCTGGTCTGACCATCAGAAAGCAAGAGACCTGAGAACTAGAAAGGCAAAGCTCACTGAGCCATTTATCCCTCCATCCTTCAATTAACCCCACATGTATTTATCGACCAGGTCGGCACAATAAGCTAACTACCTCACAGAACTTGTCTAGAATATTGATAGATTACTTGTTTGCTCAGTGACTCTTATCCACTCATAGTACATGTGTGCATGAAACGTAATACATAGTTCTATAAATAAGCTTAATTTCTCTCTTGAATCCTTTTCCCATTTTGAGGTAAACATCTTCCACATTACATTTAGTCTAAGACACCATTAGGTATAAAGTGGATTTTTCTTTTGTGTACCACTACTCCATATCAACAAAAGCACAACGTTGCTGTATTTCTACCATAATGTGAGTTTTATTTCTCTTGTACATCCCTGTTGAATACAGGAGCCACATCAGTTGCTATAGGATGAGAAACAGTTGAATCTAGATGTGAAGCATAAAAAAAATTCACATTTCCAAAGCCTCATATTAAAATAAAAATATCAAAGTAATATTTTTATATTGAATGCATATTAAAATGGTATTTTAGGTATGCTAAGTTAATTTAAAATGTGTTATTGAAATTAACCTGTTTCACCTGTTTGTTTGCATGCTTACTAGAATATTTAAAAATTAGATCTGTGTTTGCATTACATTCCTATTGCACAGCAGAAAATTTAAATTTTGGCTTATTGTTGAGAAGTTTCTCTTGAATATGTTGTGGCAACATGTTTTATTATGCATCACCCTTGTGTACACAAAAAAGTAAATATAAGGTGCCTATGGCATTCTTAAAATATAATCATCTTCAGCGTTATTGTCTTCTGAATTGGTTTTTACTAAAAGTAGTGACTCCTGTTCTGCCCCAGATTGCTCTCTGCACCATCGGAAGCAATGTGCACACAGCATTTTATATTAATTTTTGTTGACATACAATTCACATATCACACAATCCAACAGTTCAAACATAAGAAGATCTGTGCAGTCATCACCACAATCAACTTAGAAACATTTCTTCCTTCTCCCGCTCTTGGTTAGTCCCTCACTGCCTCCAACCTCCCCTACCATGTCCCTAAGCAGCTATTCATCCAGTTACGGTCTGGATAGATTTACCGATCCTAGATTTTATAGTAAAGAAACAGAACATAAAATCAGTACACAAACTACGTAATAACAGTGACAATGTGAAACAAGAAAACATCAATTGAAAAGAAAACATTAAATATTAAAGAATGAAGCAATTTTAAAATGGATCAAAAGGGAGATCAGAAGATAAGGTGTTACATTTTTAACCCGAGTCTGCCATGATCGACTCCACATATGATAGCAAGGCTATTCATATTTCTGGACTACAGTCAGAGGATTAATCCTACTGGGGACTCTGCAAATGGATTTTTGAGTTTCCACTGTCATGCATAGCCTTCTGCAAACTGAGTGCTCAGAATTTTAACTCTGACACTATTCCCTCCTCTGGATTTGGATTTTATTATTTATAGTCCTTAGATCGCCCAAGCTGGTGTGTCTCCTCCATGTGTACTTGGTTGGGACACCTTACATAGATGGCTGCTTATTTTGAGACAATAGATTTTTACCCCAGATGCTGTTCATGTTTTTTTGTAAGTGTTCATCAACTGATGAATGGCTAGCCAAATACACTATTTACATACAATGAAATATTATTCATCAGTAAACTGAAAACAAATGTTAATACTCTATAACATGTGTGAATCTTAAAGACATAATGATAACTGCAAGCATTCAGACACTAAGGACCAAATGCTGAATGACGCCCTTTAGATGAAATGTCCAGAATAGGCAAATCTATGGAAACGGAAGAAAGATGGGTAGTTTCCAGGGGCTAGGGAGATGGTGAAATTGAGAGTGACTGCTAATGCAAACAGTTTCTTTTGGGGTGAAAATGTTCTAAAATCCAGTAATAGAGAGGCTGAAAATTACTACATTGTAATGTAGACTTTCAAGGGTAGTAAATTTTATTCTCGGTATAAGAATTTTTTCTTTGTAAATCTGTTAAAACCAATCATCACAAGCTACAAGAGGGAGCGGGTGCTTATGGTGTGTGAGGCACCAGGAGGAAGCCTTGGGTCCTCATGTGTCATTTGTCCATGTTGATATCCCCATGCAATCCAGTGTCCAATATAGGTCCATTTTTGTACGTCTAATGCATCTCCCTGACTTCAGTCTCAAGGCTTCCGGAGCCTGGTTGTTCCTCAGCTCTCTCTTTTACCCTTCAAGTCTCATGAGTCCTATTTTCCACACTCTGGGTCATGTTGGAGTCCTGCGACACTGAGTGTCTTGGGTTTGTTGCGCATACAGTTGATTCTATCCTGGGAATGGAGAAATAATACAAGTCTTTTCGGCTCCTCAAGATTCTCGGGACCATCTTCCCTTTTAGGATCTTCAAATCTGCCCTGGGGTCCTTTCACTAATAATTCTCATCTTGCAGTTGGCCTGGGGTAAAAAAGGAACACAGAAAGCACGTCCCTGGTTCTTCTTCTGTTTTCCTCTGATCTCAAGAGTAAAGAATGTTAACCAATGGGGGGGGGGGGCTGTCAATTAAATTTAGCTCTTCTTGATTGTATATCCTTCCAAATCTGTTGACCTAAAACCAACCTGACTATGAATAGTCAGAATCCTAAAATGTGACCCTTCCTTTCTCTATATTCTGTAGTCATATTCCTCCCCTGCGGATTCTGTAGTTGCATCCCTTCCCGGGGAACAATACTGACAGCATCATTTACCTCTCTGGGCAGGACAGAGAGCTATAGGTGATCAGAACTAGGGGAAGGAAATTATTTAAATTGCTATTTCATGTTTTATCATCATACAATTTCCCAAGATTATTGACTTTGGGGAGAGGTGCGTATCTGAAATGACTTACAGAGAATTGCTGCTGACTCGGGCCAGTTCCCAGCCACCCAGTTCTGAATCATAGGGACCTCCCCATGTGCAAGAGTAGATCTCAGCCCCACAGGGTTTCAGCTGTTGCCTTTTAAAAGATAGATCAGCCAGGCCTTTCCTCAGAGGGATCTGTGGGCAGTCTAAAACCTCCACTCTTCTGACTGGCAGTCAAACACATGAACTATTTAACAACTCAGGAATACCATTCTTAATCCATCCCTTCCTCTTAGTCAATGATTCTGCAATGACTGAATGATTTTTGTGAAACTTTAAATTAACGATGTGCTAAATTCAACTCACATCCTATGCAAGTTTACTTTCTATCAGACAGTCCGTCTCTTAATGTGTCCCATATAAAATGATAACCATGAGCACACAAGCAACAGAACAAATCGCTGAGCTAAGTGATCATTTATTTCTCAGTTGTGCAATTTATCTTCATTTGCTACTTGTCTTTTTTGTCTTTCTGTCATTTGCTGGCATCATTAGCAGAAAAACAACACTTGGGGCCAAAGGTTTTGGAGAAAATATGGAAAACTCATTTTAATTTGAGGAAAAGCTATCAATTATGATATTCCCCATACCCCTTGCAAATTAGGAAATAATTACTATATTAGTAAAGCATGTTGTTATTATAACAATTATCAGACAAACTTTCTGTTTCCATGATAGTTCAAAAGGGAGTTTGGCCAACATCCTTCCACTAGGTGAATGACAGGCACAACCTTCTCTGACTTGAGGCTCTTCCCTTCCCGAAGGGTTTCTGATTCTTGGGGTATGGTCACAGGATGAGGGAGATAGAGAGCTTGCAGGATCACATGGGAATTATTGAAGGCCTGGAGGTGGCAGATATCACTTCTACTAACAGTCCACCGGCCCCACGTCAATCACATGCTTAATTAGGTAGAGCCCGGTACATGCAGTCTAGCTCCATGCAGGCAGGAAAAGAAAGCATTTGCAATATCTCTGTCTTACCTGCTGTTCATTTAAATGTGTCCACCAGCCCTGAATACATAAACATTTTAGGAACTGTAGTTTAAGAAGTGCTAGTCAGACCCAAAGTCCAAACCAGGCCCGACAGTAAAGAAGTTGGATCCAAGGAATCTCTCACTTATCCTATTGCCAGTTGAAATGACCAACCAAAAAAATTGGAAGATTTGGGCCAAAATATGTGCTCTGGGAATACCTAAGGTCGAGATCCTATCACAGTTTGGATTTGAAAACACAGCAAACATGCAGCTGACCAAACAGAAATAAATGGACAATTTTTTTCAGTAACTGAGGTTCGAGGGGTCATGTTTCTTAGGCGTACAGTGCTTTTAAAGACAAATCATTTGCCTGGACTCCATTGCTAACTTCATTTTTTTCTGTAAAATCATGTTTTCATGTGTTCCCATGTAAAGCTATATAAAAAATATAACTTGTAGTATATAGTGTTTCATAGTGTTTTCCTGAATTCGTAAACTTTTTTTTTGGTGGGGGGTCTTGATTTTTTTCTGCAGATTTCTCCGTGTTTCTCTTAATCCACTGAAAGTACCCAAATAGCATGCTTTTGTATAACTATAAAATAAAAGCATTTTTTAAAAATTCAGTAGAAACTTTAGGAACTCTGATGGTGTCTGAGATAGAATTTGAGCTGCTAATCACATGGTCACCAACAACCACAAGATGTGGCTTTCTACTCCCATGAAACAGGTCTACTCTGTCCTCTCGGGCCACTGTGAGTCAGGAGCGGTTTAGTGGCAGTGAACTGAGTTTATACCAAATGACGTAGACCCCTATTAGCCGCATTGATGTGATAGTGAACATTGTGGTGTTGATGCCAAATCACCTGATTATTAACGGGACTACTCTGGGGAAGATTCCTATTTAAATCATCAGATCTATCATGGGAAAGTCTTCATGACATCAGAGGAACCCTGGTGGCTCAGTGGATAGACAATAAACGGCCAACCCAAACGTCAGTGGTTGATCCCACGAACCGCCTAGTGGGAGAAAGATGTGGTGGTATGTTCCCAAGAAGATTAGCATCTGCTCATCCTTTGAGGGTAGTAAGGGATGTCCCATGAAAACGTCTGTTGGGAAATCTAACTCCATCCACCCTACAGCCCTGATATCACTCCTTCAGACATCTTTTTGTTCCTCAAACTCAAAAAATATTTAAAGGAAATGTGATTTGAGTCCTTTAAGGATGCCCAAACTGCCATGTTGATGTGGTGTAAATGAAAAAGCAGAGTCTTTTGGGGAAAGGTTAATGAGATAAAAATGCTGCCTTCAGAAAGATGTAGACCTAGATGAAGGAAATGTTGACAAAAAATAGCTTCACATTTTGATTCAAGGGGTTTCGAAAAGTTCACGGAAAAATTCCCGAGTTTCGTCGTTCCATTTTTGTGTCCTGCCCATTGACATCGGTGTCCTCTGAGCCTCCGTCCGAGCTCCCAGACACAGAAGTCCGTTTCCTCTGTTCCATGGGCTCAGTTCTGCTCCTTTGTCCTGTCAAAGTAGTATCTAACTCTGAAATCTTTTAGATAATCTTTTGGGTTTCTATTTGATGTCTTTAATTTTTTTATTTGTTTTGCTAGCTTGTCTTCATAGTGTTTTCCTGAATTCATTTTTTTTGGGGGGGGGGGGCTCTTAATTTTTTTCTGCAGCTTTCTCCGTGTTCTCTCAATCCATTGGAAGTACCTAAACAGCATGCTTTTGATTTTTTAAAAATTTTTTAGGCGTTCCAATGACAATTCTTTCTCAGAAAATTCTTCTGGCTCTCACTTTTTGTCATTTGTTTCAGGCACGCGCTTTTGTTTCTTTGTAGGAACGGAACTTTTCTGTCGTCGCTGAGACACCGTGGCGTCGTTGCATTTGTATGTGATGGGTGACTGGATGTTGGTGGGCTCCTAGGCGCTCCGCACCCGCGTCCTGGTGGCTGTGGCAGAGAATGGATGCTTGCTGTTTGCTGTTCAGCTGAGGGCACATTTGGCTGGCACTTCATGCTGTCAATGACCCAGTGGTAGTGGCTCCTCCCCAGTAGGCGGGGTTGCAGGAGATATGGGTGTGGCTAGGTCACATGAGCAGGTTTGCTCTCTCCCATCCAGAGTGTTAGCAAAAAAGCCCAACAGCAAACGACCAAACTCAAAAATCACAAAAGAAAATAAGTAACAAAAGCGAAGAGGAGAAAAGAAAGAAAAGCCTTGATAAGCAAAACTATGGGGGAAGAAAGAGAAAGAAATAAGGGAAAGGAAAAAAGAAGAGAGCAAGAATAAGGGAAGGAGGAAAGAGAAACACAGTACATAAAAACATGAAAACAGAAAAACAAAAGGAGATTTAAAAGGGAAAGTAACGACAAGAAAACAAAACAAAACAAAAAGATGATTAACCAAAAAAAAAAAAACAAACAAGGGAGAAATTTTGGCTAGGGGCAGACAAGAGAGAGAACTGTGTGGCACAGAGCACATATTTTATCTAGGGGGAGGTGTAGGCTGAGAGGGTAGAATACTTGATCCTAAACGGAGTTCCTTTTGCTTCTAGTGTCTGGGATCAGAAAGCCTGATCCAGAAAGAGGCTGTGCAGAGTGAGAGCATGACTTGTTCGCAGAAGGAACTCCCTCGGGTCCCAGAGGCTGTTGGAGGCAAGGCAGCTGCTTATGGAAGACGTCCTTGGCTGCTGAGGAGGGACCAAGGACAGGATGCTCGTTGTGCCCTGCCTTTTCTGCTTGTGGGACGAGCTGACGTCCTCATGCCCCCAGATTGAGGCTTGTTGCCCCAGAAACCCAATGGATGAGGGTGCAGTTCCAACCCCCGACGGAGCCGGGGCTGTGTATGGTGGCGGGTGTCCCCTGCTGCTGGAGGGGCGAGAGTAGGGGCTGACCACACTTCTGGTCAAGAGGAGGGGGTGGGACACAAAGAGGATCTCGTTGTCTCTTGTCAACGTGCATTTGTTTTGTCAGCTTGCTGTTCTCTGAGATGCTGCTCCCAAAAGTTCAAGGTGGCCACGCCTGGTCAGGCTAGGTCACTTATCTTACTGCTTCTCTTCATCTGTGTTCCATCCTCCTTTCTACCCGTTGCTCTTCAACTTGAATTCCAGGACTAGCATCTCTAGTTGGTTCTTTTGTCTTTGTTGTAACCGTTCCGTGTAGCATATCAGTCTAGTCCAGTATCTTTCTGGAAGTTTCTTTTATCTTCTTTAATTTTTGCATCATAAAAGTTTCTACTAGTTCTATAGCAATACATTTTGACTTACTCTAGTGCTCACACACGTGTGGAGGGGGAGAACAATTTGAAGGAATGGGTTTATGTCATTGCAAGAACTGATAAACTCAAAGTCAATAGGTCAAAGGGCAGGCTAGAACGTCTAGTAATCTTGAGTCCTAAATGAGTAGGCCAGACAGTGGTCTGGAAACTCCAAGAGGATGGCTTTGGTGCAATCTTGAGGCAGAAGCCTTTTCCCTGAGGAAACCTCTGGTTTTGCTCGTCAGGGAACTGATTAGATGAGGTACATCCACTTTATGAGGATGAGGCCATTCTTTCAGTACTATAGGTCAACATACTTAAATGATACTTATATGGAAATGTCTTTATAGTAACATTCAGACTTGAATTTTTGTAAATAAAGTTTTCTTGGAACTGCCCTGTTGATACATAAAATTACCCATCACAGTGAGATCATCCCAACACCCAGCCCTTCAATGGAATATGGCTGCCAAAATTTGGGAGTAATAGTGATGTCACTGTAGTCAATAACCCAGGTATCCACTAAGCACCTGAACTTCTGGAGTAACACTATTATTTAGATAGCCAAGGTTTAACTTTAAACTCTGTCAGTAAGCTAGCTTTGTGAACTTGTATACATTTCCTAATCTCCCTGAGAGTCAGTCTTTTTGACCTCCTTTTTATACACAAAGTGTGGTTATTAACTTAGACAATGCATGTATTTTTTTTAGTACAGAGCCTGTCACCTACGGAGTATAAAGTGTTAGTAATACTATTATTATATTTTGATCTCTTCAATCTAATACATTTAAATAATTAATAGCAAAAGACATTGACCACCATGTCTCTTAGCAGCTAAGTGCTAGGACTTTGTCTTACATACTTTGGACATGTTAGCAGGAGGAAGCGGTCCCTGGGGGAGGCCCTCATGCTCGGTAAAGTGGAGGGTTAGCGGGGGCTATGGAGGGGTGGAATGAAGCCTTCAATATGATGGATTGACACCACTGCACCGGTGGGTTCAAAGTTGGAGTGGTGGTGAGGCTGACACTGGAGGGGTAACATCTGGTTCTGCTGTCCATACGGCCACCAGGAGTGACAACAATGGCAAACATTGTGGACAGTGGTCTTTTCACACATTCCAGCTCCTTCAATTTTAAAACAAAATAAAATCAAGTCTTTGTGGTGATGATTTGTTTTCAAAGCTCTCTAAAGAAAACCCAGCAGGACTCCCCTCTCATAAAATGAGGAAAAAACAGATCATGATGATTTTGAAAAAAACAAAAATTGTGTTTGTTTCTGTCTCTTTTTTTGCCCCATACAAAGGGTCTGCTCCTGCAGTCAGGCCGTCTGCAAGTTGTTGTCCCTGGAAAGGTGTTGAACACCTCTAAAGGATTCTTGTCAGCAACCACACAAACACTCTCTAAACAAAATAAATTCAACAACTAGAGGGAGTGTTATAAATCGCACAGTAACCTCTTTTTTCCCCCTCTCTCTCTCTCTTCTTCTCCACTTTTCACTCTACTTGAGCTTCCCTGCATTCGGCATATTGCCTACCTATTGCTGCATAAAAACAAAAAACAAACAGACTCACTCCCATTGAGTTGATTCCAATTCATAGTGACCCTATTGGACAGTAAAATTACCCCCATGGGTTTCCAAGACTTCAACTCTTTATAGGAGTAGAAAATCTCATCTTTCTCCTGTGTGGTTGTCAGGCAAACAGATTAAAACTGTAGGAACATATAATTTCTCATGATTCAGAGAATAACCGGGGCGGGTTCTTTTACTTTTGCGCACTCACATGGCTGCATCCAGCTGGAGAGTTGACTGTGTTGGACAGCTCTAGACCGTTTCCCTCTGGGTCTTTGGTCCTGAATGGGTGCTCCATTGATCTTCCATGAGCTGCTTGTTGTCCAGTAAGTAGAATGTCTTTCTTGCATGGGTCTTCTAAGGGGGCAAAAGTGGAAGCTGCAAGCCTCTTGAAATATAAGCTCCAGCATGTGTGCATCTGCCAGGTCAGAAGGCCAGATTCACGGGGTAGGAAAGATAGCCTGCACCTCTAGTTAAAAAGGGTGACAAAGTCACACTTGTGAAGGGGCATGCATTTTGGTATGGAAAACTTGCAACTATTAAACTACGGACCATTCTTAGATACAAACCTTCAATTGCTCTTTCATAAGTCACTCAACATTGATGCCTCGCCCAAAACACTATATTTCCATCTTCCTGAAAATTTATCTAAATAGGTTTACACTCTCATAGGAAAATTAAAGATCTATTCTTGAGCAAGCATGCTATCCACTCATTATGACCAACACTGCATTTTAATAGAAGAGATGCTATAAACTCCATTTCCCCAAATTCTCATTCCTCTATAGTTCTAGGCAAGAATCTGCCAATTCGAGGAACTCTGGTATTATTTTGAAGGTGAAAGAGCATAAAGGATCATTTCTGGAGGAAGTTGAGGACAGGCTGGTAAGCAGATGGGTTTCCTGGCAGTTTCCCAGAAAGCTCTGGAGATGTTATCTGCTTCACTGCTATCCACCGAGATGATGGGGATGGTCCAGAAGTTCCTGACAGTAGCTGTGTCTAGATAGCTCCCAAGAACCACACCCTGACGTGTCAGACTGAGATCAGAGGGAGATGCTTCCCTGAATTAATTCAGCCTATTCTTTGATTTGTTATGTAAGCCATTATTTTCTTATGTTAAAACCTCCAAAATCTTGAATCATCTACCGATACAGTTTTGGGCAACAGAAGCTTGTTTCTCCGTTCAGGTCAGATTTGAAGATAGTGATAATAATCTTATGACCACAGAAAAATGGCATGTTGACAGTCCATGCAATGTGGTGGGAACACCATCAATTCTCACCTATAGCTGCCAAGAATCAAGAGCTGGGAAAGCCAAATCTTGGGAGACCAAGAGGATGTTATATAGAATTTTATGGTGGAAATAATAAGCTCAAGGCCTCTGGTGTTTAATAGCTATTTATCACTCCACTGAAGATTTCCAGGAAAGAAAGGGACAAATCTGATTCTTTCAAAGCTCATCTAAAGAAACGTGTAGTCCAATCCCCATTATTTGGGTAAATATTAACCAGTTGCATGAGGATTTAATGTGCGCAAGTCAGTAATCCATGTATTGTGATTTACAGCCAGCCTACACTTGTGTAATCTTCTTTTCTCAATTGTATTATAACTGTATGGTCATGGGCTAAATTAAGGACACTATCAATGGAATGAACTTATTCTCCAGGTAGATGATTGATAATGTTCTCTAAGAGAAAATGACAAAGGTGTTTCAAAGATAAACCGGGGGCATATACAAACCATAGATATTTAAATGGATTTGGGGCCCACACATAAACCTAGTCCAAATCTAAGAGCAAGTAGTTCTTAAGACCTGGCCCTGCTTGATACTCACCCTCTTGAAGAGATCACTGCAGATATGGATGCTACAGCGAAATGTTGTGAAAAGACTAGATGGTACCTGGCTATCAGAAAGAATAGGATCTTTCTGGGGTCTTAAAGGGTTTCCTTCAAAAAAGCAGCCATCTAAGTGAGATGTCAACTAAATCTACATGAAAGAAGTATACCAGCCTGTGTGATCCAATGATTGTAAATAATATAATCCAAATTTGACAGAGGGAATAGTAGCATAGCTTAAATTGTGAATACCTGGTTTACAGAAGCCTATGGATGACAGTAGAAGCCCCAAATTCATTTGCAGGGCCCACACATAGATTAAGCCTCTAGTGCAGGGATCCTCAAACTATGGCCCGCGGGCCTCATGAGGCCTGCGGAGGACATTTATCCGTCACGCTGGGTGTTTTTGCCCATTTGTTTTTTTTAACTTCAAAATAAGATATGTGCAGTGTGCATAGGAATTTGTTCATAGTTTGTTTGTTTTTTTAACTATAGTCTGGCCCTCCAATGGGTCTCAGGGACAGTGAACTGGCCGCTGTTTAAAAAGTTTGAGGACCCCTGCTCTTGTGAAACCCTTCTGACCATAGTCACCGAATGTGAACGGCCTTGTTATCAGACAGAAAGCATTGTAAAATCAATGACAGTCGAGGGGGTCCCAAAATAATCCCCAGAATTTATTTATTTCAAAGCTATGTATTCAAACTTTTTTTTTTATTAATCAATTTATTGGGGCTCATACAATTCATCACAATACATAGATCAATTGTGTAAAGCACATCTATACATTTGTTGCCCT
>NW_022111368.1:17452176-17508771 GCF_000313985.2 Echinops telfairi
AAGAACTAGAGGAAGGTTGTGAGTTTCATTATTGCTATACTGTACCCTAAGTGACTCATCTCCCCACTACCCCTCTTTTTACAAAACTGTATCACACTCAAAGTACTCTCCATTACATTTAATACATTTGTCAAATCTGAAATTCTATTCTTGGAAACATTTTGCAAACACATTTGTTTGGATGACTGACAGAACCTCCCTCATTTTCTTTACCTCATCTATGTCATCAAATTGTTGTCCGTTTATGTCCCTCTTCATTTGCAGAAAGAAAAAGAAGTCGTATAGAACAAGGTCAGGTGAGTCAGGTGCATGGGGCAAGAGAGGCATGCTGTTTTTTACCAGAAACTGGCACACTGAGATGGCTGCGTGAGTAAGTGTATTGTCATGGTGGCAAAACCAGTCCCCCTTCTGCCACAAATCAGGCCTTTTTTGGGGGGGTTGGGGGCGCACACACCGTTATCCAATCTTTTCAGAATCTCTGAATAGAAAGTTTGAACCAGAACTCCAAATGCACTATAAACCAACATTTTTGCCTGTTCAGGAATTGACGGACATCCAGAACGTATCATCAATAGACATTTCACCTTTTTTTGACACAAGAAAACCACTCATACCCTGCGTTTTCTCACAGTGCTGTCCTTGTAAGCTGTGTTCAACATCAACAAAAAAAACAAAAAACAAACCCTGTTACTTCTCATAACCAAAGGATCAAGAGGTAGGGAAACCAAGCACAAAATCTAATGCTCAAGTTGGATGAATTTCAGAATAAGCTGAAATTATTCTGAAGTTTTGCCAGGTATCTTATGTTAGACTGCTGATCAGGAAATAAAGGATTCTAAGACTAGAATGGAATTGTTAAGAAAGACATTTATCATTCTCAGGACCTTGAATCCCTTAGCCTATCAAGTCTCCCTTCCCAGCAGAAGTATTCCCTTTTCCCTAGTTGGAGTAGATGAGCTTCCCTTTACTTGAAAACCATGTAATAAACTCTCCTTAAGAAATCACTTCGCAGGGAGGTGCTGAGTCTCTCCCAGACTGAACGAACACCTCTCTTGATTCCATACACATGATTAGAGTCAAGTAATAAATCTAGATTCACGGAAGACCACAGAATGATAAGTAAAAAATCTGATCTCAAGTGCAGTGATATACCTATAAAAATAATCTCAATATTTTGCTGACTTGTGTAGAGAGGAAATTGAGAACTGCGTATAGAAATAGAGGATGGGGCAAGATATTGAGCATGTTGTTCCAACCTATTTTCTGAACTTACCCATAATGCTGCTCGTTTGAGAGGGCCCCATTGTGAGAAGGCTCTTACTGCGAGCCTTCTTACAGCAGATTCAGGTTGCTGGGTCAGATGCTCTGCAGAAGGGCCAAGTGCTCCCAGAAGACACAAAGGAGTTTTAGCAGACCATTTTAGGAGACTAACATGTGAACCATAAGCCTTTGGATTAAGATCGGAATCTCTTCTACCAAGAAACTCTTCCCTTTGGAAAAATAACCACTGGCTTGCTCTTGGACCCTGGTATTCCTATATGAACTCAATAGCAAGTCAGGAGTTATTTTTCCAGATGGGAGGATTTATCAGCAAACAAGTTTCATCTTGTTTCCAAATCTGCCACATGGTAGTTTCTATGTGAATGAATCCTGGAGATGCTGTGGGTAAGCGCTCGGCTGCTAACCAAAAGGTCTGTGGTTCAAACCCACACAGTGGCTCTGTAACAAAAAAGAGCTGGAAATCTGTTACCATCGATGATTCAGCCCATGAAACCCTATGGGGCTGCTTTGAGTCAGAACTGACTTGATAGCAAGCATATAACGACAATGTGTCTTTGTGGCCTGAACTGCGCCCTAAGAGCTGAAGGTTCTCTAACTCATGAAGCTGGGTATGTGAGACTGCTGTCTGACATGAGAGAGAGGTGGTAGATGGAAAATTTGACTTCAGTGGGTTCTGAAGGCATTAGTAAGTTGCATGAATAAGCAGCTCAAACATCTGTGCCCTGATTCTCCTGCACTGACACCTTTTGTCAAACCACCCTGAGGCCGAACAGGGAGTTCCCTATGACTAGTTGATCGAGGAGGGAGAGATGTATGTAGACCTTGTACACAAATTTTCATATTCGGTTGGCACATTTAAAACTCACATTTTTTTAAAAGATAACTTTTAACATCTTTTTGAGACCAAATACATTTTTGCTCTGAATCTTTAAGAGTATTTTTTTAGTGAAAGCATGTGAATTCAGTAATAGAAAATATTTTGAATTAGATAGGAAAAGAACACACATTTTTGTGATGCAGTGTTCTACAATGAATATGGTGCATGTGTCCCAAGAGTTCTCTGCTGTTCGGGCTGATAGGATGCGATCCTCTGCTTCAGATTCTCCAGTTATAGAGGCCCCACCAGAGGGTAACAGGCACTAAAAGCAGGGTAGTGTCTTCCCATTAAACTCCGGAGACAGAAAATGCAGATGGTCACTCTATCTACCATGGGCCACAAAAAGGTTTCAATGGACAGTGGGGAAGGGAAATCCACTCAGGTTTGTTTTTACTATGCCTAGAAGGGAAGACATCAAAGGAACTGGATTGATTGAGGGTCAATAAATAATGGTCCTATTGGATGCTCAGACACCAAGTGAAAAAAATCGAGAACTTTCTGAATGGGCATTTGTTCCTGTGTGAATGCACCCCAAACAGGAACTGTTTAGAATTGGCTCTCACTAACAATTAGGACAAGTTCATCTCTGTGGGGTTGTCCATCACTCTTCCCAATGCCTCCGCAAAAGCTTGCCCAGTAGACTCGTGAACAATGTACCCATACTGGCAAGTTTGGTGATCATGTATAGACTCAACAACAAGGCCTTTCCCTCACAAGGCTCACCTGGTAACAACTTCTGCTGAGTGCTGAACTTGACACCAGCAGAGAGCAACACTGAGCACTTTGAGTTAGCAACATTCTTCATGGTTGAATACACTGGACTCCTGTTCACATGCATCTTCCCCAGAATCATCACTTGCTCTCAATATGCATTTATCTTCCCTGTCTGCAATACTCCTGCCAGTACCATGAGCTGCTAGAAGACCTTATATACAATCATATGAGTTGACAAGACATGACTTCTAACCAGACAACTCATTTTATAAGGTGAGAAATATAGTGATGAGCATATGCCTTTGGAGTTCGCTGGTTTTACAACCTACTTATCACTATAAAGTAGAATATCAGCAAGTAACAGAAATGTGCCATGTTCTCTGAATATATATTGTGACTAATATATGTTACTATTTGTGTTAGGCAGGGTTCTCTAGAAAAACAAAACCAGGACACTTAGGAATATATATGTGGATAGATAGATAGATAGATAGATGAGAGAGAGAGAGAGAGAGAGAGATAGATAGATAGATAGATAGAGAGATATATGCAGCACAAAGGAGTATAACAGCTAATTAGTCCACACAGTAGTACAGAGGGCTAAGTTCAATTCACTTCGGTGGAATAGTCAATATACTTGAAGTCCTTCAACTCATGAGGGCTGCTGTATCTAAGGTCAAGGGAGCACACAGCTGATTCTTCCCTAGAGCAATGCAGATAATCTGGCCACAGGCAGCAAATAGCAGGGCAGGTCACCAACAGTCAGCCAGATGACAGGATCCGACAGTCCCAAGCTCAATGCTCAATGTATACGCTAGCAACATGATCCATGGGTTGGGTGTCCCATGGGTAGTATAACTCAAAAGTCAAGGCACAGAATGAGCTAAGGCAACCACGTGCTGGTCTGACCACCAGAGAGCAAGAGAGAGACAGGTGGGCTTCCTAAGCCACTTATCTCTTTGCCCTCCAATCAAACTGTGACCTTATTAATCTGACATGTTCCTATTGGCCAGGTTGGCACAATAAACCTACCTATCACACCATTTTGCCTACAACCAGCATATACCATTAGCAAATTATTGGTTTCCCCTTCCACCTCCTTAACCTTGAACCTGGTCATAGCATGACCAATTATTCACATGTCAGACCTATGGCTCTTAGTCACATTTCAGGTTGGGTACTGAACATACCCGTGTGACTCAATTTTCAGGTAACAATAGATAGATATATAAAGGGAACATTAATACTAGTGATGAATGCACACCTCAGAATAATCACCTGTTTGAGATCAAAAGGACAGTGTTTACCCCAGGACAAGGTTCAAAAGGGCTAGAAACCAAGCAAGAATGGAAACAGGAAACAGGAAGAAGTGTGTTAAGTGATGGATTCATGGAAGAAATTGCCATAAAGGAGATAATGGAATCCATATGAATGGAATGTCATCATCTGCTCTATAAACCATCACTCATTCAAATAAAAGTTTCAAGAAGAGAGAGGGTTCAAGTGGTTAGCTCTTCATCTCTTACCTCTACCATAAAAATGGCTTGTCCCATTGGTGCTGCTGCTTCGGCAGGCTTCTTGGAGTGATAAGGAGATATGGAAAGGAGCAACACCAAAGGCAGAGATGATTAATAATATTTAGGAGCATTTATTAATGATCATTCCTTATGGCAGCATTTCCTAAATTTTTACAGTGAGAATGCAATGGTGTCTCTAACACTGAAAATAAAAGTTTCCATGAACCCAAGTTAAAGCTCTTTGCTACAGAACTTCTCCCAATGTTTAATACACCAGTGGGTATTAGTGGCATCGTGGGTCACCTTGGGCTGCTAACTGCAAGGTAAGCAGTTCAAAACCACCAGCTGCTCCATCAAAGAAAGACAAAGTGGTCTCCTATACCGATGTACAGTCTCAGAAACCCACTGGGCAGTTCTAATCTCTGTTGGGTAGCTTGCAGTCAAAATTGACTCAACGGCGGTGAGAAGAGTCAATTATAAAATATGACTTCTACACTGTCTTGACTACAGAGTTCTTGCTTGCTATGCGCCCTTTCTATTAGCCAGTGTTCTCTTGGAAGATGAGTTCTTTAGAAAGTTCTGGGGATTGCTGTCTTATATTAACATGTCACTTAATATCCAAGAGAGGCATTTTTTTCTAACCTAATTTCTTTCTTTTTTCCCCATACTATTACATTTTGTTTATTTTTAAACAGTTTCATTGGCACTTCTCCACACATAATACAATCCACATATCATATGAAGAGTTGTATAATCATTACCACAATCAACTTGAGAACATTTTCTTCTTCCTTGTACTCATTATAATTAGTGTAACCTGTTTATTAAATTATGGCAAGAACATACACAGCAAAATATTCTCCAATACAACAACTTCTTCTAACCAAATTTCTTTGATGATTAAAATCACTATGATTTAAATGTACTAGTCAAGATACAAATACTTATAACTGAAAATCTTTTCTTAAAGCCAAAATAATTCCTTGCTGTTCACCCAAATCTGCATTGGGATTTGATCCCCTTGCTCCCTTATATTAAGGAGCCCTGGTGGTGTTGTGGGTTCTGCATAGACTGAATGCCACAAGGTCAGAAGTTCAAACCCACAAGCTGCACCATAGATGAAATATGAGGTATTCTGATTTTGTAAAAGTTTGTAGCCTAAGGAACACAAAGGAACAATTTGACCCTGTCCTATAGAGTCACTGTGAGTCGGAAGTGACTCTATGACAGCGAGTGCCCCCCCCCCCCCGAAATTAGGGCCCTTGCAGTAGATTCCAGCACTTCACTAGTATCCAACAACCAACCAGTGGCATGTCCGTTTTCCATACCTCCCTAGGTATTTCACAGCATCCCCTAAGTGTACAGCCTTTCATGATTCAATGTTAAAACATTTATTGTTCTCAATTAAATGCATATCAAGAATGATGGAGGTGCTAATGGGGTGTGCGTGCAGGATCAAGCCTTGACATTTTGATTTATGTCTCGCTGCCCTGGGAGAATGGAGAGGAGCTCCAGGAAATATAAAGGGTTAAGTATGCTGCCACATCTCTCCTTGGCGGATTACCTTGGCAATGCCAATGCTAACAGACCAGGAACTCCCATTCCCCTAGAGGCAGAATTTTGGGTTAAAGAACATGAACTCAAATTCCAAGTATATCATTCCTTTCCCTAAGCAGTGGGTGGGTCATCTATTTAGTCCCAGAAGCTCACTGCAGCAGGCAGTACTAGGAAGGAATAGCAGCATGTCTGAGGAGCCTGTGGCAAAGAAATACATACTCTGCCCAGTCTTTCTCACACCAAAGAAAGTCAAAGCCTAGGGAGTGCAAAACCCCTGTCTTTGATAAGCTAAACTCTGTCTGAAGGTGATAGGAGCAAGATACTCCTTCCCAATTGTGGCAGGCTCTCCTTTTCTTCAGCGTATACATATCGTTATTCTGAGATAAATACACCTCTCAATCTTTATATGCAAGATGTGGTCTCCTCAAGGAAGGGAGAACTGTCTTCTCTGCTGGGAGGTCTTTGTGGTTGGCTGCCATTCTCAGCACCCAACTCATGAGGGTACCAATGAGAAGAGATGTTGCCTGATCCTAGGCCATCCCTGTGATCAATTGCAGATGGGCCTAGGAGATCTACAGGTTTTCACTGGCTGAGTTTTGTAAGTAGATTACCAGATCTTCCTTCTTAGTCTGACTTCCCCTGAGCAGGGATCTGCCACATGGAATGTAAAAATTCTACCTCTGAGTCACCAATGCTTCCTTCCATCCCTGAATGGTAAGGGGAGTATCTGGAGCCTTTGGGACTCAGAGTTGTGGAAAGACAGAATCAACGTGCAGGTTCCATGTCTGAGGCCAGCATAAACAGAAAACAAAAACCATATTAGCTGCCTAGATTGGAGAGGATGTCAAGGACTGGGAGAATTCTGCCACAGAAACATTACAGTTGTCATGATGCAGAACCCACAGGCCAACTTCGTTCCCAGTCTCCCTCCAGCTGTTCCTGCGCCATGACAGAGTCCATGCAATCAAATCTGTGCAGCCATGTGCACCGCTTCTTCTTTTTATTTAAGTACAATTTTAGAGTCTTAAAATCACTTATTGTTACAAGTTATCTTTTTAAAAATTAGTAAATCATTTTATTGGGGGCTCTTACAGCTCTTATAACAAGCCATACATCAGTGGTATCAAACACATTTGTACATATGTTACCACTATCATTTTCTAAACATTTTCTTTCTGCTTGAGCCCTTGATATCAGCTCCTCTTTTTCCCCCTGTCCCCCACCCTCCCATCCTATTGGACCCCTGATAAATTATAAAGTATTATTATTTTTATATCTTACACTATCCACTGTTTACCTTCCCCAACTTTTCTGTTGTTCATCCCCCTGGGGCCCAGGGGGGCTGGTTATACATCAATCAATCGGTTCCATTTATCCCCCTCTCCCCCTACCTTCCCCATGTGCACCACTTCTAGGTAGACCCATATAGACCTTTCACAAGCACTTCTCCGCATCTCCTATTCCTGCACATGTGGAAAAGCCATAACCATGAAACGGCACATGTGGGAAACAGCAGGGGGTGGCGAGGAATGAAAGCTCAATGTCCTCAAGTCACTTCTGACTCATATAGGCTTAAGTAGAAAGAAAGTGTTTTGGAAATGATGATGGCAACATGCATACACATGTGCTTGATACAATCGATGTATGGATTGTTATAAGAATGGTAAGAGCCCTCAATAAAATGATTTATTTTAAAAATTTCTGACCCATAGTGGCCCTATAGGACAAATTAGAACTACCTCTGTTGTCCTGAAGCTGTACGTGCTGTAAACCTTCACGGGAGCAGACATCTCTTTTTTTTCTAGAAGAGTAACGGGCGATTCAAACAGCTGATCTTGTACGCAGCAGCCCAACATGTAACCCATGATGCCACCAGGGGTCCAGGGAATCTGCAGTTGCTGTTAGGTGTCATCAAGTCGTTTCCTACCTATAACGATTTTATACAAAACAGAGTGAAACTGCATGGTCCTGTGTAATCTTCACAATTGTTCCTGTGCCGGAACCCATTGTGGCAGCCACAGGGTCGGTCCATCTTGTTGAGGGTCTCCCTCTTTTTCACTGCTCCTCCACTTTACGGATCATGATGTCTGTCAACAAGGACTGGTCTCTCCTGACAACATGTCGAAAGAATGGAAGATGAAATCTTGACATCTTTACCCCTAATGAGCACTGTGGTCGAACGTCTTCTAGGACAGACTGTGTTGTCTTTTTAGCAGTCCGTGGGACTTTCAGTAATCTTCTCCAGCACCACAATGCCAATGCATCTATCCTCTTCTTTGGACTCTTTAGTCAATGTAGAACTTACATGTGGCTTTGATGCAATGGAAAAGACCATGGCTTGGGCTAGTGCACCTGAGTCCTCAAAGTAACATCCTTGCTTTTCAACACTCTGAAGAGGTCTTGTGCAGCAGACTTACCTAATTCAATGTGTCTTTTGATCTCATGACTGCTGTTTCCATAAGTCTTGACTGTGGAACACAAATCCTTGACAACTTCAATCTTTCCTCCATTTATTGTGATATTACCCAGGGGTCCGGTTGTGAGGATTTGGGTCATCTTGACACTGAGTTGTCATCCATACTGAAGGCCACACTCCTTCATCTTCATCGGCAAGTGCCTCAGTTCCTCCTCACTGTCAGCAAGCAAAGGTGTGTCATCTGCAGAAGAAAAGTTACTAATAAGGTTTCCTCTGATCCCGGTGCCACATTCCTCGTCATCTAACCCGCTTCTCCGAAGATTTGCTCAGCATGTGGCGTGAGTAAGTGTGGTGAGAGGATACAGCCCCAACACACACATTTCAGGATTGTAAACCATGCACTCTTCCCTCGTTCTGTTGTGATCACTGCTGCTTGATCCATGCACAGGTTCTGCATGAGCATAAGGATGTGTTCGGGAATTCCTTTTCTTCTCAAAGTTATCCATAGTTTTTTATGGTCCACATATTCGAATGGCCTGGCATAGTCAATAAAACACAGGTAAATATGTTCCCGGTATCCTCTGCTTTGAGCCAAGATCCAGCTGGCATCAGCAATGATAGCCTTTGTTGCATGTACTCCTCGGCATCTGCCCTGAACCCCTGGACAACGGCAGAGCTTCCATGAGTCTTGACTTCAGAATGATGCAGGTCCCTTCTGGGATAAGACAAAATGTCTGCTAAATTGACTGCCTAACATAACTTGGAAGGCAGCCCATGTCCTTATTTAGTCTATGACTAGATAACATGGTTAGAAAAGGCTGGGGCTACGATGCCTGCGTGGTAAGAAAGAGATGGATTTGGGGCAGCTTGGCCAGTGTGGACGGCAAAAGCCCGGACAAGTCCTACTCAGAGTGACCCCTGATGTGCAGACAGGAACTCCACAGGGTTGTCCCAGTGGTGACCTTTCAGAAGCAGAGCATGAAGCCACCTTCCCAGTCATCTCTACGTGGGTGCAAATGACCAGCCTCAGGGTTAGTAGTGGAAGGCTTAGCCCTTTGTGCCACCCAGGGATTCCCACAAGGAAAACTGAAAGAGAGCAAAGAATGTAAAAGTGTCAGGTCTCACTGGTCTTCAAAAGGCAGATAACATCTCCCCTGAATCATTAGGGGGCAAGGGAAGATGACCCATTAAATCTTAATTTAATAAACTGTTCCAAGCATATAGCCTTCTTACCTATGTATTATATCTAATAGCCACCGTTGAGTCTAAGACAAAACAATTAACACTCGATAATTATACCTAAACAAAAGCCCTTGTGATCCTAACACATGGAACTGACTAGAAGCACATAGATTAGAACAGGCATTGCTGTTGACTTGATTCCAAATCATAGTGACCCTATGGACAGTGCTAAACTGCCTCATAGGGTTGCCAAGTCTATAAACATTGACAGATGTTATCTGTCACATCTTTCCTCTGCACAGTTGCTGGTGGGGTTGAACCTCCAACTTTTGGGTTGACAACCAAGACCTTGACCACTGAAGCACTACAACTCTATAAAGATTAGAATCTATGAAGGCTTTAATAGAAATATTCTGCCAAGAATATGAGGTGTCCAGGTGGGAACAACAACAAAACCAAAGACTATAAACAACAACAACACAAAAGCCCAGTCTTTAATTATGTTGGCCTCAACAACTTTGACCTCCAACTTGCATAAGCAGTAAGTGAGCCAGAGTCCCTAGACATGGCATCCTCTTTTTTTGTTTTCTTCTCCATCATTTTATTAGGAGCTCATACAACTCTTATCACAATCCATACATACATCAATTGTGTAAAGCGCATTTGTACATTCATTGCCCTCATCATTCTCAAAATATTTCCTCTCCACTTAAGCCCCTGGCATTAGGTCCTCATTTTCCCCCTCCCTCCCTGCTCCCCCCTCCCTCATGAGCCCTTGATAATTTATAAATTATTATTTTGTCATATCTTGCCCTGTCCGACGTCTCCCTTCACCCACTTTTCGGTTGTCCATCCCCCAGGGAGGAGGTCACATATAGTTCCTTGCAATCCATTCCCTCTTTCCAACCCACTCTCCCTCTACCTTCCCAGTATTGCCACTCACACCACTGGTCCTGAAGGGATCATCTGCCCTGTTTTCCCTGTATTTCCAGTTCCTATCTGTATCAGTGTACATCCTCTGGTCTAGCCAGACTTGCAAGGTAGAATTCGTATCATGTTAGTGGGGACAGGGAAGAAGCATTTAGGAACTAGAGGAAAGTTGTATTTTTCATCGTTGCTACATCGCACCCTGACTGGCTCATCTCTTCCCCGAGACCCCTCTGCAAGGGGATCTCCAGTGGCCTACAACATGGCATCCTCTTGAATGGCTGAAAGTTCCTGTTGCCGGTGAATATGTAAACTAATGAACACAAGGGATGAATCACAGACAACCATGGACAGGATGATTTCTACTCTAGGGAGGAGAAACAGGGTGAAAGCAAAGAACATTGTGTCACACTTGGGCAGAGGAATTTCCTTCCTGGTATGGACCAGGGCCCACAGGAATGCTGTGAGTCAGCGTCAATGCAATGGCAGTGAGTTTTTTTCAGTTTTGCAAACTGATGACAGTGATATGTGTCAAATTCTACCCCTTTTCAATTGAGAATGTTTGTCAAGTTTATAGGGGAATGTGGGCTGGTCGTGGGTGGAGCACTACTCATTGTTCCCTTTGTTTTCTCTGAGGTCCTGCACCTCTAGTCAAGGTTTAATTTACGAGTGTGCAGTCAATGACAATGTTGTAAATAGTGGGAGGCCTCCCTCTGCCTCCAACATAGGCATCTAGTATTTGTATGTTTAGACTGCTCTGCTGGAAACACTTTTCTTCAGTGTGCTATCTCTTTGACCTTGAGCAAAACAGCGAAGCTCTGTGTCCACAAGTCTTCACCTCTAACGCAGTGATCGTAAGAGAACCACCTCACATAGGGATTGGAGGAATGAATGTGCACAGTGCCTGACAGAGAAAGGATTCAGGCAATGCTCACATTGGCATTATTGGATTTGTTGTTGTCTTTATTATTTTATTAAAGATTTCAATATTCATCCAAAAATTACCTGGGGCTGAATTTCAAGAGGACTCAAATCTTCAGGGGATGAAGTGAGGGGTACTTTCCCTTCGTGCCAGAATGGATTTAGTAAATACTAGTTAGGAACTTGGGTGGGAAGAGTTTTGGGTAAAGGGATAAATCCTGAGTTGAATTTGGGATTTACAACAAGACTTGGGACCTCCACAGACAAAGGATACCAAAGTCCATCCGAGTCCTATTTCCAACCCAGCCAGATTGTGAAGCAGTGGCCATGCTTGACAGCATAATTTTCATATCAAGCAGGCATCCTGCAGCTGAGGGTTAAGGAAACCACGTCTTGAAGCAATGGGTGTTTGGAGGAGCAAGAAAATAAAACAAAATTAAAAAGCCAGTTAAAAAGTAAATAACTAACCCCCTCCCAGGGGGATGGAAAACAGAAAAGTGGGTTAAGGGAGACAGCAGTCGGTGTAAGACATGAAAAAAATTATAAATTTTCAAGGGTTCATGAGGTAGGAAGGGTGTAGGAGGGTGGAAAATGAGCTGATGCCAAGGGTTCAAGTAGAAAGAAAATGTTTTGAAAATGATGAGGGCAACACATGGTCAAATGTGCTTGATACAATGGATGGATGGATGGATTGTGATAAGAGCTGTACGAGCCCCCAATAAAATGTTGGAGTTTTTTTAAAGGTAAATAACTTTTCGGAGGGAACTTAGATCATCAAGGGATGGCCACTGTGCGACAAACCTGTTGTCACAGGCCCTGAAGACCGAGAAAGATGAAATTAAAGGGGTGGTGGGAGGAGACAGTCACAGGCAAGATGTGAGATCTAGTGAAGTCAGTCTCTAAAGTCAGACACGTGGGCCCAGAACCTCTCAGCTCTCTCAGTCTGACGGGGCGAGGTAATATTGAAATCGGCTCTGGCATGGATCTGACGTAAGACTGAGGAGACCTCAGTCCATGTAAAGTTAGAACAGTGGGTGGGGTGGGGATATTATATTTTATTTCGCATCTGTAGGCATTTTGTATGATGAGGCACCAAGGTTAAACACTTTACCACATTGTCTGAAACAGATGTTTGAAAGTCTTCTTTCAGAAATGAAATAGCCACATGTTTAACCCCATTTTCAGCAAAGCACAACAGAGCCCAGGTGAAAGGGGGTTTTTCCTTCAGATGCATCTCTCCCTCCGGAATATAACCTCAGCTATTTGAAAATGTCGGTGCCAAAGTGTTTTCCAGTATATATTCTTTACCCCCCACTCAAATCGCAATATAGAATCCTGGCCCACATTCCCAAATGCCCTGAAGCCGACACTCTGCATGGACTCCAAGATTCGGTATTTGTTAAAGTTGCTCTGAGAATCTTGACACAAACTTGTGTGAACGATCTGTCTGACCAATAGTAAATGCTCAGTAGATCTCTGTTTTCTTTCTCCATCTTCAAAGAGGATGTGTTCGGTTGTCGTGAGGTGCCATGGAGTCGATCCCAACTGAGAATGGCCCTGCATGCGGCAGACAAAAAACTTCCCAGTCCTGTGCCACCCTCACAATCGTTCTTATGTTTGAGCCATTGTGTCCATCCTGTCAAGAGTCCTCCCCCCTTTTGCTGCCTATCCACTTTACCAAGCATGATGTCCTTTTCCAGAGAGTGGTCTTTCCTGGTAACAGGTCCAAAGTCCATGAGATGAAGTCTCACCATCCTTGTTTCTAAGGAGCATTCTGACGGTACTTCTTCCAAGACAGGTGTGTTGCTTCTTTTGGCAGGCCAAGGGGCTTTCAGTATTCTTCGCCAGCACCATAATGCAGAGGCACCCATTCTTCTTTGGCCTTCCTCATTCCACATCCAATTTTCACATGCTTGGATCAAAAGGTAATGGACACAGTACCACTGCACCTGGAAATTGTCTCCCAATATATCAGACAAAGCTGCCACCTGGGAAAAAAAATCACTAGCATTTTATTATTTTATTTGCATATAAAGATCCTTGTCCAATTTGTGCTTCCAAAAGATCTAGATTCAAACAGGTATAGTCACTCACTCAAGGCTGTTGAGATAAGAAACTCTATAAGACAGAGTACAACTGCCCCTGTATATTTATGAAGCTGTAGATCTGTACAGGAGCAGAAAGCCTCATCTTTATCCCATGGAGCCACTGGTGGGTTCAAACTGCTGAACTTTCAGTTAGCAGCCTAGTGCATAATCCACTACAACACTAGGGCCCCTTAACAGTACAACTTGTACTGTTTGGAATCAGCAAAAGATGGAAACATGTCAGAAAAGGAACACATACATTTTCCACTTTCAGAGAACAGTAGAAAAATGGTAAGACTGCACTGTGAAACCCAGAAAACAACAACAACAACAAACAACAACAACAAAGCCCTCCCTTCCAATCCCAGCTCTCAGGGGTTTCACTGTATCTCTTCATGTATGTAACCTGGTACTACAAATCTTCTTGGGCAACAGCAGCTCTAAGTGTCTTGAGCGTTTCATTCATGTGTGTGTGTGTGTGTGTGTGTGTGTGTGTGTGTGTGTGTGTGTGCGCGCGCGCGCGCGCACTTTATTGGCGTTGGCTCCTCAGGGTGGAGCTGAAACTACCTAGCACAAAAAGTCCACAATGAGGGCTTATTATGGAGGACGGACTTTTAAGAGACGATTCAAACTGGAATCATAGTTTATGGGCACAATTCTATTCCTGCGATTCATCTGAAGTTCCGCAGGAGAAGCTCAGCAGCCCTATTCTCTATTATGAACTAGCTTTGTTGTGGCTGTTCTCTCTATGCACTTCATTCACCACTGCGACTCATGATATATAATTGGAAGGACAAGGTTTGCATTCATCAGAGAACTGTCTAGATGGGTGTCTATTAGCAAATGCTACAATTGATAACACTAAGAGGTAAAATATTAAAATTGCCCAGAAAGGATTATCTACTGTTTCTGGAATGTGTCCTACTTAAGGCCGTAAGTCCTGAATTCATTTTTTTTTATCATTTTACTCTAATTATACTCTTAAAAACGCATTGAATAGAATACGGTTGCCACTCACATAACAGAAAAGGAAAGCAATCTTCAGTATTAAACCGACAAAAGAATAACCGTAACTGGATTCTTTTGTGATATATATATATATACACAGTGTGAGTGTGTGTGTGTCATGCACTACACACACACTAGGTACTATTCTAGCTGAGGGAACATTCAAAGGAGAGAAAGACAGAATGTCTTTGGATCTTTGGATACCTTACACGCGAGAAATGAATATGTGTGAACAAATAGTCACTGTTTCATGGACGCCGCCTCTTGGTCGTTCACTCTCACTCACAGTTGGTAATGTGACTGCAGAAAGAGAGTCAGAGGGAATAGTTAAATACCACACTCAAGAGTGATCTGCACTGCTGATACGGCCTTCCTTTCCTGGGGCTGCCATCTCAAAAACGCAGCAGTCAATCGATTGAAACAGCAAAAATTTATTTTCTCACCAATGTTACATGGACAAACCCAAGATGTGGCTCCAGGTAGTGGGAAGGGCTTCCTTGTCTCTCTAAGGTTCTGGCAGCAATTGTAGCGATCCTTGTAGATGCAGCTGTTCCGGTGGTCTAGCCCCCTTTTCTCTATAGATCCGGTCTTCTCTTTTTAGTCCTCAGAAACACTAAGATGTAGAACCCACTCTAGTAGATGTGTCTGACCGAATTAGCTTAACAAAAGAAACCACTATTTCCAAACAGGATGATATTTATGTTTACAGGGTTCGGGATTTCAGTACATGGTCTCAGGAGGCACAATTCAATCCATAAAAGCTACCCTGAGGTGAAAAAGGAGGAAAGCCAACTATGGGGGGAAATATATGGTGACTGTTCACAGGGAACTCATTTTCTCTGGAGGGGAGAATGGCATGACAATCCTGTGTGAATTCTCATAAGAAAGAACAGTACATGTGTGGTAAACGTGAAGACGGGACTAGCAGATGGCCAGTTCGTGGTAGGAGCTTAAGAGTCTGAAGTCTGGCTTGGCTCTAGAATAGGTTGGCCTAGACTCAGTACTGTGAAAGGGTCCCTGTGATGCTTAGCCTTTATGTCAACCAGACATATCCAGGTGAAAGTAGGGGTGGAGCCCAACCTGTCAATTAAGTCGCAGCCTGATGACACCTCCTTGGGGGGTATAGTCTTTTGTGTGAGATAGACCCTGAGCCAAACAGAGCTCCTTCTTGCTCCTTAGCTTCTGATTGGAGCTGGATGCTGCACCTGTTCCATCCATATGCTGTTGTGTGGCCTGTCTATCCCAGGACCCATTAGGGAACTGCCAGCCTCAGATTCACGCAGCTCTGCATCCAGCAGCCTGTGGCCCCCCTGCTTCATATTCTTGCTTTCCACGCTCAGCCCCTGCAGCTGCACGAGTCAGGAGAAGCCCCCGGCTCACATCTGACGTGTAGACGTGAATGGACCGAACTTACCTACTTTTCCAACTCTGTGAGCCATTTCTCTTTTTGTAACAGTATTATTTGCATATGATTTACATATTATACAATTCACTAGTCCAATCACATCAAGAAGAGTTGTCTAATCATCACAATCAGTTTTAGAACATTTTCTTCATTCCTATACTCATTTTTAGACCCCTGCTACCCCACAACCTTCCCTGCCATACCCCGAAGAAACTATTAATTAAGTTATTGTCTCTATAGATTTACCTATCCTGGTTTTCATATACAGAAAAACATTTTAAAAAATCACTAACAACCACAATGCAAAACAGATAAAAACCTCAACTGAAAAGAAAGTAGAAAATATTAAAAATTAAAAAACATTTTTTAACAAATAAATCATTTTATTGGGGGTTCTTACAACACTTATAGCAATCCATATATCAATTGTATCAAGCACATTTGTACATATGTTGCCATCATCATTTTCAAAATATTTTCTTCCTGTTTAAGACCTTAGTATCAGCTCCTCTTTGTTTCACTTTCTTACCCACCCTCCCACCCTCATGGATCCCTGATAAATTATAAATTATTATTATTTTCATATCTTACACTGTCCGCAGTCTCCCTTCACCCACATTTCTGTTGTCCATCCCCCTCGGTTAGTGGTGGTGGTGATGGTGGTGGTTATATATAGATCATTGTGATCAGTCCCCACTTTCTCCCTCTCTCTCCCCACCTTCCCCCTACCCTCATGGTATCACTACTCCCATTGCTGCTCCTGAGGGGTTTATCTGCCCTAGATTCCATGTGTTGAGATCGCTTATCTGTACTGGTGTACGTGCTCTGTTCTAGCTGGATTTGTAAGGTAGAACTGGGGACATGATAGTGGAGGGAGGAAGCATTAAAGAGCTAGAGGAATGTTGTGTGTTCCCTGGTTGCTGTGCTCCACCCTGGCTGTCTCTTTCTTTCCTTGTGACCTTCTGTGAGGGAATGTCCAATTATCTACAGATGGGCTTTGGGTCTCCACTCTGACCCCTATCATTTGCATTGAAATATTTGTTTGTTTGGGGTCTTCTGATGCCTGGTACCTTATCCCATTGACACCTAGTGATCACAAAGACTGGTGTGCTTCTTCTCTGTGGGCTTTGTTGCTTCCCTGCTAGATGGCCACTTGTTTCACTTCAAGCCTTTAAGGCCTGAGACGCTATATCTCTGAATGGCCGGGCACCAGCAGCTTACTTCTCCACATTTGCTTATGCACCCATTTTGACTTCAGAGATTGTGTTGGGAAGGTGAGCAACACAGAATGCCAGATTATTAGAACAAAGTATTCTTGCATTGAGGGAGTACTTGAGTAGAGACCCACTGTCTGTCGGCTACCTCAATGCTTAACACTTAAATATATGTACATAGACCTATATCCCTATCATTTTATGTTAATATATTTACATATATGCATACCTAAATGTATGCCTCTATAAATGTTTTTTGCCTCCTAGTTCTTTCCTCTATTTCTTTCTACTTTCCTCCTGTCCCGCTGTCATGTTCGACCTGCATTCAACTCTCAGTCCTTTCTCTCAGCTACATTGAACTTGATCAAACCCCCCCATCAGGCATAGAACACATTTTAAATGGATCAAAGAAGAGATCACATTTCAATCCAACTGTACCTGCAACAATCCGTTGTCCAAAGCATTCTGCATGACAAGAAGGCCATTAACAACATTGGTCTGAGGGAGTTCACCAGAGGTTTAATCTGCATATATTCCCCCTTTACTTTTTCTTTTTCTTTTTTAATCATTTTATTGGGGCTCATACAATTCATCACAATACATAGATCAGTTGTGTAAAACACACTTATATATTTGTTGCCCTCATCATTCTCAAAATTCACTTTCCTCTTGGGTTCCTGGAATCAGCTCATTTTCCTTTTCCCCCTCCTCCTCCCTCCCCATCCCCCCTTCCCTCATGAACCCTTAATAATTTATAAATTATTATTATATCTTATCTTACGCTGTCCAGCATCTCCCTTCACCCACCTTTCTGTTGCCCATCCCCCAGAGAGGAGGTTATATGTAGATCCTTGTGATCAATTCCCCCTTTCTACCCTTCCCCTCCCTCCCAGTATCACCACTGGTCCTGAGGGGTTCATCTGTCCTCGATTCCCTGCATTTCCAGTTCCCATCTGTACTGCTGTGCATCCTCTGGTCTCTTTCTTTTTTAGTTGAAATAGCTTTAAAATGGGTCAATAGTGAAGTCAAGTGATGAGATACTACATTTCAACTTAAGTCTGCCACAATTGACACCCCCGCCCCCTGCTCTCCCTCCCGTGACAACAAAGCCTTTCACATCCCTCTGCTAGGATCAGAGGGGATTCACCAGAGGCTTAATCCAGGTATGAAACTTGCAAATGGATCTTGGATTTCCACTGTCATTCACAGCCTTCGACAAACCAAGTGTTCCCAATTGAAGCTATGATATCCTTCTCGCCTTCAGACTCGCACATTTTTATTGACAATCCTGGATCACAGTCTGGTGTGCTTCTTGGAAGCCATTTCTTCCCCGCCTCCCCTGACCCCCAACGGTTTCATTAGCCTGGAAGTCACAGATCATAAATTCAACAGTTCGATGGTTCACTCATATCAAGGGGTGTTGTACAGTCACCTCCACGTCGATCTGAGAACACCCTCCCCCTGGTTAAATTGCCTTTAAAAGGAGCTGTGCAATCACGATTGCACAGTTGTGGTGCTTCCTCCCCCCCACCCCCACCACCTCCATTAATTACTCCTGAAGTCCCTTTTCTCTCCCTACCATCCACCCCACCCTCTTTGCATTCCCTATAAGCCCTTGTATCAGTGATTCTCATTAGGCATCCACTCCTCCTGTGCTTCACTGCCGGGAAACCCAACAGAAAACAAGAAAAAACAAAATCACACTACAAATCAATCTCTTTCTATCTACCCACAGATCCAAGCCCCACTGGTCTGGCTTCGCTCAAGAAGCCAGCCTAATGCATCCCCTGACCTCTGAAAGTTTACAGTTCGGTGGAATAATAAACCATTCAAGAGTACAATTGGGGAAAAACCAGCAGCCAGACTGTTGTGTTTTTTAATTAATTCTCTGGACCATGCTGGACAAGTCCACGCCCTTTTCCAGCATGTACGATCATCCTGTCCACTGGTTTCTCAACCCCCGCAGGCATCCCCAAACTACGGCCTGCGGGGACCATATGTCCTCGCTGAGGACACTTCTTCAGCCCGCTGGGTGTTTCTCCCCCCGTTTGTTTTTGTACTTCAAAATAAGATATGTGCAGTGTGCATAGGAATTTGTTCATAGTTTTTTTTTAAAAACTATAGTCCAGCCCTCCAACGGGTCTGCGGGACAGTGAACTGGCCCCCTGTTTAAAAGGTTTGAGGAGCCCTGCCTCAGAGTGTCATGAATTAAATTAACAACCTACGACAACAACCCACTGCCCTGGAGTCCATTTCAACCCATAGCAACCCCATACAGGGTTTCCAAGACTGTAAATCTTTATGAGAGCAGACAGCCTCATCTGCTGCTGGTGGACTTGAACCACTGACCTTACAGTGAGCAGTTCACCATTTCTTCAGGCAGCACCACCTGGGAAACTGTGGGTTGAATTAAATCCCACAAAAAAAGATATGTTGATGTCCTTACCCCTGTACTGGTGAAGGAGAGATTTTGTTTGGGCAATAACAGTTTTTCTTTGCAGATATTATTCATTAGTGAACTCCTAGTAGAATAAGATAAGTCCTAATCTGAATTCCTTCTGAATCCAAACTCAAACTCTCATGGCCATGAAGCGGATCCCAACTTGCAGGGACCCTGTACGACAGAGTAGAACTGCCCCTGAGGGTTTCCAAGAGTGTAAATCTTTGTGGGAGTAGAAAACCTCATCTTTCTCCCCAGAAGCAGCGGGTGTTTAAACATTGACTTTGTGGTTAGTGGCCCAGTGCATAACCCACTATGCCACCAGGGCACCTTCTGAATGGTGTCTTATAAAAGAGAAACACAAACTTGGAAATAGTCACACATGCAGGGAGAAGAAAGACATCTGTCTTGTGCCGGGGGAGGCTGACACACCTCGAAGCAGCAAAGAAGCACTAATGAATCCCTTCGGCTACCAGAAACTATAAGAGAAGCGTGGGACAGCTCCCTCTCAGATTGCCCGGAGAACTCCACACAGAGAAGACCCTGGTGGGAACATCTAGTTTCCAGAACTGTGAAAAAATAAGTTTCAGGTTTTTGAAGCTGCTCATTCTATAGCATGTTTTCATGGCAGCCTTACGAAACTTAGACCCTCGAGTTTCTTTTCCTGTAAAGTGAGAATGTGCTAAGAACCTGCCTTTTGGACTATCATGTTCCTTGAGTGCCTCTCTGTTGGGTGCTGAGCACTTGCATGCACAGGAGCCCAATAAAGGTGAGCTATTTGAGGTGGGGTTTTTTGGTCGACCAGAGAAAGCTGGCCAACTAGAGTGAATGGGAGCCTGAGAACTCTCTGAGCAAAAAGAGTTGCCTGAATGGAGGTCGCATCATTTTGCCAAGGGAAGATGGTGATACTTCAGGACAAACAGTGACAATTGGTGAGTGGGTAATGAAAGCATCATTACCTTCAGATTCGGGAGCATGGCTCTGAGTCATGGGATTCCTCCAGCAGGTGCTGGCTGGTCGACATGACAGTTTGTCTTCAAGATTAGTGGCAAAACTGCAGCTTCCAGGACAGTTTATTTCCTCTCAAAGGAGACTCCTGCTTCCTGCCCATGGAAACCCCATTTTAGTAGCAGCCCAGTTCAATTAAAGGCAGCTCAGAGCTTCCTCTAAAGAGAAAATAAGGTTTGCCACAGTAATTAACAGAGGGAAAGAGAGAGGAGAGAGAGAGAAAGAACATCTTAAAAGAGAGATTCAAATGATCCCAGTACTGAAGTTAATAGCAATGCTTTTTTTTTTTCTTTTCCCCCCCTTTTCTCCCTAGAGGTTACATTGATCTGGCAAATTAGTGCTGCGCCTCAGTTCATTGGTATTCCTTGAGGAGAATGTGTGCTGCAAAACGAAAGGAGGTGACTGTAGAACTAAGATTCTACAACACTGCCTTTCCCCCTGAACTTTTCTAAGGTTTTCTCCAGCCTTTCCCAACCAGCTAATTCTCCCTTCCCGTTCCCAGCCTGCCGATTGGCTCCAGAGGGAGGCATCATTAATGAGCTCCTGTTCTGGAAAGAAAAGCAAAACGATCGCGTTCATTAGTGTGCTGTGAAGGAACGCTGTGGCATGCTTTGCTGCTAACCTGCTCACTGAGAAGGTCCAAACATACCCTGCAGTGGGAGGAAGAAAGATCTGGCAAACGGATTCCAGACCAAATCATACCCCTGGCATGGAGTTCATTCTGATTCACAGTGACCCAATAGGAAAGAGCAGAACTGCCCCACAGGGTTCTCAAGGGTGCCCTTGTGGTGTAGGGGTTACTCGTTAGGCTGCGATCCACATGGTGGACAGTTTGAAACCACCAGCCACTCCATAGGAGAAAGACTGGGCTTTCTACTCCTGTAAATATTTACCATCTTGGAAACCTACGAGGGGCTCCCTCTGATTCAAGTAGTGCAGTGTTGTAACCACTGCACTGCTGGGCTCTTTTGGAAAGACCCTAGGAGACAATTGTGGGCAATTCGATGCAGTGACACCTGGGGCTGTGCTATTAGATAAAATCAGCGCATCCGCTTCCAACCACCACCACCACCACATAGTTCAAAACAACTTTCAAACGTTACATTTGTGAAAAAATGCAATCCTCCGGGAAGCAAAATGAAGTATGATAAAGTAAGTTGTGCCTGCACATCCCAGTAGCGCAATATTGTCGCTCAGAAGCCTGATTGCTGTTCCCTCCAGCTCCAATCATTCATTTATTCCTTTTTCATTTGTCAGATAGTTAGTGGGCATCTACTCTATTTCAGGCACTCTGCCATGTACTGGGCACGAATCAGATAACCAGTGGGGGTCTTTGGGAATAGATAGCTCCTAGCCTTCATCTTCTTAAAACCCATCCACCCTTTTCAAAAAGGAAAAAATATCACCGCAATAAGTCGATGCTGACAGTGACCCTGTAGGACAGGGTAGAACTGTCCTTGTGAGTTTCTGAGATGGCAACTCTTTATGGGAGTAGAAAGCCCCATTCTTTCTCCCAAGTTGCAGCTGGTGGTTTCAAAATGCTGACCTTGTGGATAACAGCCCCAGGAATAACCATTGCACCCCTATTCAGTCTTGGTTATTCCTCGGGTTACATCTTAAAATATCCATTCATGTTTAGTGGGTCTACTTAACAATACTTCAATTACTAAATGGAGTAACTTCTAAGGGTGTCATATCCATTCTTACAACTGTAAATACTATATATATATCAGTCACTCCCACATGTATTATTCAGTCCTTGGAGGCTAGACTCATACAGACAAATACTTTCTCGATCTCCCCACCTGAAGATCTGAAATGTCACGTGTTCAAAACTGAGCTTTGAATCTTTCCTCCTCAAAACATCTCAGCCACTCTGATCTTTCCCATCTTGGTAAATGTGGTCTCCCTTCCTCTGTGGTCCCAGTGCAAGAGTATCACGGTCATCCTTGATTCTGCCTTCTCACACACGCCCATCTCCAAGCCATTCGCAAATGTTGGGCGTCGACCTTTGTTAAACTGTGAACGGCCTCATTTTCACCCCTGCGACCGAGCTGAGTCACCATTCTCTCTTCTGAGGAATACGGCAGGAGCCTTAGTCTCCCTCCTTCCTTCCTGGTCTTCCTGCCGTCTAGAGACTGCTAGAAGAACGTTGTTGTAAACCTAACAAAGGCGAAGCAACCAATCAGTGTTTGTCTATTAAGTGGGCAATGCAGGAAATCGCACCTTTGTCAGTAGTCAACCCGTGGTGTTAGTTCAGGAGGGCTACATCAGTGGCATGATTTCTTCCCTGAATTTCACCATTGAATTTTCCAACAAAGGAAATCGCCCAGTGCTTTGCACTGAAATTCTGCAGTGTTCCGCCACCACATTTATTAACTGTATCTATAGTTCATATTTCTTCAGTGATGGGTGGGCCCCCTCTCTTGCAAGGGCAGGTCACCCAGCAGGGCGCCAGCAGTGTAGTGACCAGCAGGCACGTTACAGAAGGGGGGCTGTGGTAGTCTCTCACCACTCACGTGCTCCAAGCGCAGGCATCCCTCACCCCCACTCTCTGGATTTTCACCTGACAAACAGCCTTCCCTTCCTGTTTTCTGGCTCATTGATTTTCCTATTTAATTTTAAATCCAAGCTGAACACCTTCTTCTACTTCTTGCCTGAGATTTTTTTTCCTGCTTCTGTGCTGTACAGTCTTGACTGCCATCATTATCACCTAATTCAGTGGAAGAATTTGGTGAGATGCTTACGACAAAACACACAATTCCTATTGAAACTTAATGTATGCTATAACGTATGTCTCCATTGCTGCCATTAATGGAACTGTTTGTTTTCTTTTTAAGGGATTAGCAAGTGCTGTTGAGAATTTAAGAAAGATCAGAAATATGTGTGAAATTGTTTTCTGTTAGGATTTAATACTTACAGTGATAAAGCTTGGCTACTTTACATAAGGAAATGAAACCAAAAGGAGCTAAAGAAAAATCATTCGCAAACTTCTCAGGAGCCAATTCACAAGGTTGTTTTTCAACAACAAATGACATTTCTTCATTTATGAAAGGGATGAAATTTAATAAGGCTAATACTTCTGTTAAGTACATATTCTAAAACTACTGCATTTGACTGATTCTTATATAACTCACATAATGGAGAAACCTGTCAAAGAATTCTGAGAAGTCATATTTTAAATAAATGAGAGGCCTTCAAAAAGTTTATGAAAAATGGAACTTAGAAGGAATGGAAATTTTCCATGAACTTTGAAGGCCCCTCACATGGGTAAATTCCTACTTATCCATATTTTATATATTCAGATAGAGAGTTGTTGATATGAAAAAACAGCATTAATAAAATCACAACCACTATCAGAACATTCAAAGTAATTTAAAAGTGGATAACTAAACTATGGCACTCACCGTATGAAGAACTAAGAATACAATGGGGACCAGCTAGAAGTGGCAAAGAATCATAGCAGCCAAGACTCCATTGATTTCGAGGACAGCAACCGAAAACCTCGCTGCCATCAGGTGATGCCACTCACAGTGACCCTATAGGACAGGATAGAAATGACCCTGTGAGCTCCGAGATGGCAGCGCCTTACTGGAGTAGAAAGCCCTGTGCACTTCCAACGGAACAGCTGCTCGTTTTGAACAGCAGCCAATCTTGCAGATTACAGCCCAACACGTAACCAAAACTTGACGATTGGTTCGTACCTTGGGCTGTGGTGTGGTCACAGCAATGCGCTGCTAGTTCTGCAATTCTGGGAGCCAATCAACTACCTAATTTTGCGCTTCACCACCCCCCCCCACCCCCCCCCACCCCCGCTTGATGAATGGAAAGTTAGCCTTTTCTCAGGGAGGCATAAGTTAAGACCTGTACTTTGCTGTTTCATAGCAGTTCGACTTTCTTTTCATACCACTTTGTCCATGTAAAATTAATTAATTAAAATTGTTTAGGCAAAAACTCTATTTCACTTACTCATTAATCCCATAGCACACTGCTCATAGCAAACGCAAACAAAAAAACCAAACCCACGGTCACTGATTCAATTCTAACTCACAGTGAGCCTAAAGGACAGAGTAATACTGCCCCAAGGGGTCTAGGCGTGTAACCTCTACACAACTAGACTGCCGTTTCTCCCCCAGTCCCCTTCCTGGTCCCCTCAACACCCCATAGAGCAGCTGGTGGCTTTGAACCTCAGACCATTGAGTTAGCAGCCAAGCTGTTAACACCTGCACCAGCAGGCCCTCAGTAAGTATCTGCTGGAGAAAACACATAATAAAACCAAAGACAATCTAAAAGGGACCACCAAGGTGATCCAGCAAATCAAACATGGCGTAGTTTCAATTCTGAAAATGAGACATACTAATTTGTATAATAGGAGAGTCAGTAAAAAGTTCCTAAGCAGTTGATCAAAAAGTATTACTACAAAATTATAGAAACCTTTATTAAGTAAAATTTTTTAAATCCACAATACTGTTTTCGATCTGTTCTTTGTCTAGGTCTGTGGGTGGCTGGGAGTTGGCATCCACTCAGTGGCAGCGAGTTTCTGTTTGTCTGGGTTGAGTCTGCATATTTTTAAAGTAGGAGAAAGACAGAGCTTTCGACTCCCACATAGAGTTACAGTCCCAGAAACGCACAGGGGCAGTTCTACCCTGCCCTATAGGGTTGCTATGAGTCAGCAAAACTTGATAGCAGTAAGCTTTTTGGTTTGTTTGTTTTTTTTAACAATATTTCTGAGGTGGTGTTTCCATATTTTCCATCTTTCTTACCACAAAAAACAAAACAAACAAAAAAACTGCAATCAGAACAGTAGTTTTGGCATCCCAGAAGAACTCCAGTCATGTTCCCTTAAAATATTCTTAGAATTGAGGGAATTAAAAAAAAGTCAGGCAGGCAAGATCAGGGTTGCAGAATGGACAGGGTATGTTTTCCCCATGGAATTTTTTAGGGCATCCCTTGCTACCCTAAAAATAAATGAGCAAGTGTATTGCGGGTGTGTCGCTTGCAGCTCACAGCAACTCTGTGGGGCAGGATAGGACTGTCCGGAGGGTTGCCAAGGGTCTCATCTTGATGGAAGCTGACCTTCACGTCTTCCTTCTGTGCAGGGGCTTTGAACTTATGTGCTGAGTGTTGAGCCATGGTACTACCAGGGTGTCTTACATTGTGTATCGTTTCCCATAAACGATACACAGACATGGTTTGGTTCAGCTCTTTATTCAAAGCATATGTTTATTAAGAACCTGTCGGAGCAGTGCACCATCTAGGCAGTGGGTGAGTTGGGGTGGAACAAGTAGGAAGGGGAATGCTTGGTTGGTCTTGGAACTGAATGAATTTGTAACTAAAAGTAACACAAATAGTTCAAAAGGGTCAACATAAGTCATATGGACCACAGGTACTACAGACAGCTTTAAGAAGGAGAGATCAATGAGACATATCATTAGAATGTAGGTCCACCCTTTATATGAAAAATGCAAATATATTGTATTCATATATTCCCTATTTCTCCCTCAGGCATATAATTACTCATCAGCAGAAATGCATTATTATCATTGCTATCAATAATGAGAACATAATAAATGTCAACTGAAGATTGATTAAGAACAATGATTACAAGAATGTCTGAGTCCATTTCAAAGGACAAAGAAGAAAGGAACCTTTCCCTTACGTATCTTCCCCAAGGCTTTCACCAGCATCTTCTTTTTAGCATATCCTCACGCCAGAGTGGGTTCCAAATTGACTTACTAGTGCTGAGTCCAGGACCCCTGGTGGGGTAGAGGGTGACGTGTCAGGCCGCTAAGCCAATGGTCAACAGTTGGAACACACCAGGCACTCCGAGGGAGAAAGAGGAGATTCTACTCTGGTAAAGATTGACAGTCTAACAAAGCCCCAAGGAGCAGTTCTAGACCCTGTAGGTAGGGGTCACTATGAGTCAGAATTGACTTGGTGTCAATTTGGGACTCGAGAGGATTAAGAATGAAGGGGTGGAGTTTAGCCTGTCAATCAGATCATAGCCAATATGGCCTCTGTACGGGCATGGCTTTCTCCTGAGAATCCTGGGAAATCTGTTTTATGCTCCTTGGAGGTAGGAGAGACTCTCTGTTTACTTCCTGTGAGACATCCCTGAAGAGATGCCACATGGACCTAACCTGATGCAGACAGAACCCTGGACCTGGAGAAGCCACGTGGAAACCCCTGCCAGCGCTGAGATGCTTACAGTGCCACTGGATCTACAAGACTTCACGTCCACTGGCTTGTGACCTTCCTGCATTCCGCATCATTGCATGTGTTTCGTGAGTCTCAAGAGGACTTTATAGATTGGTGTCAGACATATGGACTAATATTGAATTTATGGACTTGATCTGGACTGGGCTGGGATGTTTTCTCAAAGTACAATTACCCTTTATATAAAACTCTCTCTTATACACATATGAGTCTCCCTGGATTTGCTTAGCTAGTCTATGCGGACTACCACAGTTGTTTTGTTTTGTCTGTTTGAGTCCTGAGCTCAGGTTCTAGGGGGAGGCACATGCACATATGTTTGTAACACATTAATACAGTATCTACACTTTGCCTCTTAAGTCCTTTCTGAGACTCCACCTTGAGCAATTTCAGTGACAAAAAGGTTAGCCTGAAGTTCTGGGGTTGACATTTGTGACCAGGAAGCAGATACTCAGTTGGTCCTGGGATTGGGTTCACGATGTGGAGTTGGTAGCTAATAGGATCTTTTCTTTAGCTAACACCCAAACTCTGGAGCTCCTCTCTCTTAGGATGGGAGTGTCTGGCCCTTACTCCTTTCATGGTATGTGTGTGTGTAAGGGCTGTGTCTCTGTCCCGGAGCTGGGGTTTTATTTTGTGCTGCTCTGTATGTCCCATGGAAATGTCTTGTCCTACCTGCCACTCTTCTCATGTCCACCACTACCGTTCGCATACTCAAGGAAGACTGTTTGCTTCATCAACCCAAGGAAACGATATTGATTTAGGGTTCAGATGAAAACTACCAGTAACTGAATGTACTGCTGGTTCTACAAGAATGGCTTCATATACAAGAAGACTACTAAATAGTAAATATATTTATTAAACCCATTTATGCTTCTGGTTATGTCTGTACACACAACTCCAGATTATCCAGGGCCTGGTTATTTCCCTTGTGGCTTCTCTAGGACCATGTTCCTTTCTCCTCTAAAGTCTTCTGCAGGAGCCCTCAGGGTGGCATCGTGGTGATGGATAGGATTGCTCACCACGAGGTCAGCCATTGGAAACCACCGGCTACTCCTAGAAAGACGGGGCTTTCTCCTCCCATAAAGAGGTGCTGTCTCAGAAGGGGCAGTTCTACCCTGTCCTCTAGGATCACTGTGAGTCAGAATCAAGGGCAGTGAGGTTTTCTTTGTTATTTTTTGGTATTGTTTTATCCCATGCGATTAGAAACAAGCAAACAAAAATTACAATCGGCCAGAATTGCATGAAGAAGGATGGGCACATAGTTAATAAAGCCAGAATCCCCCATTGTTGCTAATTTGACTCTGACTCAGGACAGTCAGGCACTGAAGAGGAGAACCGCTCCATAGGGTGTTTTCTTTGATATAGTTTTTTACAAGAGCAGATCATCAGGCCTTGCTTCCTTTCCCCAGTGCCACTAAGGAGGTGGTACCACTCACCTTGAGGTTGACCGTGGAGCACAAACTGTGTCACCCCGACCAAATCCACCTGGCTGCTTTTATGTTGCGTCTCACTCACAGTGACCCTCTAGGATAGAGTAGAACTACCCTGTCAGATCTCCAAAGCTGTCCATCTCTATGGAAGCAAACGGACACCTCTTTCTTCCGGGGAGCAGCCAGTGGGTTCAAATGGCTAACTTTCATTTAGCAGTCAAGCGCTTTAACCACTATGGCCCCCAGGACCTCAAAAACAAATACGGTAACATGCCAGTGGTAAAATCGACCTGACCAGGTAGGGATCATTCACTGCATCCAGTGGATGCAGATGCAGAGCAACCCCATAGGACGGGGTATTGCTGCTCCTGTGTGTTTCCAAGACGCTGGCTCTTTATGGGAGAAGAAAATCTTGTCTTTCTCTTGGGGGCTGATTTTGAGGTTAACAACCAAACAAGTACCCACTAGACCACCTGGGCCCCTGGTATATGGATGTCATTCTAAAGTTCTGAAACTGGCTCCTCTCTGTTATAACTTTTTATTTTTTTCCAAAACCATTTTATTGGGAGCTAATACAGATATGATGCAATTCCATTCTAACTTTTTCATAATCAAATGCTGAAAACATTTCAATCGAGCAAATCTATTTCTTGCTTACTATTCATCTGAACAGTGTGGCCAAGAAGAGGTTGGTTACAACCCCTAAGGTAAGTGAAATTTAAGCCTTTTGTCAATCCCACATCCTCTTTGCCTACCTTCTTCCAGCTCCAGCTGCCATCAACGATGATTAGAGAGAACTGGCTGTGGCATATCATATTTACTTATAACAATGGCTGAAAATCTCCTAGTAGGTAAATGTTTTAATATCACTGGATGGTGGAAACATACTATCAATTGCTATAATCTCTAAGGCTTCAATATCTTTATCTACCGTTGTATTAGTCTGGGTACTTTAGAGAAACAAATCCACAGCGACTCATGTATAAGAGAGTTTTATGTAAAGAAAGTGTGCATCACGAAAACATCCCAACCCAATGCCGCCCAAGCCCACAAGTCCAACATTAACCCATTAACCCAACACCAGTCCACAAGGTCCTCCACCTCACAAAACAAAGGCAATGACACTGACTGCAGGAGGAAAGCTGAGTCAGCGAACGAATAAGCATCTCAGCACTAGCAGGGGTCTCCACACGGCTGCTCCAGCACCCAGGACTGCATCAGGATAGGTCCATGTGGCTTCTCCTTGGGGATGTCTTGTAGGAAGTCAATCTTGCAAGCTGAAGCAGGGAACTGCTAAGGCAGCTGCACCCGGTGCAACCATCACAAAGCAAGAGACCCGAGAACTAGAAAGGGGAGGCTCAACAACCATTTATCCCTCCACCTTTCAATTAGCCCCACATGTGATTATCGGCCAGATTGGCACAATTAACTAACTCAACTGTGAAACAATTTCAATAAAATCCAGCACCTTGTGCAGCCTTTTAGCAACATTGGACAACAGTCCATGATAAAAAGTGGTTGTAGGGAAGAGCTGAGGGAGGAGCATGCAAATAAGTAATTAAAATTTGCCCAAGGTATCCATAAGGCTTAGCGGGGTGGAGACAGAAGGTGAGAAAGGAAAGGAAACTATGGATCTCTTAATGATCCCAGTAAGCGTGGCCATTCTTGGGGGAGAGGTAGGATATATATGTGCGGTTGAGGTTGTGTAGTCAGTTGGAAGAGTTGGGCTGCTAACCACAAGGTCAGCCGCTCCAAACCACCAGCCACTCTGTGGGAGGAAGATGGAGCTTTCTAGTCTCATAGAGATTTACAGGCTCAGAAACCCAGAGGCCATTTTATTTTGTCCTGTAAGGTTGCTATGATGCAGAATGGATTCAACAGCAGTGAATAAATGAATGAAATGCAGCCCGAAAGAGTCAAGTAAAACAGCTTTAAAAAGGAACTCAGGTTGGAATCTAGTTAGTATTCTGAGTTTTTTATAATTATTACATTAAATGTTATTAAATTGGTAGGTTGCTGCAGCCCACACTACCACCTCAGTGCATTGGGCATTTTAGAATTATGAGTGAGATTATAAACAAGCGTGGAACAGGTAAGAGGAGGTGCCTAAGGTGTCTTAGAAAGTCGCTCAAAGGTAACCCATGATTTTTCAATAAAATCTGCCCATATTGTAAACTCAGAGTTCGGTCTGCTTCAATATGTTTTCAATTCTTGGGTAAAAAGTGAGTGGAAATTGAATTGTAGTTATTATTTTCTATCTATAGCTCATCCCATAGGCTAATCATACCAGAAAATGGATACACGCGGTGCAGCCTTGGCAGAAATCCGAGGATGTGATGGAAAAATGCAGAACATTCACGTGGCCATCGTCATCACCTTGTAGTGACCTTGTGAAAGCACTCTTTCTGCCATAGCTGGCTCCTCTATTAATTGAAGATGACAGTTTTAATCTACTTCCCAGGAGGGTGGTGAGGAAGGAAAGGCTGAAAATATCCGCAATTTCACTGTCTTTCAGGTTCTGAGTTAATTAAAAGATATGACTTCCTAAGTTATGAGATCTATACGCTATATGGAACACTGAGTGGGTTTTTTTATATATTGAAAGTGGGGAGGATATTCAAATATGGAAGCTAAAAGACACGATGCTTCCTTTGTTTCAACTTGGTTTAATAGTGATGTCTGAGGTATGGTAAGTTTAAATGTAAATGAAGATTGGAAAAAGCCCAGAAGCATTTAAAGATTTATTGTCCTCCCAGTCCCTGGTGTTCACAGCAGCCTCAAAAAATCCATACTTGGAAAAGACAGAGCCGAGATTTAGCCGAACTGTGCCCAAACACTTTCAGTGTGGTTTTCATGAGGGAAATACAGCAAGAAATGGCCAGAGTACATGGTTGTTCTCTTGGCTAGCTAGGGATTACTGACAGAAAGGTTGTTGGTTCCAACCCTCTCAGAGGGGCTTTAGAAGACATGCCTGACCATCATCCTTTGCAAGTTCTCAGACATACAAACCCTATGGAGCAGTGGGACTCTGCACGCCTGGGGTTGCCATGTGTCACGGTCCGCTTGACAGCAACTAGCAACAACAGCAATATTCGAAACTTGCATCCGGGAGCTTGGGAATTTGTTACAAAGGGAAAACTGAGGACATTTCTTACTTGGGTATAGGAGACATGGTGGAGAAGGGTTACTTGGTCTAGATGTTAAAACTCCATACCTCAGAAGCTAGAAAGTGTGGTTAGATATCCTCAATTACGGCACTCCATCATTTTGACTTGGTTGGGAGGAAGGCCATATAAAAGGGGGTTTCAGAAAGTACATGAAAACAGTCAAATATCTTTTCATTACATTTTTTCCATGAACTTCCTGAAGTCCCCAATCTACATGCATATTGACTTTGTATTAACTAAGGTCCAACCCAAAACAATAATGCAGTCAAATGATAGCATCTAAGGGAATGTAGTAAAATAATCCATCGCTTTCAATCTGCCATCCTGTGTTAACTTGCATGTCACTGTGATGCTGGAAGCTCCGCCAATGTTTCAAATACTCACAGAGCCAGTTATGGTGGGTACGTTTCCGTGGAGCTCTCAGAGGAAGACAGATTAGGAAGGAGGCCTGATGATCTACTTCTGAAAATTGGCCAATACAAATCTTTGGGTCGCAACAGAGCACTGCCCAACTCCCTTGTACTGAGCATGTCATCAGAAAGGATTGATTAGTGGAGGAGTATGTCATGTTTGGTGCAGTAGAGGGCCAGCAAAGGCTAGGACGAGGGAAACTTTAGGTGAGATGGGTTGGCACAGTACCTAAAATGAAGGCACCGTGTGGGCAGATTACAAGGAACAGTGCAGTCACAGAGGCAGCTTTGAGAACTAAGGGGAGAGGGGTGCAGTGATAATCAACCCCAGAGAGGGTTGCTCACAAAAGGTATCATCTGCCAGAAATTGTAGCCTTTGCATAGTCCTGCCTAGTGGAAGAATCCAGAGGAATAAGTGAGCCCACCTCATTCTTTCCCTCACACCTGTGTATCCTACCAGTGATTACCTAAGTCAACAAGAAGCTAGAAGGCAAGGACATGCAATGAAATATTTTGCTCCTGGGGCAAATAAAAGGGGGTGGGGATGCAAAGTGTGGAGTGGTTCTGTAGTTATCACAGACTTTGTTAAAGACCCAAGCTCTGGAGTATGACTGCTTAGAAGAAATCCTAGTCCTACCACATACTAGCTGTGAAAGTTAGGCTCACTTCTGTAAAATGAGTGTGCTAATGTCACAAAGTGAGGCAAAATTGTAGTGCAGTAAGAAGGCAGCCAATGCATAACCATTATGTCACTGGGAGGGTTAACCAACTAGGCCACAGGGAGGGTTAAAGCAGCTGGCGTGGCTTTCTAGGTAGATACCGCTGGTCTAAGCATTTTATCAACTTTATAAATGGGTAAAACGTCAACTGAAACTGTTTAGGAGGAAGAGAGTCTTTACTAAATGACATTTGCAGGGTGTGCCAGCTTAATGAATAGCATTCAGTTAAAACAATCTAGAATGTATGAAGCCAGGATCCCTGAAGAGAATGCCCCATAAACCACACACTTCTTGGGTACAACAATGTAGATGGTTCATCCCTCCCTCTCAATGTGCGGATTCCATAGAGACTCATCTACGGTCATGGACCTAAAACGTGTTTCTGACAGGAGGAAGAAGGTCATGAAGAGCTCACAGGAGACGTATACCTCTCTTTGCCATATCTGTGACTCTCATTTGCCTACACCAAGACTTGCTACCGAAGCTGGGCACAGGGTAAGAGCTTTCATTTGATGAGAGGTGGGTTGAGAGGCCTATGAGAGGAAGAACTAGAATGAGGCAAGTGAGGGACCTGGGCTATAAAGTGAAGTGAAGGGCCACAAACCGGTGAGTGTGTGGCTTACTCAATGTTAAGCCTTGATGCATTTCTTGGTCAACCCTAGTCATGGCTCGAATGCTAATCCTCTATGTAAGTGCATGCTAGCTAAAGTCAAATCACCTTCGGACACATGGCAACCTCATGTGCGAGGTATCCAACCATTGGGATCCATAGGCTTTTCATTGATTCCCAAGCCCTTCTTCCCAGCTCTTCTGGCAGTTCTGCTGAAACTTGTTCAGCGGCATGGCAGTATGCAAGCCTCCATTGGCAGCTAGGTGGTGGCTGTGGAAGAGGGGCATTGGGCAGGATTCCAAGTTGGATCTGAGCCAGATAAGAATTCTACTACCGTCTCTTTGTGAGTGACTACTAAGTCATTTTGCCAAGGAACTGTCACCAAACATCCTGTCTTGTACATGCCGACCTCCCCTCATGCCACATGGCTCATATGGATCCTCCCATCAAATTCCAGCAGCTCCAGTTTTACCTGCACATTCTCAGGCCCCACTTCAGATCCTCTGACTTCTGGGCTGTCTTTTAACACCATCACGGGAGGATGAATTAGACGCATATTAAAGTTTGAGGGGCTCCCCTTGGATTCCTTGTGCTCACAAGTAACGATTGAAATGGCCACCACCATATGTGTCCTCCTTGTCTCTAACTTGTGCCACAGAGTGCAGGGCACACACAATTGTCATGTTGTTCATTTCCAAAGATCAGTGAAAGATGTGAGCACTTTTTAAAGACATAGACTGAATTCCTAGGGTTGTTATTGAGAGTAAAGGAGAAAGCCAACACAGGACACATGATATAGTATCAGCACTCTGAAAACATTCGATCAGTGTCGGCTCTTGTGATTTTAGGTGAACTCTACTAGAAAGGAATAACAATGTTCCATTGAGTTGAGAGGACAGAGAAAATCTAACTACTAAATGTTCCCAACTTTATATCTCAAAATCAAAACTCAAACAGGTGTGCTGTTACAGATATCACGGAAGAACTCGGAGGTGAGTGAATCCATGACAATGCATGCCATGTGGGCAGGCCTCACATTTTTATGACTGTGTGGGAGGACTGGCTGGAGGGCAGCCTTCATTTGCTTGTCACTCTGTAACAGAAATCAAGATTTCTGAGAAGAGATTTGACACCGGTTCTTGATTATTAAAATTCTGGGGCATAGAGGAGACAACGTTCTGGTTCGCTCTCAAGAAAAGCCATCTAAGAACTTTTGAAAGAATGGAACTTTTTTGTTTTGCCGTAGCCCAGCAACTATAAAGTCGATTTCCTTTTTTCAAACTCAAAACCAATGGATGTCTATTCAGTATAAAAATGTACTAAATAAGGTCTTTTATGACAGTGGAGTTGGCAGAGGTGAAGCTGTCATATCTAATTCATTTTTCTTTGTGCTTAATAAGTCAAGACTGAGTAAATGTTAGTAGACACAAAACTTCATAATTTCTAAATTCCAATTGAACGTTTGTCCTAAGTCTCTGGATTTATAATTAGCAGCTTAGGCACGGTTCTAATGTTGGCTTTTTACAAATCTTCCCTCAAGGGATTCTGGGATCGAGTCAGGGCAAACTATGTTTACCATCTTCTCACAGTTACAACGGAGACACCTTCTGGCTCCCTCAAAGCCAGCAGCTTAATAATGTCAGCGCTGACGCTGATTCACACTTGAAACTCTGACTTGCTGAGAGAACGGGAATGGCTGTTGGAAACAGCAGCTTGTGAACTTTTAACATTGATATTAATTGTGGGTGAAAAGCAGAAGACCCTTGGTGGTCAGGAATGGGCCTGAAATCACAGTGCGTTCGTATTTAATTACTCTACCCTGCCCCAAGGACTACAGCGTTACCTCTGCTAAAGTACTTTAATTCCATAGGGTGTGTGGGGGGTGGCGGGGGGGGGGGATGGAGGTGTTAAGCTCTCATGACAAGGGGACAGTTTAGGCAGGAAGGCCTTTTCAAGAAGCATGCCTTTGATAGCAGGTGAGATAGGCTTGACATATTCATACAAATATTTTCTACGAAAGCTGCAGGATAATTTTAGAAAACAAAACCCGGAACAAACAGACTAGGCGAGGACAGCAGGATGAGGGAAGGCGTGCATCCAGAGCCCCTTCATAATGCAACGCCCTTCGCTTATACCAAAGGAAGGAAAGGAGAGAGAGAGAGAGACTGGGTCAGGTTAGAAACTCAATTTTGAACAAATTGACTGTAGATCAAATGGTCCTCTAAGAAGACCCACAGTGGTAATGACATGCAGATTCTAAATCTGTGTGAGGGGACACTGAAAGGAGGTGGCAGCAGTCTTTAAAGAGTATAAGTACTGAGAGCCAGGATGGAGGGCGGAAAGTAGTGATGTCCCTCTACATCCTCTGTCCAAGGGACTCTTCCGGATCAGCTGCCCAGACTTGGGAGACATGTGATCATAGCTTTGGCTTAGAAAGGGAAGCTTGCATTTCTTGGCTCCTTGCTACCTGCCACATTCTCGTTTGACAAAGACTCGCGTCAATTCCAAGAGTTAACCACGATTCTCTCCGTTCATAGAGAAGAAAATAAATGCTGCTGTTGTTTTAGGTGCCACTAGGTCAATTCCAACCCATAGCAACCATGCACAACAGAGCCAAACACTGTCCTGCTCTGTGCCATCCTTGCAATAGTCCCCATCCTGCAGCCTTTTGTTGCAGCCATGGTGTCAATCCATGTCTTTGACAGCCTTTCCCTTTTTCGTGGCCACTCTACTTACTTACCAACAGGATGTTCTTCTCCAAAGACTGGTCTCTCCTGACACCATGCCCAGTCTGTAAGATGAAGGCTCACCATTCTTGCCTCCAAAGAGTATCCTGGCTGAACTTCTTCCAAGACAGTTCTGTTTGTTCTTTCAGCAGCCCATTGGTCTTTCAATATTTTTCTCCAGCGCCACAACTCAAATGCATTGATTCTTCTCTGGGCTTATTTATTCAATGGCCAACGTTCAAATCAAGGGATGCTGTGGAAAAGACCATGGCTTGGGCTAGTGCACCTGAGTCCTCAAAGTAACATCCTTGCTTTTCAATACTCTGAAGAGGTCTTGTGCAGCAGAGTTACCTAATGCATTGTGTCTTTTGTTCTCTTGACTGCTGCTTCCATGAGCATTGATTGTGGAGCCAAGAAAGACAAATCCTTCAACCTTTTCTCCACTGATCATGATGTTACATATTGGTGTATGGATGTGAGGATGTTGATCGTCTTAACATTGAGGCATAATCCATAGTGAAGGCTTTAATCCTTGATCTTCATCAGCAAGTGCTTCAAGATCTCCTCATGTTCAGCAAGCAATATTGTGTCATCTGCATATCACAGGTTAATAGGCCTTCCTCCAGACCTTACACCACATTCTTTTTCATGTAAGCCAGTTTCTCTGATTATTTTCTCAGCAAAGAGATTCAATATGTATGGTGAGAGAATACAAACCACTCTCACACCTTTCTTGATTTAAAACCATGCAGTATTCCCTTGTTCTGTTTGCACAACTGCCTCTTGATCCATGTACAAGTTCCGCATGAGCACAATGATGTGTTCTGGAATCACCATTCTTCTCAGGGTTATCCATAGTTTGTTATGATTCGGACAGTCCAGTGCCTTGGCATAGTTGATAAACCACAAGTATACATCTTTCTGGTATTCCCTACTTTGAGCCAAGATCCATCTGGCATCAGCAAGGATGTCTCCTATACCTTATCCTCTTCTGAACTCTGCCTGAGCCTCTGACTGCCCTATGCCAATGTATTTCTGCAGCCATTATTGGATGATCTCCCATAGAATTTTACTTGCCTATGACATCAGTGATGTTGTCCTATAATCTGAACATCCTGCTGGGTCACTTTTCTTTGGAATGGGTGGGTGGCTGTTGTTTGATGTCATCACCTTGGTTTCAGTCCATATCGGCCATATGCTCAAGAGAAAGAAACAGGATGGTCCTTCACCATGCTCACAATTGTTCCTATGTATCAGGCATCACAGCCACGTGTCAATCCATGTCCCTGAGGCCCTTCCTCTCCTTCGAATGGATAGAAAATGAACTTCTTCAGGTCAGTTGTCCAAGTAGATGCCGTCTAAATTTCCTGGCATCGATCAGTCAGTGCATCCAGTGCTTCATCAACTTGTTGAAACATTTCATTGGTATTCCATCAATTCCTGGAGCCTTGTTTTTGCATAATGCTTTCAGGGCAGCTTGAATGTCTTCCTTTGGCATCATTGGTTCTTGCTCATATGCTACCTTCTGAAAGGGTGGGATGCCAACTACTTCTTTTTGATATGATGGCTGTGTGTTCTTTCCATCTTCTTTTAATGCTTCCTTCATCGTTCAATATTTTGTCCAAAATAAGTATTGCATTATTTCATACAACTTGACCAATGTTGTGAGCCTCACCACGGAGCTACCTGCATTTCTAGGATTGCTAAATTCACACTTTCCCCACCATTCCCTTGTGTTTGGAAATGGGGATGAAGGAAAGCAACTCGGGGAACCCTACCTGGAAAATCAACCTTTTTATGTCATCAGTCATGAAATGCAATGACTAGACAGCTATCATAAAGACACCCTAGTACACACGGGAAGCAAGGGATTTTCTTCCATAAATTAAATATCTTTGAATTGTTGAATCTAGGGTTCAATTGGAGTGTTTGTAAGCTCAATTCAATCCAAGGAACAATCCAAGCTCAACTCAATAAGATCTGCTACTAACAAACACCATCACCGAGACTCCACTGAAGTTACCTCAATTAATTTTTCCAACATTTTGGAAGAAATATTACAAACTCATCTTCCCAAGTGAGGAAAACAATTCATAAAGCTGGTTTGAGAAGAGTTAGCAATTAAAACTGGTTTGTCTGACCCTGACGCTCATAAGCTTCTTCTGCCTGTAACAGTTACCTCTACTACCAGCATGTGCTTTTGGGGATGGAAGGAGGAAGCATCTCACTTGGGGCATAGTTACAGAACACATTGAATAAATCCCCCTAAAGTCAAAAAAGAGATTCTTAAGTTATAACTAATCAGCTAGATAACTCTGCCCTTGGTGCAGACAGATGTTGATGCAACCAGCAGAGTATCGGTGTGTGTTTTCCTTACTTGTAAGTTAGATTGAAATCAAGAATCACATCTAAGACTGGGCAATAGGGCAGGCCATATGATGGATTCTGTGGTCTTGAAGAATGCAGTCAAAAGGTAGTCATTTGTCCAGACACAACTTTGACCATTACATTATTTACTAATTATGTTTGTGTACACATGTATCTCCCCCATTTGTCTGTCAGTTTGTTGTACCGCGGTGCCGTGTGTGTTGTTGTGATCCTGAAAGCTTTGCCACTGGTATGTCAAATGCCAGGAAGATCATCCAAAGTGAACAGGTTTCAATGGAGCTTCCGGACTAAAGGCAACCATGAAGAAGGAGGCAACTGCGCACTTTGGAGGAAGCAGCCACGGAAAACCTGGTGAAAGCTTCGAAATGTCATCAGCTACCAAAGGCCTACTGAATGGAAGCAGAGCGTTTTCAGAGGGAGTGCTGGAGGACGGGTCCTTTGGGTCAGAGAACACTCAGAATGTGGTTGAGGGGGAGCTGCTTGCTCAGTGTGGAGAAAACCGTGGTGACGGGAATGGATTCAAGCCTGAGGGAGACCTTGGGATCTTCATTCACTGAGGGTCACTGAAACAGCTGTAAAAATATGCTAAGGATTGGGATCTGGAATGTGTGAAGTAAGAATATCTAGAAGAAATGAACTGTCAAAAATGTAACAGAATGTATAAAGATCAATATCCGAGGCATTGGTGAGCTTAAATAGACTGAAATGGACCATTTTGAATCAGAAAATTGTATGATGTACTATGCCAGGAATAACACAATCAAGAGGAATGGCCTTGCATTCACTGTCAAAAGGGACATTTCAAAATAAACTTGAAATACAATACTGTAGGTGAAAGGATTATATCTACCTTGAAGGAAATACAATCCACACAATGATTATTCTAATTGATGCACCAACCACAAAAGCTGGTGATGAAGAAACTGAAGAATTCTACAGAACTCTATGCCAGGAAATATGACAGGCCAACTGACTGGAAGAGATCCCTATCTGTACCCATTCCAAAGACAGGTGACCCAATAGAATACTCAAATTAAAGAACAATATCATTGATGTCACATGCCAGTAAAGATTTGCTAAGGATCATGCAAAAATACTTGAAACTGGCATTAACAGGGAGCTGCCAGAGGCTCAGGCCTGTTTCAGAAGAGGAAACAAAACAAGGGATATTATTGCTAATGTCAGATGGATCTTGGCTCAGAGCAGAGGATTCCAGAAAGATGTATACTTGTGTTTTATTAACTATTCCAATAGTTGAATCATAACAAACTATGCATAACCCTGAGAAGAATGATAATTCCAGAACTCATCATTGTGCTCATGCGGAACTTGTACATGGATCAAGAGGCAGTTGTGCGAACAGAACAAGGGAATACTGTGTGGTTTTAAATCAAGAAAGGTGTGAGAGTGGTTTGTATTCTCTCACCATACATATTGAATCTCTTTGCTGAGAAAATAATCAGAAAAACTGGCTTACATGAAAAAGAAAAGGCTTGGAGGAAGGCTGTGATATGCAGATGACACAATATTGCTTGCTGAACATGAGGAGATCTTGAAGCACTTGCTGATGAAGATCAAGGATTAAAGCCTTCACTATGGATTATGCCTCAATGTAAAGATGATCGACATCCTCACATCCATACACCAATACGTAACATCATGATCAATGGAGAAAAGGTTGAAGGATTTGTCTTTCTTGGCTCCACAATCAATGCTCATGGAAGCAGCAGCCAAGAGAACAGACACATTGCATTAGGTAAGTCTGCTACACAAATCTCTTCAGAGTATTGAAAAGCAAGGATGTTACTTTGAGGACTCAGGTGTACCTACCCGAAGCCATGGTATTTTCCATCACCTCCTGTGATGTGAAAGTTGGACATTGAAAAAAGAAGCCCAGAGAAGAATCAATGCATTTGAGTTGTGGCGCTGGAGAAAAATATTGAAAGGCCAATGGGCTGCTGAAAGAACAAACAGAGCTGTCTTGGAAGAAGTTCAGCAAGGATGGTGAGAGTTTATCTTACGTATTTTGGGCCTGTTGTCTGGGGAGACCCATCCTGGATAAGAAGATCGCACATGGTCCAGTGGAGAGGCAACTACAGTGAAGAGGCCCTCAGTGAGATGGAGCTATACAGTGGCTACTGTAATGGTCTCAGGCATCGGAACAATTGTGAGGATGGCACAGGTTTGGGCAGTGTCACTTCTGTTGTGTGCAGGATTTCTAGAGTCAGAACTGACTTGATGGCACCTTACAGCAACACATATGTATCTTGCTCTCTCCCTACTGACTACCTACACATAGACTTCCATGTTCTCTTATCTCTGTAATGAGCACCACTTCCTTCTTCAGGTACAAAAGAGCATACGTCAATCCAATATACTTTCATAGAACATCCCAGTGTACCAGTGTGCTGACCTAGTCATTGCCAAGAACTTTCTCAAAGAAAAATAGAAGTCAAAGGATTCGCTTCTAATCCAAGAAGGGACCGATTTGGAAGTAAGTCAAAAGGGTCTAAATTCTTCTTTGTAGCCTGGAGTGACATTTCCCTATGTCTTAAGATTTTACTTCCAAAGAAACAGTAGTTCAGAATTTTCCATAAATAAAAAACTATTTAATCAATTGAAAGCTGCTTCTGACCTGCATTGTAATTTTACACCATCAGGAGACTGACCTTGGACGTGATATTTCTGGTGCCTCAGCTAAGGCTTTTCAGAATTTAATGTAAATTTTCATTTCCTTCAATTAAACTGGCATTCCTCCAATTTTTTTTAAAATTCTCATCAGTTGGCAGTGAGCTTAACCTGAATTTTTGCCTTATTTCCTTGGTTCAGCTAAAGTATAAGCATTGCATTTGACATTACAGAATTAGTTTAAAAATGTATCTTTTGAGAGGAAATGTTCATTTGAATTTCACCAGCAAAAGCAGAGATGATTTCAAGAATACAATTTGTATTTCAAGAGAAAGTATATTACTTTCAACAGATAATGAGAATGGCAGCATTCCAAAATACATGGGCATTTTATTTCTAATTCTAAAATATTGAGTTACTAAAAAAGTTTCTGGTTACCACATTCATCCTTTTCTTTTAAAATGGAAACTATTTCCCCCAAAATTGATAGAATTGACATTGAATTATATTAAATATATTATAGGAACAGTTCTTATTATCTCCTTATGAGTTTAATTATAATTTTTCTTTCTATTAGAATAAATTCATTTTGGTCACTATCTGAGAATAAGAAATATAGAGGAAAAACTTAGGACTTGTCCTCATTTTCCTCTTATATTTAATGTTCTTCCCATAACTTGATTAGATCCAAATATTATTCCATAACTTTATTCCAAATCCTATTTTATCACCATGTAATCATGTTTTATGACCTTAAAAACCCATTTTATGTGTTTTTATTGCATAATGTTTTAATTGACAATCATACTACAGTGATGTATATAAAATCCACTGGTAGAAAGTCAATTCTAACTCAATGCTACTCAATTTATAATAGAATGTCTGAGGCGGTAAATCTTTATTGACACAGATAGTTAAAACTTTCTCCTGCAGAGCAGCTGAAAGATTTGAACTGCCAACCTTGCAGTTAGAAAACCAATACTCAACCCAGAGTTCCACCAGGGCTCCTTAGCTGTATACAGTTGTTGTATACAGAATCCTAACGGGCTCTTACCAAGAACCCTCCATCAATAGCCATTCTGCTGTTTTCTCAGACCTTTCTCCCTTTAAGGAATTTGATGCCTTCATGCCATCAGATCCTAAGATCTTTGGTGTCAACCTAGAAAAGTTCTGGGGACTCTTACTCCTTACGTCCCATATACTCTATCCCAATTATATAGTGCCTTTCATTTACCACCTTAGTTCCCTTTATGCTCACTCTTTTAATTTGCTCGTTAATACTTGCTCTTTGTCAATATACTAGCTCCCCTATTTTTCCTGCCTTGGGAGTCCTGATGGCATAAAGTTGCTCACTGGGCTACTAACTGCAAAGTCTACAGTTGGAATCCACTGGAGAAAGGTGGGACTTTCTGCTCCCATCAAGTTCAATAGCCTTGGACCCCCACCCCCACCCCAGATGCAGTTCTACTTTATCCTATAGGGTTGACATGAGTCAGAATCTACTTGATGGCAGTGAGTTTGGTTGTTTATATATTTCGCTACATGGGTATCTGTGGCACAGTGGTTTAAATGATGGGTTAATAGCTGAAAGGTTGGTGGTTGCTTTCATAAAGATTTACACTCTTGGAAACCATTTGGAACAATTCAACTTTGTCCTAGAGGTTCAATATGAGTTGATTTGATTCCAGTGTGTTACGTTTCACTCCTGTTCTTTAAATGCTATGTGCTGATACTATCCCCTAAGTATTACTTCTGCTTTAAATAATTTTCATCTTTATCTTTTCCCCTGCCCCATCACCTGCTAATACTACTAATACTGCTAATACTCTGGAGAGAAAGAACAGCATAGTTCTTATTTAAGGGCTCAACATCATCCCCACATCCCCTACCCCTCCCCTGTCCATGGTAACCACCAATAAATCGGTCCTTGTACATTCCCTTTTCTTGTCTTTCTACATAAGGGAGGTCATACAATATTTATCTTTTTGTGAATGACTTCCATTATTCAGCATGGCTTCAAGACTATCCATACTGTAGCATGAGCAGCAATTTAATTTCTTCTACTAAGTAGTATTCCATTGCATATGAGGGGGTACACAAATGGAATTGCACTGGGTGGAGGTTTAGTATGAATTTTCTTCTAGGTGAGCATTGAGCAACTTGCTCTGAGTTAGTGCACCCAGTGGCGTTGCCTGGGAAGTTTCTCTCTGATCACAATGAATTTTTTCATAAAAGCAGTTTCACTCAAACCTCATTTTTTGATGATGGCTGATTGAAGAGAAGAGTTTGCGGCTATTTTGTTTTGTGCTGGGGAAAAATTCCACAGAAAATGTGGTGTTGAACACAGCTTACAAGGACAGTGCCATGGGAAAAACAAGTGTACAAGTGGTTTTCTCATTTCAAAACAGGTGAAATGTCTGTTAATGACAAGCTCATTCTGGGTGTCAGTCAACTTCCAAAATGGACAATAATGTTGACTCATAGTACATATGGAGTTTGTTCATTCCACCAGGTCAGACTGTCAATCAAGCTTTCTACTTAGAGGTTCTGAAAAGATAGCATAACAGTGTGTGACCAAAAAGGCTGGATATGTGGCAGACGGGGGACTGATTTTGTCACAATAATGCATCTGCTCATGCAGCCATCTCAGTGCTCCAGTTTTGGCCAAAAAACAGCATGCCTCTCTTGCCCCATGCTCCTTACTCACCTGACCCCTCTCCATGAGAATTCTTTTTATTTCTGGGACATAAAAGGATAGCGATTTGACAACGTAGAAGAGGTGAAGAAAAAAAATGAGGCAGGTACTGTCAGCCTTCCTAATAGTTGAGTTTGAAAAGTGTTTCCAAAATTGGAATTGCAGATTTGACAAATGTATTAAGTGTAATGGAGATTACTTTGAAGGTGATAAGGTTGTTCTGCAAAAAAATTTAGGTACATAGCTTTAAAAAAAACGCCATGGGGGTGAGTAACCCCATATGCTCCACTTTTGTTTATCCACTAATCTGTTGTGGGTATTTTAGGTTGTTTCCGCCTTTTGACAATTGTGAATAGTGTTGCACGGACATTGGTGCACAAGCCTCTTTTTGAATCTCTGCTTTCAATACTTTAGGTATACACCTAAGAATGGAATTGTTGGATCATATGGTAGCATCAAAAGAAGATGAGAAATATACACAGAATCACTGTGCGAAAAAGAATTCATCAACATTCAGTCATTTCAGGAGGTAACGTGATCAAGATCTGATGGTATTAAAGAAATGAACTCAGGAGGAAATAAAGTCATTGATCAAAAATAAGACTTTCTGATTTGACAGAATACCAATTAAAATGTTTCAACAAATAGGTGCAGTGCTGGCAGTGCTAATTCATCTGTGCCAAGAAATTTGAAAGGCAGCTACTTGGCCAGTCAATAGAAGACAGATGTCTATAAGGCTGGCTCAAAAAATCCATGTCCTAATCTAAGAAATATTAATTATGATGATGTGGCTCTACTCAAGACTTGCATTCATGAAGTGATCACTGAAGATATGGGTGCTAGAACAAAGTGTATTGAAGAAATCAGATGGTGCCTGATAATCCAAAAAAATATCATCTTAAAGGTCTTAAAGGTCTGTCTTAAAACAAGCAAACATCTAAGTAAGGTGTCAGCTAAGTCCATACAGAAGAAGCTCACCAGTCAGTGTGATCAAAGGATTGCCAGTAATAAAATCCATAAGATAGGGGGATTACATTATAGCTTAAAATCTGAACACCCAGTTTGCAGAAGGCATGTTTATGGTTATGTACTGGGCTGTTAACCGCAAGGTCAGCAATTCAAAACCAACAGATGCTTCATGCAGAAAGAGGAACATTTCTATTCCCATAAAGAGTTACAATCCTGGAAACCCACAAGGAAAGTTGTACCCTGTTTTATAGGGTGGCTGAAAGTTGGAATTGACTTGATGACAGTGGGACTTTTTGTTTAATTATTTTATTCGGGGCTCGTACAATTCTTATCACAATCCATATGTACATCCATTGTGTCAAGCACATAAGTACATTTGTTGCCCTCATCATTCTCAAAACATTTGCCTTCTACTTTAGCCCTTATATCAGTTGCTCATTTTGCCCCACTCCCGTCCTCCCCCCTCCCTCATGAACCCTTCATAATTCATAAATTATTATAGTTTTGTCATAAGTCACACTGTCCGACTTTTTAGTTCATGGAAGACAGTGAAAGCCCCAACTCCATTTATAGAACCTCTGCATAAATTAAGCCTCCATTGAATTCCCTCAGCCCACAGACCAAAGACATAAATAGTTTTAAGCATTATCCTCAGACAGAGTGCATTAGAAAATGGATTACTACAGATATAATTAGGTTAAAATTTAACATTTTACCACTTGTTTCTCCCTTTGGTCCATTTTTAACTTGTTCTACTTTTTATTATTTTCTGTTTCCTTTTGCATTAAGATCTTTCTGTGTTTTATTGTATTGTGGAGATCATTTTTTAATGACACTATTTATAAGAAATTCAGGATAGGTAAATCTATAGAGACAGAAACTAGATTAATGGTTTCTTAGGGCTATGGCAGTGAGAGTGAAAGGAAATGTGGAGCTAATAAAAATAGATACAAGAATAAAAATAATATTCTAAAATTGACTGTGGTGATGAATGCATACTTCTTTTTTAATACATTTAAGGCATTGAATTGCATGGCTTGTGAATTACAGGTCAATAGAATTGAGGTGAGGAAGAAGGGGGCGAAGGGAAGAGCTGATGGCAATGTTTGACATAGAACCACCCCTACACACCACCAGGGGGATGAACAGCAGAAACGTGGGTGATGGGAGAGAGTGCATGGTCTAAGATATGAAAATAATAATTTATAATTTATCAAGCATTCATGAGGGTGTTAGCAAGGGCTCAAGTAGAGAGAAAATGTTTTGAAAATGATGATGGCAACATATGTACAAATAGCCTTGATACAATTGATGTATGGATTTTTATAAGAGCTATTAGAACCCCCAATAAAGTAATTTGTAAAAAAAGAACCAAAAAGATAAAACTGTTGAAAAGGGAAAAAGATAATGAAAAATTTCCACAAACTGTTTGAAACCTCTTCATTTTTGTGCTTATTCCAGAGGAAGGTGATTCAATAGAACGTGTAAATTATATAGCAATAGCATTAATATCACGTGCAAGTAAAATTTGCTGACATTAATTTCAAACTGGTTGCAGGAGTATATCAAAAGATTGCTGCTAGAAAGTCAAGCCACATTCAGAAAAGGACATAGAATGAGGTATGGTATTGCTGACATCAGCTGGACCTTAGCTGAAAGCAGAGAATACCATAAAAATATTTACTTGTGTTTTGTTGACTCCGCAAAGACATTAGACTTTGTAGATCATAATAAACCGTGTGTAACATTGCAAATAACGGGAATTCCATAGCAGGTAATTGTGCTCATACTGAACCTGCATATAAACCAAGAGGCCGTCATTCCAAGTTCAAATAGAATAAAAAGATAGCAAGTAGTGAAAATCAGGAAAAGATGTGTATTAGTTTTGCATCCTTTCACTATACTTATTCAATCTGTATGCTGAACAAGTAATCTAAGAAGCTGGATTATATGAAGAACACACCATCAAGATTGGAGGGAGACTCATTAACAACATGTGATACACAAATGATGCCAACTTGCTTACTGAAAGCAAACAGGCACTCATTGACTTAAAGACTGTAACCTTCATTGTGAATTACACTCAACATAAAGAAATTTAAAAATCCTCACAACTTAGCCAATAAGCAATGTCACAATAAACAGAGGAACTATTAAAGTTGTCCAGGACTTCAATTTACTTGTCTCCACAATGGACGTCCACGGAAGCAGCACTCAAGAAATCAGGTATGCCATTTGGTAACTGTGCTGCACGTACCTCTTTAAAGTTTAAAGATCAGAGTTGTCATCTTGAAGACCATTATGCACCTGACCAAGTCATTGTAGTTTTAATTGCAGCACATGCATGAGCAAGAAGGACAATGAATAAGAGAAAACAGAGAAAAACCAATGCATTTGAATTGTGGTTTGGGTGGAGAATGCTGACTGGACCAGGGATTGCCAGAAGAATGAGCAAATCTTTCTTGAAAGAAGAGATTTCAACTGGAATGCTCCCTGAATGGGGGAGATGAGACTCTGTCTTAAATACTTTGGATATGTTATCAGGAGGGGTCATTCCCTGGAGAAAGCCATCCTGCTTGGTAAAATCGACGGTCTCTGACAAAGAGAAAGGCTGCCCAGGCGATGGGTTGACACAGTGGCTGCAGCAATGGGCTCAAACATAGGAAAGGTTGTGTGCATGGCACAAGACTGGGTAGTTTCATTCTGTTGTATTTGGGGTCTCTATGGGTTGCAACATATTCAATGGCACTTAACAAAAACAACATGGTACAAAATTCCAAGTTTCATTTTTGCTATACTGTTTGCTGTAGCAGCTGTACCATTTGCATTCCAAGCAGCAGTTAATAAGTGTTCCAATTTCCCCACATCCTTGCCAACATTTGCTATTTTCTAGTTGGCTAGTTTTACGTTTAGCCATCTTTGTGGGAGTGAAATGTTTTTTAATGTGGTTGTGATTTACATCTTTCTGATGGCTGAGCATCTTGTGATGTTTCATGGTCTTTGATAAAGTATCTATTTAAACCCTTTGCCAATTTATGATGGAATTATTTGTCTTTTTGGTTGCTAACCTGTCCAAGTTTTATATATATTTTCATCATTACATTTTTGCTAGCATCTGATCTGTTTTTGATGTTATTCTCCTCATTGGTAGCTTGTCTTTTAACATTTGTGGTAAAGTCTCTTTATGGCTTTCCATTTATTTTTCTTCCTCTTTTGTTGTTTGTGCTTTTATTAATATAGTAGATAATTTGTTATTGAAAGCCAGGCCCAACATTATTGTCCCTGCTTTTTCTTCTCATAAGTTTATGGATTTACTGTGCACATTTATATCCTTGATCCATTTTGATTTTGTTTTTTGTTGATGTTCATTTGGATTACTAGATAAGGCTTTTGCTTTTTTGTTTTATTTTGTATTTTATTTCAACATTGTACTGACATATAATTCATATATCCTACAATTTAATAGTTTAATTACATCAAGAAGAGTTTTTACAATCATCACCACAATCAGTTTTGGCACGTATTTTTATACTCAGAATTATTAACTCCCCATTTCCCCCCAACTTACCCTGCCATAACTCCAAGGGACTATTAATGCAGTTACTGCCTCGATAGATTTACCTACCTGAAATTTATATACAGAAAAAAGCTAACAATAATAAGCACGACAGATAAAATCCTCAGTAAAGAACAATATTTTTTTAAAAACTAGAGTACATTTAAATGGATCCTAAGGCAGATCAAATAGTAGCATGGTAAATTTTCTCCTCACTGCAACTGCAACAATCCATAGCCCAATGCACTCTGCATGATAGTAAGGCTGTTCACATCCCTGTCTATGGTCAAAGGACATTCACCTTAATCCATTTTGAATTTGCTTTTTTATATGGTGTGAGGCAAGATCACTTTTCATTTTTCTGCATGTGCAAATCCAATTTTCCCAGCACTATTTATTGAAAAGACTTCTTTCACCATTGAATTTACTTAGCACATGTGTCAAAAATCAGTTGACAATAGATGTGTGTGTGTGTATTTCTGGACTCTCAGTTCTATTCCATTAGTCTATATGTCTATTGTTATACCAGTATCAGGTTGTTTTGATTACTATAATTGTGAAGTATGTGTTAAAATCAAGAAGTATAAGTCTTCCTATGGTATTTTTCTCTTTTAACATAGTTTTACCTTTCCATAAAAAGTTGAGGACTTGTTGTTCTGTGTCTGTAAAGAGAGCCATTGGCATTTTGATTGGGATTTTTGAAATCTCTGGATCATTTTTGTAGTAATGACATTGTAGCAATATTAAGTCTTCTGGTCCATGAACATGGAATATTTTCTATTTAAAATTTTAATCTCGTTATATACCATTTTATAATTCCCATTGTATAAATCCTTCAAATCTCTCGTTAAATTTATCCATACGTATTTCATTCTCTTAGATGTTACTACAAATGGAATTATTTCTCTAACTTTCCTTCTAGGGTTCTCAATGCTATTGTACAGAACCCCAACTGATTTTGTCTGTTGACCATGTACCCTGCAACTTTGCTAAATGCCCATGTCAGCTCTAGATATTTTCTTGTGAACTCTTTGGGATTTTCTATAGATGAAGGGTTTTCTATGGAAGGTCAGAATAAGAATGGAAAGCCATCAGGGGATGGTTTGACATAGTGGCTGCAACAATGGGCTCAGACATAACAGCAATGATGCAGATGGCACAGAACCAGACAGTGCTTCATCTTGTTGTACATAGGGTCATTATGAGCCAGAAACGACTTGACAGCAACTAACAATAACAAACAACAAGAAGCATCCCATCTATGAATAGAGATCATTTTACTTATTTTCCAATCTGAATGCCTTTTTACTTCTTTTGCTTTGCTATGGATTGGACTTCTAAAAGCAATATTGATTAGAAGTGGTGGGAGGACTCTACCAAACAATACAAAAACCTTTGCTTTGATCCCCATCAAGGGGAAAACTCTCAGTCCTTCTTTATTAACTATAAAGTTGATCGATGGCTTCTCATAGATGGCTAGATCATATTGCAGAATCTCCCTCTATTTCAATCTTCCTTAGGGTTTTCATCAAGAAAAGGTGTTGGATTTTATCAAATGATCTTTTTCATCCATAGAGATGATCAGGTGGCTCTTTTCCTTTGTTCTGTTGATGTGGTGCTTTATGTTGATTGATTTTTTTGTACTGTTGAACCATCTCTGTCTTTTTGCTTTAAAACCATCTGTTTTGTTCTTCATCTAATCAGTCACATATTTTGTTAAAAGTGTTAAGGTGTGTACAATTCTCAAGTCATACTTACTAGAAAACTCACACTTCCCCAGGATTCAAATTCTCTGAGACTATTTCTCATTTGTTTGCAGAGTTTAATTCTACCCACCCACACACGCACAAAAGGCCCAGGTGTTTTACCTCTTAAACAGTCTTTGAAGTGAAAGCATAAATTGAAAAAAAATTTTTGGAAGAAAAGTGCACAAAAAATTTTATGGCATTGAAATTTCAGATGTCTAACCCAGAAATCTATTAAATCAATTTTATAAATTAAATTTTCATAGAAATGCACAACACAAATGTGCCTGTTTATGAGCTAAATGAAGATATGCAGACATTTGTATAAATATATTTATGATGGCACTTTTTATAGAAAAATGTAGAAAATAAAATGAATATTTAATAATAAAAAATACTACCTGTTTAAAATGGAACAGTATATAGTCATTAAAATTTGATCTCTAAAAAACATTTAATGATGTAGAAAAAGATCCATGAATTTTTCTTAAAAAAAAAAAATACTGATAAAAACCCCTCAAGGCCCAAGTGGATATATAGTATGAATATGATCAGCATTGAAAAAACGAAATTTCTCCACAATATACACCTATTACTTAACAACCAGAAAAAGAAAAATCGCCTTTAAACGATAGGGCATATAGCTAGTGGTTAAGAATGCAAAGTGGAGTCAGACTGCATGGGTTCAGAATCCTGGCTCCAAATGATACAGCACATCCATAGTACTTAGATCAGACCCTGGCCTTTAGAATATGCTACAGAAAGATGCAGTCACAACTATATGCCACAGTGAGCATCTTTTAGATTTTCAAATTAGCTCCTTTCTTCTTTACATACGATGATTGCAAGAGCTGACCTGTTCATACAGGACTTCCTGATCACATTTTACCCGTCTAGACAGCAGTTGACCTCTAAGTAAAACTGGAATAGAGGTTTTCCCTGGGGATTATGGAAATGAAGCCTATAAAGGAATGGATCTATTTTGTTTGTCCAGTTTATAAACTGTGAAATAGGGAAATCATGTCTTATTTCTCTATACTCTTGTCACTCATTCCTTGCTTGTACCAAGTGAGTAGATATATTCATATATATACTAGGGGGTACCCAAAAAGAGCACACAGGAGCAAACAAAGGGGAAGGGCAAAAGAGTGAAGCACATCCTGGCCCATCAAGCCCTGAGGACGATATTTCTGCTCAGAGCAGCCAATGCACAGAGAGGACCGCAGGGCCGAACACACCACAAGACACGACGTCCCTCACTGACCCATAGTGCTACAGGGGACAACACTGGAGACACAGTGTGGGAATTGCACCTGATCTGACCCCACAACAACGAGGTGAAACATTCAGGGTGTACAACAGAACAGCAAGAGAAGCAGAGCAATGAAGTCCCCAAGGAACACCAAAAATAGACTGTGGGGCCAGGGCATGGAGCTCCATCAGACTCACTGGAAAACACTCATGAAACTCAACAAATAGACCTTGAACTATTTATAAGCTTTTCTTTTTCTTGTCTTTGGCTTTGTTGTTGTTTTATTTTCTATTGTTGCTTTGTTTTGCTCGGTCCTGTTTTGTGCATATTATTATCTCTGCATGTCTATCTAGGTAAGACAGGCTGGATGAACAATCTGGAGGAGAAAACAATGGGACAACAGTTCTGGGGGGCATGGGAGAGGGGGAGGTAGGGGAAAGGAGGTGGGTGTTAACAAACCCAGGGACTAGGGAACAAGTGCCCGAAATTCAATGGCGAGGAGGCTGTAGGCGATCTGGTAGGGTTTGATCAAGGGCAATGTAACCATGGGGAACTACTGAAACCCAAATGAAGGCTGAACATGATAGTGGGACAAGAGGAGAGTTAAAGAAAATAGAGGAAAGAACTAGGAGGCAAAGGCCATTTATAGAGATCTAAATACAGGCATGTACATATGTAAATATATTTATATATGATGATGGGGAAATAGATCTATATGCATATATTTATAGGTTTAGTATTAAGTAATCAGATGGACATTGGGCCTCTTTGTTCTAATAATAGGGAATTCTGAGATGCTCACCTTTCTGACATGATCGCTGAAGACAAATGGGTGCCTAAGCAAACGTGGTGAAGAAAGCTGATGGTGCATTGCATCTGGGGTCTTAAAGGCTTGAAGACAAACAAGGGGCCATCTAGTTGAGAAGCAACAAAGCCTACATGGAAGGAGCACACCACCCTGTGTGATCATGAAGTGTCAATGGGATCAGATATCAGGTATCAAAGACCCAGAACAAAATATCATGTCAATGTGAATGGGAGTGGGGGGCAGGGAATGTGGAGTGGAGACCCAAATTCATTCTGTAAGCAATTGGACATCCCCTTACAGAAGGGTCACGGGGGAAAAGACAGGCCAGTCAGGGTGCAGTATAGCACCCATGAAACATGCACCTTTACTCTGGTTCTTTAATACTTTCTCACCCCCACTATTATGACCCTAACTCTATCTTACAAATCTGGCTAGACCAGAGGATGTACACTGGTACAGATCAGAGCTGGAAACACAGGAATCCAGGACAGATAAACGCCTCATGACCAGTATTGAGAGTAGTCATACTAGGAGGGTAAGGGTAAGGTGGGGTAAAAAAGGGGAACCAATCACAATGATCTACATATACCCCCCTCCCTAGGGGATGGACAACAGAAAAATGGGTGAAGGGAAACATCCGGCAGTGTAAGACATGAAATAATAATTTATAAATTATCAAGGGTTCGTGAGAGAGGGAGAGTGGCGGAGGGAGGGCGAAAATGAGGAGCTGATACCAAGGGCTTAAGTAGAAAGAAAATGTTCTGAGAATGATGATGGCAACAGATGTACAAATGTGCCTGACACAATGGATGCATTGTAATAAGAGTTTTATGAACCCCCAATAAAATTATTTAAAAAACAAAACAAGATTAATTCCAACCGCCTGATCTTGGGAACATAAGAATACATTCTAAAAGCAATCCCTAGTGGGACTTTCTGAGATGGGAGGGGCAAGGAGGCAGGTCATTCTGCAGTCAACAAAATTGAGTTACAGTGGCCAGTGCTACTCTGTCTCACTACCAGGATAGGAGTGGGATGTGGGCTAGTTCGCCCCTTCTGAAATAAAACTGTTGGTCCATTGAGCTCATAAAATACAATACAATAAAATAAAGTGTTAAAGAGTAAATATATATACATAAAGAGTACAATAGGCTTAATAGATAGGGTTCTTCTTTACTAATGTCTATAAACAAGATATTTTTACTGTATAATTAGTAAATATTGGAAGCTAGGCAAATATGTTTCTCTTAAATCTTTTGTCCACCAATTTTGACATCTATTTCACCAACAATTATTGCACTACAATTATTACTGTAGTGTTTGCCTACTGGCAATTTTTTTCCTCTTTCCTCCTATTTATTAATAAAAATACTTTTGCAATAAGAGCTGTCCCTTCTTGCCTGCTTTTTACAATCACCTGGTACTCAGCTTCTTAAACTTTGAACCCTCCCCACCCTTTTTGCCCAAGCAATTTATAACATGGGCAAGTAGGGTCAGAAACACATCAGATCCACTACAAGTTCTGCTTAATGGTTAACTAGTTTTTGGTCATTGCACACTCAGAAATCTTCTGTTGCCAATTTTTCACAAGCTTCTATATTCAGTGAAGCGACCTCTTATGGGGTGCCAACTCACAATTTTAGAAGCTTTGATCTAGAACATGAACTTGTTCATGTTTTTATGGAATTGTAATCATTTTTATTTTGGTGCTAAATTCTCCAGTTTTGTCCATTCAGGGTGAATTAAGGTTGGTTTCTGTGATGTTTTGACACATTCTCATCTTTGAAAAGGCAAATTAAAACAACTTTTTTTTTAACTTGCTGGCCCTATAAGATGCTGTAGACTTCCTCTTATATTTTCCCTGTCCTAAACTTCAATCAACTTGTTCTCCAAAGAGCCTTGACCTGTTTTATTAAAGAATGAAACTTAAAAACCAAGACCTGGACACTAGATATGATGACCACTACTGAGGTGTCACTGCCTCTAGATGTTGTTGGCGAACAACCTTAAGGAAGTATATGTACGTCTGTGGACTAATCCATGGATACACACACATATATTTTATGTTTTGTCTGAATATGTATTTTACAAATACATATGTTACTCCTGGTACCTCCTCAGTAGTTTATCCTTGATTTGCCCTTTTATTTATTTAGATTGATCTTCTTTTAATAATCAATATGGGGAAAGGGAACCGTAAGACCTCTGAAGTCCCATGGCGCCCAAGGAGGTCAGCTTGCAGATTACGGAGTGAAGCCAAGTCTAGAGCTCGGAACTGGATTTTTCCATGCCCACAGATGGAGCCTGAGTTGAGAAAGATCAGATCTCTGTCAGAGAAAAGAAAGGTGGTTCTTATCTGCGAAGAGTAAGCAGAGACACGTATGCTCCACAGAGTGAAACGTGGATGGGCTCGTTCAACCCCGAGGATGTATTGCCGTGAAAGCCAAACCCTAGTCAAGAGTTTGCTGGAAAATCGTAATGCATAAAAATAGCGACTTGAAATAACAAATGCCAGCTTGAATTTTTTTGCAATGTGTTTGATTCTTTCAACTTTAGGGTTTATCAAAACTATGCACCTGGCCCTGGTGGTAACAAAATATCTTGGAGTGAGAAAGATAAATTATTAGTTAGGGAACAACATGAGCACTCCAGGTCCCAAATTTTAGCCTTGGTGCTTCCTTGACTTACACTGAGAAACTGAAGCATGATTTTTCAGCTTTATTAATGTGAGGGTTCTGACAAATGAGGGATGTTCACCTCCACCTGAGAAATGCTTCTGTTTGCCTCCAGTGTCCATGTAGCTCTCAAAGCAGGTCTGGTCAGCATCCCTGTGGCCTTGTCGAATACTAGACTACTCATCACACATAAAGAAGAAAAGAAACCACAGCTTCCCATTCTAGCCATACATAATCACATGCACGTGGCTTTTAGCTGCTGTGTCTTAAGAGCAATCCAGTTTAAATATTAGCAGGCAACTTCCACAGAAGTGATTTCCTGCTGGGAGAGTACCAGCACGGAGAGAAGGTTCTCAGGAACTGGTTGGGGGACACTTCAGGACCAATGGAGACAAGCCTTCCTGTTTTTTTCCTCCCCATTTTAAATCACAGTCGGTGTCTGATATCACATAAAAGAATTGTTCTCCTGCCAACATGTTTGCCATCTGCAGAGTTAGAAAAAAAAACCTTCACTATTTTTATTTCTCTTTCTGACTGTCATGATTTTTTAAATAATTTATGAAGGCTCTTAATTCAACATGTTAATACCCCACAATTCCGCTTTTAAAATTTGTATAATATATTTATTAAGACATGCATGTAAACATTTACTAGCTGCATGTTCACTGTGATGTATGCGATTACTAAATTAGTAATCAAAATGTAGTTATGGTTAAATAAATGATGATCATGTATTAATGAGACTGAACAAAATAGTCATTTAAACTTGTTTTCAAGGACCATTTAATGATTATTTTATCAGTCTAATAAAATCTCTCTTGCCTGTGTGAAAAAGAGATCTCATTGGAGTGATAATAATGTTCTAAAATCAAATTATGATGATGGCTTCACCACTTGGCAAATTTATTAAAAATCAATGAATTGTACACCTGACATGGGTGAATAATGTGATCTATGAAATATCCCTCCATAAAGCATAAGAAAAATACCATATTCTGGGGACCTGGAACAGTGTTGTCATCCATTGGTTACCCTGGGCTGTTCTTGAAATCAGTGAGTAAAAGGAGTGTAGACGTGCTTCCTTCAAAGTAATCTAAACTTTGGTTATTTTATTAGGTTGGTTTGTCTCGGGAAACAAATCCAGTGACACTCATCTATGTATAAAAAAGCGCTTTACATCAAGAAGTAATTATATATGAAGAAGGCATCTCAGGCCAGTCCATCTCAAACCCATGAGTCTCATCCTAGTCCATAAGCCTCTCTGCAGCTTCACGTAGCACATGCAATGATGCAGACTGCAGGATGATCACCGGCCCGTGAGTGCAAAGCCTTCTGGATCCAATGTTGGTGGAAACTGGCAGCTGTTAGGGTGAGTGACAGAGTCCCTGTAAGTGGAAGATGAAGGGGCTGAAAGAGAGGGAGGGTCTCAGTTTCCTCCAGTTATAAGAAGGCCACACCTCCAAGGAGGCAATATTAGGCTGTGACTTGATTGACAGATTGGATCCCACCCCCACCCTTTCATACATCTTCAAGTTGACATGAAGTCATTTAACTACAAGTTATTCTCCCAGCTCCCAAGGAGCGCATGAAAGCTCAGGATAGAGGTACTTAGTGCTACTGAATCCATGTGAAGTCACGACAATCCCATACTTATCAGAGGAGAACTGTTCTCCTTACAGGGTTCAATGGCTCTCATCACCAGAAGGGCACCACGCCTTTCTTCTGAGGTGCCTCTGGAAAAAGCTAAAATGCCAATCTTTCAATTAGTGGCCAAGTGGGTTAACCAGTTGTACCACTTTATCCCATTATCCTCAATACCTGGAATGATGCCCATACTTGCTCCTAGAGAGTCAGGGATTTTAGGATAAGGTAGAAAACTTAGAAGACTTTAAAAACAGGTCTGGGCCCTGCCGAATGGGCATAAGCATGCACCCTAAGTGACCTGACAAAACACACACCTGCCTGAGAATGGGAGGCAGATACCATAACAAATTGAGACTCTCACCCTAGTAAAGCATAGGGTCTAGTGTGCTAGGGCATGTCAAGAGAC
>NW_022111368.1:17508871-17510279 GCF_000313985.2 Echinops telfairi
AGCTGCTAAACCTAAGGCTCTGTGCCAAAAAAAACCCAGCACATTTGGCGAAATTTATTCCATTTTATCTATGTGCTTCTCTCTAACGCATATACTATTCCCCCAAGCCACTTCTCGTTTTCAGTGGTACCCAGAGAAAAAAGGAAACTTTTCAGGTGATTGGGCAGCAGTGCAAGTAGCTGGGTCTATTGATTTTTAAAAACCGGCTGAGTCTGTGAAGGGCAAAATGCCTGCAGATGACTGGGGTGCTGTCTGAAGCCAGGGTGAGGCCTCATGCGCTCTATCCCGGGAGCTACCTTCCTTTTGAAAAACATCTCTCCATTTTCTTCTAGGCCTTTGTAGAAATAAAATGTCTGGTCTTCATCTCCAGATTTGGTCAGTGCTGCTGACTGACCAAATGCATTCATATATCCAAACCCTAACTTGGGCTTACGTCTGTACCAAAAATAGGACTAGAAATCTCCATTATTGCACGCCAGTCGTGGGCAGGAGGTGACCTGGCGTATGTCACACAGATCAGAACGGAGCACAATGGAAACCTCCAGAGGCATTTGTGAAGGCTTTCCTCTCCTGACCAAAGGAGCGCTGTTCTCTCTATGCTGCTGTCTGCCTTGTTGTCAGGGCCGGGATTTGAAGGAACCCTTTAAGCGCCAAAGGGGAAAAGCCAGGGCAATGACGGGGGCACTATGGCCGACTCATAGAGTCGCTGAGCCAGTGCTGCCCCCCCTACCCTCAGGCTTCTTTCTACAAAAGATAAACACCCCTTATGCGTGTACATTGCCTTTAGTCAGATAGCCCATCATCCCATCGTCTCCGTTCCGCAGCAGCTAGCCGATACTCCAAGGACCTTCTCACCCAAGCCATTTCTGAGGAGGCACGGATGGTCTCACGTATTGTGCATATGATTTGTAACCCCATTAGCTAGCAAGTCTGTAGATACACTCCCAGAGTGGTGTCTAGTCCTACCACCTTGCTACCTTTCACTTTTGTCTCCATGTGGAATTCTTGATGAACAACTAGTTAGGAAATATATGTATATATATACAACTAAACTCACTGCCACCGAGTCAGTGTTGCCTCAGAGCAGCCCTATAGGACAAGGTAGAACTGCCCTGTGGGTTTCCGAGACAGTAAAGCTCAGCTTTTCTCCTGAATGTACATAAGAATATACATGTACACGTATATGCAAATATGTATGCATATATGTGAATAGTCAAAGATAAAGCTGCAATAAACAGTTATCATTTTTGAGGGGGTGCTACCTTGAGTCAAACACACTTAAAAAAAAATTTTTTAATCAATTTATTGGGGCTCATACAATTCATCACAATACAAAGATCAATTGTGTAAAGCACATCTATACATTTGTTGCCCTCATTATTCCCAAAATTCGCTTGCCTCTTGGGTT
>NW_022111368.1:17511805-17596386 GCF_000313985.2 Echinops telfairi
TTTTGTCCAACTTCTCTTATCTAGGTGGGTGTACAGAAATTACAATGTGCGAATAAAATTGGGATTGGCTTTGACAGCACAGCTCCAGAGCAACTCATGCCTCCTTAGGAGACATCGGAAGGTCCCATCTCCCAAGAGAGAAGAGATCAAACGCTTTCTTCCATTACCCTTTGCTGCAACCTGGAATGAAGCCACAAGACCTAGGATTGACCAATTTTATGTTTTCACCAGAACTGTGAAATCATCCACTCATGGCACAAAATCTCTGAGAGCACGGCACCAAGGCGGATTTGCTGTCTCTAGACATGACAGCACCAAGGCGGATTTGCTCGTGGCCTGGGCTTGGCTCTGTCTGGCTCCCTGTCCTCCAGCCTTTACTTTAAGACTGTTTCTTCAGCCTTCCCACTGATGCTATAACCCATTTGACATCCTCCCTTTTCCAGTTAAACGATCCAAAGAAAGTTTCTAATACTTGCCACCAAGCATCCTGAACAATACACCAGCCAATCTGTCTTTTCACAGCACGTCTCAATGATAACCTGAAATGAGATACTTTATCTAACAGCAGCTTACTCTGCTTTAACCACTACTATTTGAAGTTTGTTAACCTCATTTGACCTAATATTGAATTGCCATCCTGGCATCTTGAACGCAACCAAATCAGGCCCAAGCAAAGAATGTGAGTGCAATAACTGTGGTCTGCATTTCCCCGCCCCATCTGTGCTTTGTGTTGTAATACTACACAATATCACACAATACTGCTTAATACTTATCCAGTACCTCGCAGGTTCCAAGAAAAGAGTGTTGTCTAGAGCACTGCCGATATCTTTCAAGAGTTCACATCACGGATTAATTGATGGAGCAGCTCTACCCAACATGCATGCACTTGCCTGGCTTTGGAATCAACTTGACAGCTATGAATAACAACGACTGTAGTTTAGAACGAAAAGTCATCAACAATTGAGGTGGCAAAGAGTGTTCCCAGAAATATGACTGAATTTAATTTAATCTGAATTGTGTCTGAAAAAAAATCTAATTTTTCTTCAAGCAAATGATACAGTATATGCAAAGCTTGGGAACAAGTCACTTACTCTTCAGGGAATTATATGAAGCTTGAAGTAATTGGGTTACAGATTTTTTTTTAAATGAAAGGAAGAGAGATGAGATAGTTTACGTTTATTGTGCCAACCTGGCCAATGAACACATGTGGGATTAATTGAATGGCGGAGAGCTAACTGGCTTGGCGACCCTCGCCTTTCTTGTCTCTTGCTCTTTGATCATCAGACCAGTGTGTGGCTGCCTTGCTTTTTCTGTGCCTCAATTTGTAAGCTACACTACCTGAGGGACACCTAATCCATGGACTGTGTCACTGTAATTTGAGGTTCCTTCAAGATCTGCTTTACCACACTATTGGAATGTACATCTCTTGAGCTGGGGACTGTTGGACCCTGCCATCTGGCTGACTGTTGGTGACTTACCTGCCTTGCTGTTTGCTGCCTGTGGCCAGATAGCCTGAATTGCTCTACAGAGGACTACCCAGCAGCCCTCAAAACATGAAGGACTGCCAGTGTCTCACGGCTGTCTCGCGGGAGTGAGTTGCACTGAGCCATTTGTACAGCTTTATGGATTAATTGACTGTTCATTTCTTATGTTATGTATATATATAATTATTAGGATTCTGGTTTTGTTTCTCTAGAGAACCCTGTCTAACATAAGATGTAAAATAAGCTTTGGACAAAGGTCAAATAATGACTAGCCCTGTACATTATGTTAAAGAATTTTCCTAAATGTCAGAAGAAGCTGTCATTGGTGGTGGTGTTTGTGATCCAGTCTATTCTGACTCATGGTGACTTCATAAAACACAGGTAGATTTTTAAAAAGCAGAGGCATAGTCTGACTAACCATCAGGAAGCATCCACTTTCTTGCCAATGTGATGGTTTAAGTGTATGTGCATATATTTATTATAAGTCATAACATTCCAGGATCTACAGCAAGAAGTCAAATGAACAACCCACGAAAGGAAAGGTCATTTGTTGGAGTTAGAAACTCTTCGCAAAAAAAAAGGCTATAACAGATTTAGGGATAGCTCCCAAGTATGTCCCTTTCAGTTATATGAATTTGACATGTGTCTGTGTTGCAGAGTGAATTGATAGCATTGCCCAAGGGAGTATGTCACACATGAATCTGTCATCTGTCATGTGTGGGTAAAATACACAAGACACTTGTCCAGGACTGCAGGAGCTCTAAGAAGTCTCGCAGTACCAATATCCTAAAACCTGGGAGAGGAGGGCTGTTGGCTTAATGGGCTATTAACCTCAAAGTTAGCAGCTCTGAACAACCAGCCACTTTACAGGAGCTTTTTATTCCTGTAAAGCAGTGGTTCTCAACTTGTGGGTCACGACCCCTTTGGGGGTCAAACGACCCTTTCACAGGGGTTGCTCAATTTGACAGTACCAAAATTACAGTTATAAAGTAGCAATGAAAATAATTTTATGGTTGGGGTTCACCACAACACGAGGAGCTGTATGAAAGGGCTGTGGCATTAGGAAGGTTGAGAACCACTGCTGTAAAGATTTATACTTTCAAAAACCAACAGAAGCAGTTCTACTGTCTCCTACATGGTCGCTCAGAGTCAGAATTTACTCACTGACCATGAGTTTGGTTTAGATGGTACCAAAAGGTGGACATTTATTTTGGATGAGGGATAGTCATCAGATTTGTTAACTAATTCAGAAAATTCTCCATAGTAACTTTGAATCACTAGTAAAATTTCTATGACTATATGCTTATAGAAAAATTCCAATGTTCAGTTGTGTATTTAGAATAGTTCTTTAATTCTTAATTTTGAGGGTTTTAACTCTTAAATGCTATATTTTCTCTCAACAACAATTCATGTACATAAAATGAAATGACTTAGCAGCATGAATCTACTCTTAGGGGCCTGGTTGTATAGTGATTATGAATAAATGACTACTAGCCACAAGATCACCAGTTAGAAACCACAAGCCGATCTGTGGGAGAAACATGATGCTTTCTACTCCCACAAAGAGTAACGGTCTCAGAAACACACAGGGGCACCTCTAAACCACCGGATAGGGTTGTTATGAGTCAGAATCAAGTTGAGAGCAGTGAGTGGCATGGTGGCTAAGCACTGGACTGCTAATAGGAAGATCAGCAACTTGAACCCACCAGCTGCTCCATGGAAGAAAGATGAGGCTTTCTGTCTCTGTCAAGATTTATAGCCTCAGAAACCGAACAGAGCAGTTTTTCTTGATCCTGTAAGGTCTCTAGGAGTGAGAATCAGAATCAACTTGACCGCAGTGGACAATACACTATTTCTGTCACCTGTCAGTTTGCCATATTGTGGCTGTTTTATGTTGCAAGGATACCCATGGTAGACAGTTTTCAAAAGATCTTCCAGACTAAAACAAATAAAGAATACCTCTAAAAAGAAATTAGACAACGATGGGTAGTTACTACCTCAGAGGTAGTAACAGCCAATATATGATGTAGTGCCCAGAGATGAATCACTCAGGTTGGAAGGCACTTACTTGGGAAGAGCTGCCACCTCGAGGTAAAGTTAACCATTATGTGAATGGTGGAAAGTTTTGGAGACATTCATTTGCTGATATAACATGAAATAGATGATGCATGAAAATAAAAAGCTGCAAATACCCATTAGTAATCAGAATGTGAAATGTATGAAGTATAAATCTAAGAAAATAGGAAGTCATCAAAAATGGAATGCATGAATATTGATATCCTAGTCATGGGTAAGTTTAAATGGACTGGTGTTGTCCATTTTAAATCAGAAAAACATATGATCTACTATTCTGAGAATGGAAAATTGAAGAAGAAAAGAAATTCATTCATCATTAAAAAGAAAAATCGAGATCTATTCTGAAGTAGGATGCTGTCTGTCATATGACAGCATCCATATGCCTACAAGGAAGCCCAGTTAATACAACTACACAATTATATTTCAAATTTATGCACCGACCACTGATGTCAAAGATTAGACTATTAAAGATTTTGACCATTTTAAGTTGAAATTGATCAAACATGAAACCAATCTACATTGATGATCATGCTGATGAAAATAAAAACTGGAAAATAGGACCTTGGTGTTGGAAACAATGCCAGTGAATGTATGATGTAATTTTGTAAAGCCAATGCCTGGTAAATACCTTTGTTCAACAACATATATCGCAACTATGAATGTGGACCTCACCAACTAGAGTAGAGTTATCAAATCCTCTCCATCTGTGGAAAGAGACAATGGAGAAATCTAATATCATTCATAAGAATAAGGTGATGGCAAAAAAATGTCATTTATCACCCATATGCAATTTCTAATTGAAATTGAAAAAACAAATTTAAAGTACACGAAAGCCAAAATATGACCTTCAGTGTGTTAGAAAGGGTTCTCTAGAGAAACAAAACCAGAATGCTAATAATGTTATATATATTTATACTGATAGATAGATATATAACATAAAAAATGAACAGTTAATTAAATTATAAAGCAGTACAAATGGCTCAGTGTAACTCACTCCCATGAGACAGTTGTGAGACACTGGCAGTCCTTCAAGTCTTGAGGGCTGCTGGGTAGTCCTCTGTAGAGCAATTCAGGCTATCCAGGAACAGGCAGCAAACAGCAAGGCAGGTCACCAACAGTCAGCCAGATGGCAGGGTCCAACAGTCCCCAGCTGAAAAAATGTACATTCCAATAGTGTGGCGAAGCAGGTCTTGAAGGAACCTCAAATTACAGCGAGACAGTTCACGGGTTATGTGTACCACAGGTAGTGTAGCTTGCAAACTGAGGCACAGAACAAACAAGGCAGCCACATACTGGTCCGATGATCAAAGAGCAAGGGACAAAAGGGGTGAGGCTTGCTGAGCCATTTATCTTTCTGCCTATCAATTAATCCCACCCGTCTATCGGCCAGATTGGGACAATAAACATTAACTATCTCTTTCAGTATATCCCCCCAGAATTTACAGACTATTTCAAGAATAGGTTTCACTCCCCAAACATTATGACTGGAAACCAGACAAGTGTGGGTTAATATCAAGGACATTGTATATGAAGAAGGAAAGGTCATTAGAAGATAGGAATGATCAGACGATCAGGTAGCAGACACCAAAGAACAAAAACCATCATTGTGTGACCACCTTACCCACATAGAATGTGTGGGTGCATGCACACATGAATGTGTGCATAAGTAAGTGTGGTGAAGAAGGCTGATGGTGCCCGGCTATTGAGACCTATAGCATCTGGGGACTTAAAGGCTTGAAAGTAAACAAGTGGCCATCTAGCCCAGAAGCAACAAAGCCCACATGGCAGCAGCACACCAACATGTGTGATCATGAAGGGCCAAAGGGACCAGGTTTCAAGCACCAAAGGCGGGGGTGGGGATCATATTGTGAATGAGGGGAGCGCATTGGGGACCCAATGTCCATCTGTAGACAACTGGACATACCTTGCAGAGGGGTAGTGGGGAGGAGATGAGTCACTCAGGGTTCAGTATAGCAATAATGAAACTCACAACCTTCCTCTAGTTCTTAAACGCTTCCTCCCCACAACTATCATGATCCGAATTCTACCTTGCAAACCTGGTGAGACCAGAAGATGCACAGTGGTACAGATGGAAACTGGAAACACAGGGAATCTAGGACAGATGAACCCCTCAGGACCAGCGGTGACAGTGGCGATACCAGAAGGGAAGGAGGGGGTGGAAAGGGGAAATCAATCACAAGGATCTACATATGACCTCCTCTCTGGGGGATGGGCAACAGAGGGGTGGGTGAAGGGAGGCACCGGGCAGTGTAAGATAAGACAAAATAATAATTTATAAATTATTAAGGGTTCATGAGGGAGGGGGGAGCGGGGAGGGAGGGAGAGGGGAAAAAGGAAAATGAGGAGCTAATTCCAGGAACCCAAGCAGAAAGCGAATTTTGAGAATGATGAGGGCAACAAATGTATAAGTGTGCTTTACACAATTGATGTATGTATGGATTGTGATAAGAGTTGCATGAGCCCCAATAAAGTGATTTTTTTAAAAAATTTAATTAAAAAAAGATAGGATTGAAATAAAAGAGAAAGCTGTCAGAAAAGGCTCTAAAATTGCCTCAAATCTAATTCTCTAGAGCATAAGGAAAAAAGGACCAGGTAAAATAGCAGGGTAGATTTCCACGGGATGCTTGCGAAAACAAAACATTGTAGTGAAAGGTGCAAAGATCCCGTGTCAGAAAAACAAATGGGAAGAGCACGCTGAGCATTTCTCAAGATGAAAGAACTGAAGGAAAAAATGCAAGCCTAGAGTTTTCATAGTGAAGGAGTCTGTGGGTAAAAATTGAATGAAACAGAAGCATCAAAAGAAGATGGAAGTATGTGAAACATACAACTTTCCTCTAGTTCTTTAATGCTTCCCCCCACCCCCCACTATCATGATCCCAATTCTACCTTACAAATACAGCTAGACCAGGGGATGTACACTGGTACAAATAAGAACTGGAAACACAGGGAATGCAGGACAGATAAACCCCTCAGGACCAATAATGAGAGTAGTGATCCCAGGAGGGTAAGGGAAAGGTGGGGTAGAAAGGGGGAACAGATTACAAGGATCTACATATAACCCCCTCCCTGGGGGGTGGACAAAAGAAAAGTGGGTGAAGGGAGACATTGGACAGTGTACAACATAACAAAATAATAATAATTTATGAATTATCAAGATGTCATGAGGGGGAGGGGTGAGGAGAGAGGGGAAAGGAGCTGATACCAAGGGCTCAAGAAGAAAGAAAATGTTTTGAGAATGATGATGGCAACAAATGTACAAATGTGCTTGATACAATGGATGGATGTATGGATTGTGATAAGAGTTGTATGAGCCCCTAATTAAATGATTTTAAAAAGAAGAAAGAAAAAAGAAACGAGAAGATGGAAGAAATACACAATCATGAAATGAAGAGAATTAGTTGATGTTCGACCACTTTAAGAGGCAGTATGTGATCCTAAGTCAATGATACTGAAGCAAATCCAAGCCCTTTGAGGACATTGGTGGGAAACAGGGTGTCCAGGAATTGGTGGGATACGAACTGAAATGGTACAGCAAATGAATGTAATACTAAAGACCTTGCTAATTACGCCAAGAAATTTGGAAGACGACTACCTGCGCAATCATTCCAAAGAGCCCATTCCAAATAAGGGGGGATCCAAGGGACTGTGGGAGCCATTAAACAATATCATAAATAACATAGGTGAGCAAAATTATGCTGAAGATAATTGAAAAAGGATTATAGTTGTGCATCCACAAGGAACTGCCAAAATTTCAAGCTAGATCCTGAAGAGGATGTGGAAGGTTTTTTTTTTAATTGCTAATGTAAGCTGTATCCTGCTGAAATCAAAGAAAACCAGAAAGATGTTTACGCATGTTTTATTAACTATCCAAAGGCATTTGACTATGTGGACCATAAAAAATTATGAATAGCATGGAAAAGAATTAGAATTCCAGAAACTTAATTGTTCTTATGATGAACCTGTACATAAACCATAAGCCAGTCACACAAACAGAACAAGGAAACACTGCACATTCGAACATCAGGAAACAGGTGTGTCAGAGTTGTATCCTATCACCAAACTTATTCAGTCTTGATACTGAACAAATTATGCAAAATTTTGGACTATATGAGGAAGACCATAGAATCCAGATTGGAGGAAGACTCATTAACAACCTGTAGATAACACAACTTCACCTGTGCTTGTTGAAAGTAAAGATGACTTGAAGCTCTTACTAATGAAGAGCAAAGATTACAACGTTCACTATAAATTACACTTTATTCCCTGTGTTTCCAGTTCCTATCTGTACCAGTGTACATCCTCTGGTCTAGCCAGACTTGCAAGGTCGAATTCGGATCATGATAGTGGGGGGCGGGGGCGGGAGTGGGGAGGAAGCATTTAGGAACTAGAGGAAAGTTGTATTTTTCATTGTTGCTACATTGGGACCAGTGGTGTGAGTGGCAATACTGGGAGGGTAAAGGGAGAGTGGGTTGGATAGAGGAAACCGATTACAATGATCTACAAGGGACCTCCTCCCTGGGGGATGGACAACAGAAAAGTGGATGAAGGGAGACATCGGACAGGGCAAGATATGACAAAATAAAAATTTATAAATTAAAAAAATAAATAAATTACACTTTAACACAAAGAAAACAAAAATGCCCACAACTGGACCAACCATGATAAATGAAAATAATTGAAATTGTTAGGGATTTCATTTTAATCTGACCCACAATCAACACCCATGGAAGCCAGAAATCAAAGGATGTATTGCATTAGGCACATCTGCTACAAAAGTTCTTTAAAGCAAAAGTGTAATATTTAGGACTGAGGTGTATGAGATATAAATTAGTATTTTCAACTATCTTGTCTACATGCAAAAGCTGGGCAATTAATAAAGGAGACCAAATAAGAATTGATCCATTTGCATTATGGTGTTGGCTAAGAATATTAAATATTCCATAGACTATCAGAAAAACAAACAAATCTGCCTTGGAAGAAATACAGCCAGGGCTGGGAATCAGTTTTGGGCAATGCCATATCTGACAAGGGAGTAATCTATAAGATTTACAGAAAACTTTAATACCTAAACACAAAAAGATAAAAAACACAATTGATAAAATGCACAAAGGACAAAAATACATCTCCAAAGAAGTCATTCAGGTCACCAGAGAACATGTGAAGAACTGCTTATGATCATTAGTCATTGAGAGATGCAAATCAAAGCAACAAGGAGATAGCCTCTCACCATGACAATAATGGCACTACACACACACACACACACACACACACACACACACTCAAAGGAAAACAGCAAATGCTAGTGAGGCTCTGGGAAGACTAAAACTTGTATCATTGTAGGTAGGAGTGTAAAATGACAAAATCACTCTGGTTTTATGAATGTGTTTAAAACGCCTGGTCAGAGGATGTACACCGGTACAGATGGGAATTGGAAACAGAGGAAATCCAGGACAGATGAGCCCTTCAGGACGAGCGGTGAGAGTGGCCATATTGGAAGGGTGGTGGGAAGGTCAGGTAGAAAGGGGGAACCAATTACAAGGACCGACATATGACCCCTTCCCTGGGGGACAGAAAACAAAAATGTGGGTGAAGGGAAATGTCAGATAGTATAAGACATGACAAAACAATAATAATTTATAAATTAACAAGTGTTTGGGGGAGGGGGGCGGGGAAGCAGGGGGAAGGAGGAGCTGATACCAAGGGCTCAAGTAGAAAGAAAATGTTCTGAGAATGATGATGGCAACAAGTGTACAAGTGTGCTTGACACAATGGATGTATCTCTGGATTTTGATAAGAGTTGTATGAGCCCCCAATAAAATGATTCTAACAAAATGTCTGTTCACGACACATCCTTAAAAAGCTAGAAATAGAATTATCCTATGATCCAACAATTCCACTCCTAGGTAAACAGCTGAGAGAAAGAGCCATGACACAAATCGATACATACACACCTGTGTCTGTTGCAGTGTCTTTCACAATCGTAAAACTATGGTCACCATCTAGGTGTCCATCAAGGGACAAACAGAGAAACAGACTATGGTACATACACACCGTGGAATAGTAAGCAATGTGAAAGAGTTAAGATTAATCTGGGAAATACCTCATAACATTGAGGAACTTTAAGGATATTGGGCTGAGTGAAATACAGCAATCACAAAGACATAACTATTGCATAAGACTGCTATTATAAAAAGTCAAGGAGAGGTTTACATGCAAAAAAGAAACACTCTGACAGTTATCAGGACGGGGAGGGAGGGAAATGACTAACTAGGGAGTTTCCATAGGTGAAGGGAACGTGAATATGCGATGAGATAGAGGTCTGCATAACATGAACAAGGCCAAAAAATAAAGGATAGCTAGATATGGAAGCTGAACAGATGTGAGATGGTAAATGGTATTACACTCACAAGGGCATACATAGGCTTTGTAGATGATACTTCTACATAGATATTTGTATTACAAAAATATATCCATGTATTTAATAAAGCATAAAAGAAATCAAACTCAATGCCATTGAGTCAACTCTGACTCATAGCATAGAACTTCTCCTGTGAGTTTCTGAGATTGTAGCACTTTATGGAACTAGAGAGCTTCATCTTTCTCCTGCAAAGCAGCTGGTGGTTTACAACTGCTCACCTTGCAGTTAGTAGTCCAACAAATAATCTACTACACCACCAGGGCTCCTTCAGTATATAAAGTGGCAAAATTATCAAACTTAATAGCTGCAATAAATAGCTTGACATCTAGGCCAATAATATAGTTTACACATGAGTTTATTTCCCTACAAAGCAGAGAAGAGTGAAGAAAAGTCAAAGATTCAAGGCAACATTTAATCTCAAGTACTAGTGGAACAAGTGAACTACAGCCACCACTACTGGGAGATCAGAAGGACAGGATGTTGTCAGTGTACCACTACTGATCACTCTGGTGGGATTCACAATAGACGTTTCTGGCTAGAGTGGGGGAAAAAATGTAGAATAAAATGCAAAAGACGGTTAGGGTTAGGGTTAGAAAAAGAAAAAAAGAAAAAAAATGCAAAAGACAAGAAGTTACTTTGACAGTCTGGTTGGACTCTCAGCCACCCTTCAAATTTGGAACTAAACCTACCTCTTGGGATCATCTTTCAATCACACAAAAGACAGGCCTCTAAAGTCATCCATAAAGTCCACGAGGGACATACTTCTCAGAATAATCAAGACCAAAAGAGCGGCATTGACCCAAAAATGAATTTCAAAAAGCAGGAAAGAATGGCTAATGGTAACAAGGCACCAAAGGAGAAGTGGGATGGGTGCTGTTAGGGGATTAAAACTAATACCACATAAAAAGGGGCATAAATTGTTGAATGAAAGATTAATTTGCTCTTAAACATTTACCCAAAACACAAAGAAATGTTCTTTTTTTAAAAAAAGGAAAAAGAAAAGTACAACCAGAAAGCTCCTTAGAAATGGGGACAGTAAGATTTGGGGGCAGGTTATCAGGAGAGACTAGTTCCTGGAGAAGGATATCAGGCATGGCAATGTAGAGAGTAATCAAAAAAGAGGAAGGTCATCAATGAGATATAATGACACAATCATTGCAACTTTGGGCTGAACCTTGGCCACCATGCTGCGGAGGGTGTAGGGCCTGGCAGGGTTTCATTCTGCTGTGCACGAGGTTGCTGAGTCAGAACAGACTCAGTCACCAAACAGCAGCAGATGTCCTGCTTCGACTAACGTGAGGACTAAGTCTTTTGCTGTCTACACAACTCTAAATTTCCTTATTTGTCTGCTACCTGAAAATCAAACTGTGCATTTGATTTCATTCCACAAACTGTGGCGGGGGGCTGAGGGATACTTTTCCAAGTGAACCATATAATGTTGCTGCAGCATTTTGGATAAACAGTGCAAATATCTAAAGTGTAATCTCTTAAGGATGATGGCACATTACAGGGAAACTAATGGGTGTGGAGAATTCATAGGCATCTGCCACGCACAATTTAACTAAACAATTTTCCAGCCCTGTTTTTTTTAATGGCATTTTTAACACCTTCATAAAACAACAACATAAAAGACAGAACAATCTAACATCTATTCAAAAAGACAACCAGTTCTTCTAATAAAAACACAGCAAGAAACATAGAATCTGTGAGTTAATATGAGAGTCCCTGGAGTCATTAAGACAATTAAGTCTCAAAATGACACAGAAAATCAGTTGGATTCCTTAGTCAAGAAAGAAATAAAAATTATTCGCTTGATACAGGTTCACTTATTTATAATGCCACTGAAAATCATCATTTGTTGTTGTTCTTTCTTTAAATTTGAGAGTCCTGCACTTACATACAATTTCAAAGCAACAAATGATATTTGTGATAGGTCAGGCATTTAATGTCTAGTCAGTGGGGGGTGGGAATAGTCAAAAGAAGGATCTATATGAATAAAGTTACAAAGGCTCTTACAAACTGTTCCCCATGGATTCAAATTCATATAGACAACTGGCTCCAAATCCTAGAGGGATTCAATAGAATGAATACAAAAAGGGAAAGTTCATTTGAATTAGAAATGTTATTTCTAAAATGAAAAAAATCATTTATGTGAAGAATGAAATTATAAAGAGAATTTGTAGACAAGAGTAATGCATTCCCAGGAGCTAAAATAAGCAGAATCACTTATTGTGATCTAAAATGAAAGTCAGTTGGCATCATCCTTTGGTATAATGTAAGTACTTGTAGAAACACACTACTATATATTATTGAAGGAAACGTTAGGTGCCTCAGAATCAACTAGGAAATTATCATCACTCAATTGGAACCCAGTAGAAATCAAAAGAGAGAGAAAGAAAACATTCTAAAGAAGGTTATCATGCTTTCTGTGCACTTACCTGAAGTGAAAATTTCCAGGAGCACTTGAGAAATGCCCAGCTCATTTCTCTTTGTTACTTGTTTCTCTGAACCTTTCTAGTTCTGATGTAATAAGAAGTAGATGGAGGTAAAAAGAGAGGAAAATTATTTTCTATCTGAGTAAGTACCAAAGTCCCTCAAGTAGTTTTCAAGGGACAAAAAAAAAACACAAAGTGGTGACTTTAAGCAGGGTAAATTTATTCTACCCCAGTTTTGGAGGTTAGAGGTCTGAACTCAGGGTATCAGATGGACTATGTTTTCCTTATTGACTCTCTTAGAAGATCCTTTCTTGTGTCTCCTCATTTCTGGTAGCACCGAATACAACTGTATTGTCATCCTGTCATTTCCCTTTATTTGTCTCTCTCCTCTATTGCAGGATATCACTCAGATTCAATTAGGACCATACCCTCGGCTTGTAGGACCTCATTTCAATGGAAATGAGATCCTATTTCCAAACAACGTTATATTCACAGGTACTAAAATAAGGATTCCAACATAAATTTTGAGAAGACACAGAAGTCCAACGATACTGTCATTTCTTCAGGGAAAAATAAGTCATAAAATGTGAGTAAATGATATGAATTGTACAATTACTTCCCATAGTATATTCTAAATTTTTATTAGGTCTGTTAGTTTAGAAAATTCCTTAAAACTCCAGATTACCTGAACAGGTGGCCAGAAGGTAGCAGTACGAGGGGGTACCCCTCCAAAACTGGAATTGCGCTGGCCAAAACAGAATTTTGTAGTATGCATTTTTCTTGAGAGGCGAGTATTGAGTAACTCGCTCTGAGTTAGTGTACCTATGGTGTCACCTGGGAAGGTTCTCTCTGGGCACAGTGAATTTTTTCGCAAAGCAGTTTCGCTCAAACCATGTTTTTTGTGATGGCCGATTTAAGAGAATAGCATGCAGCTTGTGATGTTGAACGTAGCTTACAAGGACAGCACTATGGGAAAAACTCAAGTATATGAATGGTTTTCTCATTCCAGAAAAGGTGAAGTGTCAATTGATGCAAACCTTGTTCTGGACATCCATCAAATTCCTGAACGGACTAAAACAGTGACTCATAGTGCATTTCGAGTTTGTCCCACCAGGTCAGACTGCTAGTCAAGATGTCTATTCAGAGGTTCTGAAAAGAGCGTAACAGTGGGAAATAACACTGGCTGATTTGAGGCATCAAAGAACCGAACAAAAAATCATACTGGTGTGAATGAGGGGGAGGGCAGAGTGGAGACCCACCTGTAGACAATTGGACATCCGTTCACAAAAGGGTCACAAGGAACAGACAAACCAGTCAGGGTGCAGGATATCACCAAGGAAACATACAACTATTCTCTAGTTCTTTAATACTTCCTCCCCCCGCCACCCCCTACTCCCATTATCCTGATTCAATTCTACCTTACAAATCCAGCTAGGCCAGAGCATGTCCACTGGTACAGGTAAGAGCTTGCAACATGAGGAATCCAGGACAGATAAACCCCTTAAGACCAATAATAAGAGTAGCAATACCAGGAGGATACGGTGGGGATAAAGGGGGAATCAGTCACAATGATAGACATATAACACACACACATACATCCAAGGGGAAAAAATAACAGAAAAGTGAGTGAAGGGAGATAGCAGTCAGGGTAAGACATGAAAAAAATAATACTTTATAAATTATCCAGGGTTCATAAGGGAGCGAGGGAGGGAGGGTGGAGAAGGGAGAGGGGGAAAATGAGCAGATACCAAGGGCTCAAGTAGAAAGAAAATGTTTGAAAATGATAATGGCAACATATGTACAAATGTGCTTGACACAGTGGATGTATGGATGGATTGTGATAAGAGCTGTAAGAGCCCTCAATAAAATGATTTTTTTTAATGGTCTGATTTATGGCTACGGGGACTGCCACCATGACAATGTACCTGCTCACACAGCCGTCTCAATGCACAGGTTTTTGGCAAAAACCAGCATGCCTCTCCTGCACTATGCACCTTACTCACCTGACCTCACACCGTGTGACTTCTTTTTGTTTCCCTGAATAAAGAGGGACATAAAAGGACAGCGATTTGACAAAGTAGAAGAGGTGAAGAAAAAACAAGGGAGGTGCTGTCAACCACTCAACACAGATGAGTGTGCAAGATGTTTCCAAGAATGGAATCACATATTTGACAAATATATTAAGTATAATGGAGAGTACTTTGAAGGTGATAGGGTTATTTTGTCTAATAAATACATAAATAAATAAATAGTGTAGAAAAAGAAATTCTGGGTTTTTGATGTACCCCCTCATATTGTAATTAGACTCCAAAATTCTCCAAAAAACAAAACAAAACAAAAAAACTAAAGCCATATCAAATTCAGCTGAGTCACACACACCCATTAGGACATGGTAGAACTGTCCCTGTGAATTTCTGAGACTGTAATATTTTACGGAACCAGAAAACCCCATCTTTCTCCTGTGAAGTGGTTGGTGGTTTCAAACTGCGGACCTTGCTGATTACAGCCCAACGTGTAACCGCTACACCACCAGGGTGCCTTCCAAAGTACTCCAGGAAGCCCTCATCTCAATTGTCCACTTGCTCCTGGGCTTATCCAGAGTAGCCCTTCAGAAGAAAATGCTTTGGCTGGGGATCCTTTGACACTGTCTGGGGGAAATGTCCACATCCATTACTCAGGATATTGATACAAGTTTGAAAGATCACTTTTCCTGAAGACCAGCCTCTTTCATAATCTTGTTTGCAATATCACCCCTCTCCATAATATGTATAACCTCAGTATTGGAGCATGATGCGATATCATCTATTAGTGAGTGGAGAGAAAAGAGTGAATCAGGCCTGAGTAGAAATGAATCAAGATGAATCAGCCAGAAGTGAGGCAGAAAAATGGAAATCACCTGAAGTATTTCAAACAGAGTAATTTAATTCTTGTAGACAGGTACACAGAAGTGAGAGGCTAAGCAGAGATTTAGCTGTTCTGTGAATACTTCAATTACTTTAAGTATCACTGGCATGCTTTAAACTCAGAATGTGATTTGTTCCTATTTTGTGTCTGTTGTAAACATTGTTTCAGCTATCGAAGTCTTCTTACTGTACCTGATGAAGTTAAGAATCTGTTTTTGTAAAGAATGTCATTGAACTTTTGATTAGAATTGTTCAGGATCCACAATCATGTTAGGTCATAGTAGCATCTTAACAAAATTAAGTCTTTCCAATGAACATGGAACATCTTTCCAATGATCTAAATCCTTTTTTTATATACTTCAGCATTGTTTTACAGTTTTCATGTGTAAATTTCTCATATTGCTGATCATATTAATTCCCATTTTATTCTCTTGGATGCTATTATAAATGATCATGTGGTTATTTTCTTTGGCTTTATAGATGTGATGTCTTCCATTGATTCATTTTCTAATGTTGAATGACCATTGTCATTTTTCTCAACCATATTTTTGTAGTTCATCATCCAATCAGTCACATATTTTGTTTAAAATGTTAGCATTTTAACATTTTAACACATATTCTCAATTTATATTTCTAATAGCTAACTTTCTACAAGATTCAGCTGGGTATTTTTCCTATGTTGAATATACTTCTTATGGCTACAGAGTTAGATTTCCTTTATAAAAAACACGTGATTTCCTGTACATATTTATGGAAGCAGACTGCCATCTCTTTTTCACATGGAGTGGCTAATGGGTTCGAATTCTGACATTTTGGTTAGCAACTGAGCACTATACTCATTGTACCACCAGGGTTTCTGAATATCTATTTTTTTTTAATTAGAAGAAAAATCATTTGTAAAAATGTTATCCATTCTGTGGGTTCTTTTCTTACTTTTTATCCCATTCATTTGAAGGGTACAGTATTTTGATGATTACAGTATTTAATTTTTTAGGGGCAATTTATGTAATTTATCTTTTGCTGGTTGTGTATTATTAGTTATATTGGATAGTAAATTATGCCATAACTAGTGCTCTTAGTTTTGCCCCTAGGTTTTCTTTCATAAACTTAGTACTTTAGATTTAAGATTTAGGATTTTAATACATTTTGAGTTCATCTTTGTGTATGGTACAAAGTATGGACTTTGTTTTATTTTTCTGCAAATAGATATCCAGGTTTGCCAACACCATTTGTTAAAAAGACTATCTCTTCCTTATTGAATGGACTCAAGTTCTTTCTTAAAGATCAGCTCTCCATAGGTGGAGGAATTTATTCCTGAATTTTCAATTCTGTTCCATTGAAAAATATATACCAGTACCAGACTTTTCACTTCAGTGGCTGTATAGCAGATTTTGAGATTGTCAAGAGCAGGTCCTGTTACTTTTTCTTCTTCAATAATGTTTAACCAACAAGAATCTCTTTCTTTTCCATATAAAGATGGTAATTAGTTTTTTTCCATCCCATTAAAGAATATTATAAGAATTTGAATTGGGATTGCATTATACCTTTAGGTTGCATTGCATAGTATTGTTATTTTCAAAATGTTAAGTCTTCCTATCCATGAGCCTGGCATATTTTTCCATATGGAGGTCTCTCTTGGTTTCTAGCAGTAGTGTTTATAGTTTCTTTGTTTAAGTATTTTAAAATTCTAGTTAGATTTATTCCTAAGTATTTTATCCTCTTGATGACTACTGTAAATTGTATTATTTTCTAATTTCCTTTCTGGCATTCTTTTTGTATGTTGTTCTTATGTCCTGTCACTTTTCTGAACCTTACCTATCAGAGGCAATAACTTGGGATTTTCTAGATACACAGGGGCTTTTAAAGGTTTGTTTAAAAATTCTATTATCCAATAATTCATTTTTTCATAAGCTTCCATAAACTTGGAGTCTCCTCATAAAGGCTCATATTGTCCTTGATTAAAGACAGTTTACCTTCTTCCTTATCAATTCGCCTGTCTCTTATTTCCCCCTGTTGCCTTATTGCTTTAGCTATGACAGCCAGTATTCATTGTCTTGGTTAAGAGTGATAGAGAGTGACAGATTTCAGTAGTTCCAAATCTCATTTTGCAACTTTTAATCCCTCTCATATACACACAGAATATCTTAAACTAAAGGTACTAAAGAAAGAAAATTCAACCCTCAAGTTGAAATAATGGAAGATTCTATGAACAATTGAATGATGCAGGAAGCATCAAAAAAGATGGGAAGAATACACAGAATCACTGTACCACAAAGAACTTGTCAACATTCAACTATTTCAAGAGGTAGCATATGAGTGAGAACCAATGGGAGTGAAAGAATAAGTTCAAGTTGCAGAAAAAGCATTAGCAAATCACAAGGCTCCAGTAATTGATGGAATGCCAAATGATTTGTTTCAACAGGCTAATGAAGCACTGGAAACACTCACTTGTCTATGCCAGTAAATTTGGAAGGCAGCTACTTGGCCAACTGAATGGAAGAGATCCATATTTATACCCATTCCAAAGAAGGGTGACTCAACAGAATGCTCAATTATAGAAAAATACCATTGATATCACATGCAAGTAAAATTTTTCTGATGATCATCCAACGATGATTGCAGTTGTACATTGACAGGGGACTACCAGAGATTCAGGCCAGATTCAGAAGAGGATGAGGAACAAAAGATATCATTGTTGATATCAGATGGATCTTGGCTGAAAGCAGAAAATACCAGAAGGACATTTATTGTGTTTTATTGACTATGCAAAGATATTCAATATAAACTATGGATAGCCTTGAGAAGAATAAGAATTCTAGAACATTTTATTGTGCTCATGTGTAATTTATGCATGGAGCAAGAGGCAGTTGTGTGAATAAAACATGGTAGTATTGCATGGTTCAAAATCAATTCAAAAGGTTTGTGTCAGAGTTGTTACTTCTCACCACACTTATTCAATCTGTAGCTATAATCAGAGAAGATGATTTATATGCAAAGGAATGTAGCATCCGGATTGGAGGGTGGCTAATTAACAACCTCAATATGCAATTACCAAAACTTTGCTTGCTGAAAGTAAGGAGGACTTGAAACACATGATAAAGAAGGTTAAGGATTGTAGCCTTCAATGTGGATTAAAACTCGATGTAAAGAAAGCCAAAATTCTCATAAATGGATCAAGAGGTAACATTGTGATAAATGGAGAACAAGTAAGAGTTGTCACAGATTTTGTCTTTCTAGGATCTACAATCAATGCTCATGGAAACAGCAGTCAATAGACCAAAGGAGGAATTGCACTGAGTAAATCTGCTGCACAAAAGCTCTCCAGAGTGTTGAGAATAAGCGTGTGACTTTGAGGACTCAGGGGCGCATGATCCAAGCCATGGCATTGTCAATTGCCTCATGTGCATGTGAAAGTTGGACATGGAAGAAAGAAGACCAAAGAAGAATCTAAGCATTTGAATTATGGTGCTGCCACAAATTTTTGTCAAGAAAATACACAGATCTTCCTTGGAAGAAACACAACTAGAATTCTCCTTAGAGAAAAGTATGTTGGCATTTTGTCTTAAGTACTTTGGACAGGTAGTCAGGAGAGAGCATCATGCTTGGTAAAGTCGGGGGTAATGGAAAAGAGGAAGGCCCTAGAGGGATTGACACAATGGCTACAACCATGGACTCAAACATGATTAATTGTGAGGATGGTGTGGGATTGGGTTTCCTTCCGTCTTTATGAATTTAAATAAACTCAACAGCATCTAACAACAACAAACATCATAGAAAACATGCTTTCTATTAATGGTCATCTCCACTTTTGTGTACTAATCAATCTGTTCTCCACAGGATGCAGCCTCTCTCTTGGTTCACTCCCTTCCACTCTGTTTCTGTGATCATGGCTTTAGGTGAATAGCCCACACCTAGTAAGCCATGTTAGGGGCCTAGGTGTTGCCCTAGATTTTCTACCCTGCTCTGTGGCTGTTAGTTGTTAGGTGCCACTGAGTCAATTCTGACTAATCGTGACCCTATGCACAACAGAATGAAACACTACCCAGTCCACTGCCATCCTCACAATTGTTCTTACAGTTGAGTCCATTGTTGCAGGCAGTGTGATAACCCCTCTCGTCAAGGGTTTTCCTCTTTTTTGCTGCCTCTCTACTTTCCCAAAGGAACCTTGATAGTGTAGTGGTTACATGCTGGACCGTGAGCCCTAAGGTCAACAGTTCAAAACCTCCAGCCACTCTGTGGGAGAGAGACAGGGCTTCCTACTCCCATGAAGAGTAACAGTCTGGGAAGCTCACAGGGGTAGTTTTACCCTGTCCTATGGGATTGCGATGAGTTGGCACCAACTCGTTGGCAGTGAGAAAGACTACTTTTCCAAGCATTGTGTCCTTTTCCAGGAACTAGTCTCTCCTGATAACATGTCCAAAATATATCCTGAAGTCTCTCCATCCTTACCTTTAAGTACATTCTGGCTGCATTTCTTCCAATAAGATCCATTTATTCTTTTTGCAAAACATCATACTTGCAATATTCTTCACCAGCACCATAGTTCAAATGCATCCATTCTTTGGTCTTCCTTACGCAATGTCTATCTTTCTCATGCATATGAAGCAATTGAAAATGCCAATTGGCCTGGGTCAGGCCCATCTTAGTCCTTAAAGTGGCATCCTTGTTCTTCAACCCTTTAAAGAGCTTTCATGCGCAAATTTATCCAATGCAACTCGTCATTTGATCTCTTAACCACTGTTTCCTTGAGCATTGATTATGTACCCCAACAAATTGAAATTCATGACAACTTAAATTGGTTCAGGTGTGAGGATTTTCGTTTTCTTTAAGTTGTAAGGATTAAGTTGTAATCCATCCTGAAGACTGTAATTCTCGATCAGCAAATGATTCAAGTCCTCCGCACTTTCAGCAAGTAAGGGTGCATCATCTGCATGTCCCTGCTCTGGGGTTGCTGCTGCTATCTGAGCTGACATTCAGACAAAGCACAGAAAGACCTTCTCCAGAAGGCCTTTGCCTTGTTAGTTTCACAGTCCCAGGTACCCTGTGGTCATTGGGGGAGTGGTCCTCCCTGAAATGACCCACCACCTCACTCCATTGTAGAGAACGTTATCTATGAGTTTGTATCTGTCCATCAGTGCAGCAGCTGAGCGTTAGTGGATAGGGGTGGGGTAGTCACACTCAGGATGAACCCCCAGGGAAGTCTGCCTTGTTATCAGAGTCCACCCATAGTGTGTTGGCAGTGGATGTGGCTTCCGTGCAAGATGCCTACCTCCTAGCACACAACATTGTCAGTTAGCAGTCCATGCGTGCCAACTGTTTGGAGCACCAGGTTTACCCAAGCTATTCCCCAATGACTGCTGCCATGTTGGTTTCAGAGGTCTGAGCTATCGGGTGTGGAAGGAGGCTGGTAGCATGTTTAATATAGTAGCCGACTTCTAGATGCCTTCTGTAGCAGTTTGCTACAAGCAGGCAACCAATAATTGCCAGGTGGGAAGGAGGTCTTGCTCTTATCAGATTGCTATTTCCTGTTTAGATCAGAATCTCTCCAGTAAATTGTTGTCTGTGAATGCAGCCTTCCAATCAAGATGCAAGTTTCTTTAACCCACAGCAGGCTCTGTGAGCAAAGTGGGAACAGATTAGCCCTAACTGTGAAGTCTGTCCTGTTCGTTTCAGAAGCTTGAGCTATAAAAGATGCAGGGGTGGTGATAGAGTGTTTATTATGGGAGCAAATTCCATTTCACTTGTCTTTTACTGCTATTTTCGGCAGCCTTGCAGTTGACAGTGTCAGGTGGGACAGGTGCTAGCAGACTCCAAATGTATCCCCAGCTGAGTCTACTTTCTTGCTATCAGAATTCCTCCTCACAGCTGTTGGCTGTGGGTGTAACCTCTGCTAAAGATGTTTGCTTGTAAGTACTGAGACTTAGCAGCCTTGGTCTGCAATTCTCAGCACTGGAAGCACTGGGAAGCAGACGAACCAGAACTGAATCCACACCAGGTCTGTGCTGTTTCAGCATCATGACTTTCCTCTGCTTTCTCATTCAGAGTACCTCAAAGTCATGCATTATTTCTCATGTTACTTGTATTCGGTGGGGGGGGGGGTCAGAACGATAAGTTAATTTATGCCGTCATCTTCCCAGGAGCCATGTCATCCTGATTATTCACTGGATCCTGGTGTAGGTGAGGGTCACTGCGGGGGAGGGGAGAGATAGAATGTTACCTATGAGAGCAAACTCAACTGTACAGGCCTTCTTTGAAGTTTTTCGGTAGGCTTTCAACTAAACACTGTCTACATCATCATCGGTTCTGGCAATGTGGTTGATTTTAGGACAGAAACTTGATTCTAGAGAAAAATCGGACCCTATACAGGCAGGAGCTGTGGTGGTTAGGCAGGAGACTGTTTTGAGGGAGCAACTATTCCAGTTTACAATAGCTGATGACTTGGAGTGCTGAAGGAGGGGTAGGGACATTTGGAGATGTGATTTTCCTACCATATGGGACTCGTGGTTGAGTCCATCAATGTTGACTTGACAGCAATGAAGAAGCATGTCTTCAGTTCAGCACAACTTTCCTCTGCTTTCTCATTCAGAGGGTCCCAGAGTTGAGCACTATTTCTCACATTTCTCGTATTTGGAGGGGAGAGTCAGAATGATGTTAATTTATGCCATCCTCTTTCCTGGATCCCTGTCATATTTATTATTCATTGGATCCATGACACAACCACTATGACAATAAATTTCATTTTATGTGTCAATTATTAGTGGCTCTCTGTATGTATTTTAAAGGATGTTGAAGCTATGCTTGGGCACAGCAGGAAAAGGTACTATGATCTCTCAATGCTGTTTGTCCTGAACTTAGGAAAGACCTAAAATTTCCTATATTGTCTCCTACTATTACTTCTTCTAGAAGTTGAATTTTCAGCTAATGTCAAATGTTTCTTGTCTATAATACATACCATATGATTTCTTACTGCCTTTGGTCTTCCCTGCCTTTGGTCATGTTGGCCCCTCTACTTAGAATATCCTCTTTCCAGCTACTTATGTGGGAAACCCTCCCCTTTCTTTAATACTTGGGCCAGGACCTCCTCTCAGACAGTCTCTTCTCCCCTAAACCAAATTAAGAATCCTTAGTCTATGCTCACATTCTATAATTTGTTTATCTCTAACATTATACTTTCCATGTTACACATCTTCTCATGTGCCTGTCAGCCTGTCTCCCCCTCACCAGACAGTGAGTTATTTGGGGACAAGGATTTTGTCTTAGCCAACGTGAAATTCCTGACATGTCTCCTGGCGAGTGACCAGTACTTCCTAGGCACCAGTAAACATTTTAAGAATATGAATGAGCAAAGTGAAACATATGCATATACTTATGATTGTGCTAGCACTGCGTCCAGCAGATAAGCTGGGGGAGATGACCTGAAGCAGAATCCGACTTCATGGAGAAGTAAGGTTTGGTTTGAGGTCAGCATTCTCTATTCATAGGACAACTAAGATGCTAACTAATCTCTTGGAGAAGTTCATTTCTATGAATACAAAACTATGTCCATAGGCTGGTCGTGCAGGAAGAGGGACTGATTAGGGCTGAGAAAGCATTCACTTGAAGGTGGAAGGAAGACCCTCTCTATATTGACAGGAAAGAGCCTACTGAAGCCAGTGCATTGAAAATAATCAGAATGTTTTTGGTAGACCAGGAATCCCACTCGCCTTAGCGAACAGGTGAAGAGCAAGGGCATAGGCCCACCCTAATTCTACTCTAAACTCCCACTCTAACTCTACTCTAAACTCTGCAGCTCGAACGTTCCTCTCCACAGTCTCTCACCCGTATCACTCTGGACAGCAGAGCCCAGTGGTGGCCCTGCCTTTTGAGATTCTTGATACTTCTGGGTAGCTCGCTCCTTCTCTTTGTTCTCAAGCCCAATATTGAACTACTACTTTCGAGTCCACTCTAGTTGGAAAATCTTGTTTTTCTGCTTCAGTTCTCAATCCTATCTTCTCGGGTTTCAGACAAAGTATTGTCTAACACCCATCTCTCAGCTTATCATACTGTAGTAGGCTTTAAGGTTTATGTGATGCTGGAAACTGTGGCACCAGGATTCCAAAGATGAGCAGAGTTACCCAGGATGAAAAAGTCTCAGCAGAGCTCCCAATTAAGACAAACTAAAGAAAAATACTTAACAACCTACTTCCTCAACCTAACCAGTGAAAACTCAGAGACTCTTATGATCACAACAGTATATTGTGCAATTCACTTATTCTGAGCATGTCATAAGAGGGGTCGATCTTTGGAAGTGAACCTCATGCTTGTTTAAGTAATGGGCCAGGGAGTGTGAAGACAAGGATGAGGGTAGGGTTGGGGCACTGAAGACCATTGATGAGATGAATGGCACAGTAGCCACTATTATTGTCTCAAATATGCATAAAATTGTGAGGATAACACAGAATTGGACTACATTTTACATAAGATTACCATGCATCAGAGTCAATTCAATAGCACCTATCTCAAACCTCATAATCCCTTCAACCTTGCACCTGAGACATTTACTTCTGGACTCCTGACTAGCACTGTCAATGCTGTGGGCATGAAACGTGTTACACAGCCATCCTGAGCTTGAGCTACTTACTGTTCATCACCATCCCATTCGGATTTCTCAACCAAGACTATTTTCTCCTCTCCTTCCTTCTATTTTTCTGTTGTCTCCGTTCTCCTGCCCCTTATTTTGCTGAATCCATAACTTTATGAGAAATAAGTCCCTTCCAACTGCATTCCTTAATGCAAGCTCCCAAGTCTCCAGTCGTCATCAATGGTCACCAGCAGCCAACAAGCTTGTAACTGTCCCTCCCTCTCACTATTTTCTTTCCTGTCTCCAACTTTTGGATCACATTTAACTGCTAACTAAAACTTTGCAGGTTCAAGTTCACACAGAGGTACCTCAGGGGTAGGGGTGGGGGTGGGGGAAGGGCACGATGATCTACTTCTAAAAAGCCAGTAACTGGAAACCCTGTGGAGCACTGCTCTGCTCTGATGCATATTATCATTATACTTTCCATATTGCATTTTACACATCTTCTCATATGCCTGTCAGCCTGCCTCCCCCTCACCAGATAGGTAGTTATTTGGGGACAAGGATTTTGTCATTAGTTCAAAGTGATTTGTCATTAGTTCGAAGTGATTTGTCAGTAATTGACTATTTTCCCCCACTGAATATCTCCCACTGGGCCAGGTCTTTGTAGAACACCAGCAGACAACCTGTATCAGATGTTCATAGGTTTCTGCCTATATACCTTACCTACTTTGAATCTTGCGTTTGCATTTTCTTACATTGCTTTCAACAATCTAGGGCTCCTCTTAATCAAGGCTGACTTTGGTGTGTATATCTTTGCTTGAACATTTGCCACAATTAACCTCCATGGTCCCACTGATTTATTTAGGTTGGGGAGGGATTTGTTGTAAAATATCTCAGAAGTAGTCATGGAAATTTCACTTTATTTTCCCTGAAATGATCAGCAGATGTTTCAGAAGATTTCCCTTATTTATTTTCCATTGCTATTTTTAAACTCAATCTTCATAATTTGGGATTTATCATAATTATGAAGCAGTGAGTTGATCTGATTAGTGTATGTTCTTGAATATACTCCTCAGCTAATGTGTGACATCCTCAGAATCCTTTCACATCTACAAAAGGCCCTTTTTCTCTCACCATGACAGAGAGGTAAAGGCCTGCCCTTTCCTCTCTCTAGTTTAGACATGTTAACCCCACTATCCAGTCAGCTTCCAGAGGTGCAGATGGGAAGGAAGCCTGGTGTTATCTAAGAGCTCTTTTCTCTTGGAAGTATCTTTTTGCTTACTGTTTTGTTGTAGTAAGATATTTTTTATTCTTAGAATTCAGGGACTTCCCAAAGAAATTGATCTTCTCTGAGAATTTATAAGTCCCCTCAACCAACATATACAAGTCTGTTAACTAAAAGTTTGGAGGTTCAAGTCCACAGAGAAGTGCCTTGGGAGGGAGGGGGAAACCCACAGGGGCTTTTAAGGTTATTATCTAATTTCCCTTCATTCCTTTTACTATTTCTGAAATATCTATGCTTCTAATTTGCAAGCTTCAAAGTGCTTCAAGTAACTCCTCTTGTTGCTAATCTGTCCACGTCTTCATAGTTTTGTCTTCTGCTTTGAGTCGTCAGAGTCCAAGTCAACAGCGACTAACAAGAGGAACGGGTCCTTAGGCTGTTCTTTTTGTTCTCAGAATGAGGATTCCTTCTTTCACGTTATCAAATTAAGTCCTTGAATTAAAAATTAATTTGTCTTACATTATGGCAAGCAAAATTAGTCAATAAGAAAAGGACGACTATTGCATAAGATCACTTTTTAAAAGTCAAGGATAGGTTTTCACACTTAAAGAAACACCCTTTGTTGGTTACTAAGAGTAGAAGAGGGAAAGAGAGGGGGATTCATGGGCTAGAGGATAGATAGGTGTTAACTTTCGTGAAGGGGAAGGGCATATACAAGAAGAGGGAGGCCAGGAAAAATGATGGAGGCAGGGGAAGGCACTGGAAGGTTTGTGAGCATAAAAAGTAACAGAGACAAACTGTTATCTATACAAGCCTGCCATAGTGGTGACCTATGGGTAGATCGTTAAATAGACATGCAGCTGGACTAGGTTTGTGAGTCAAAGTGAGCATCTACCCATGGCAGTGCATGGATGTATATGGCAGAGATGGTTTGTATGTGTGCATTTACCTTTGCTGCAAATATATCCAGGAATGTGATGGAGCATTTAGGGGGCACAGCAATGAAAACGTCTTCGATATAACCAACACCTTGAACAAAGGCCAGGAGGTAATCTCAAGAAACATCCAGATCAATGGAGGGGGAGGAGAAAAAAGGAAAATGAGCTGATTCCGGGAACCCAAGAGGAAAGCGAATTTTGGGAATAATGAGGGCAACAAATGTATAGATGTGCTTTACACAATTCATCTATGTATTGTGATGAATTGTATGAGCCCCAATAAATTGATTTAAAGAAAAAAAAAAAGAAACATCCAGATCAACTAGCATATCATAGTTCACCAGAGAGTGCTCTGCAACCTACTTTGGTGGTAGCAACTGGGGTCTTAAGCACCGTGATCAGCCATCCAAGGTACAACTATTTGTCTCTCCATGTTAACAGGGAAGAAAGGAGACACAATTTGAAAGCATATGGAAACAATTAGTCCAGTGGACTCATGAGCCACAAGCACCAGTCCACACAACTCTGAAATCAAAAACGAGCTGCTGCCCCGCTACCGCTACTAACTGTTCTGTAAAAAATCACTTTAGAAGAGTTGGATAGAGTGAGGGAGAGATGTGGGACCGAACTCAGAACCATGAAGGAGACTCGGTTGAGAGAGATTGGTGGGACTCACAGACATCGCTGCCCTTCAAGGGGAGAAGTGAAGCCAGCTGTGTGTTAGAGCCACTGGCATTGACAACGAAAGGGGCAGCGTTCACCCAGCACAAGGCTCAGAGGGTTAGGGAAGAAGAAGGCACAGAAGCAGGGAACAAGGAGAAGTGGTGAGGGGTTGCCAGGAAGGATTTGGAACAATGTGTGTACAAATTGTTGAATGTCAAACAGATGATTCACTCGGTAAGCCTTCACCTAATTCACCATTAAAAGTTAAAAAGAGAAAAACTCATGTGTCTTAGCTCCAGAAAGCATTTTGTAGTCTAATGGACTCCCCTTAATGGATCTTTTTATACTTTAATGTGCATGAAGTGGTCTCACTCTATGCGCAGGCTGGTTTCAGTGGTAGCTCCGATTCGGTTTTGTTTTGCTCTGTCTTCCCTCCTCTGGCAACTGGATCCGTTCTTTGTCGCCTGCCTGTGCTTGACGCTGTGGGTTCTCTGTTTGAGGCTGCCCGTTGCCTTTTCCAGTATCCTCCTCCACTGCCTTTTGTACCAACAGAAGGTTCCTTTTCTCGTGGACGCCCATGTGTCCCACTAACACACCAAGTTCTCTAGCTAGTTCTCAGGTAGGAAGGACAGCGTTCTGGCCAAAGGAACATAAGGAGAAGTAGAGGAGTGGGCAGCATCAGCTGCCCTGTCCTGTGTGTCTTTCTCTCTCTTTCAGCCTGGGAACTAGCACTCAGTGCTGGGGGCAGAGAAGCCACCTTGTGACCACAGTGTAGCAAGCCCATTTTATGCCATTTGTTTTTGAGCAGACAGCTATAGGAAGAATATAAGTCTCTGCTATCATGGATTTTCTATACCAGCTTTGGAATGCTTATCTCTGGACTTTCCACTACATGGACAAAGTGAAACCCTTAATTTGCTTCCACCGCTCTAGGACAGTGTCATGACTGGCTGTGATTCCTAATGGAGGCAGTCTGAGCAATTGCTGTCTCCTGGCAAACCACCAAATATTAGGAGGCAGGACCATGACCACTCTTACAAGCCAGCAGTGGACAAACCAACAAATGGCCAAGCTGTCTGCCTGACGCAGTGGAACTGTGAGGAGCTTCTAGGGACCCAGGTCTCCCAGGATATAGTTAACAGCCTCTACCAGCGCCAAACACTGACAGCCATTCTGTCCCCCAGTACTACTCTCCGCAAGTGCTCTGGAGACAACAAGACCAGGAAGACATATCCAGGATTACACACAGTCGTAGAAACCACTGGCTACCCGAGTTGCCAGCTCCTTGGTCAGCAGTTCGAAACCAGCAGTTCAGCAGGAGAAAGACTGGGCTTTCTACTCCTGTGAAGAACTAGTCTCAGAAACCCCCAGGGAGAGTCACAATGAGTCAGCATTGACTCCATGGCCGTGAGCTTTGCTTGTTTGTTTGTTGGTTGATTGGTTGGTTGGTTGGTTGGTTGGTTGGTTGGTTGGTTGGTTGGTTGGTTGGTTGGAAGGCAGGATTTGGGAGTAAAATACTCTTCTTGGATCAGTAGCATCTCAGTCCCCTTCCCAGGACTATGGGTTACGCAGAGGTAACAGCATAATCCCACCCCTTCGCTGTGATCCAAAAGGGGGCCAGTGGAGCCGCGGGTTCCCACCATGTTCAGCCAGTTTCCTTTCTTTAGCCAGAGTCTTGCTCTGAGGGTTTGGGCATGAATGGGAATCAGGGATGACTACTTAGGAGGCTGCCATCTGCCCTCACACAACAGTGTCTTATCCTGAGGCTGCCCATTTTTTAACCATCATGTCTTCTTAGCATCCCTTATAACCCAACTGTTCCCTCATTTTTATTTTGAAAACCCTCTACATTGAAAAATAGCCAGCTCCTTAAGATTTCTCTGCTTCACGTCAAAGTAGCTGGCCCATTCCAATGAAATGGATTCGCTCCTTCAGAGGAGCAATGCACTGGAGCTAGTCGAGCTCTCTGGGATGTGCTTCCATGTATTCTCCTCCCATCTCGCCCATCCAGCCATACCTGGGGAATGAAATGGATGCAGACAAAAGCCCCAGGCCCCACACTCTCCACCAGGATTTGGGGGGATAGAGATGGACAAAAGAAAGCGCTCACAGTAGCCCTGGTTTGAGTCATTTATGAAAGTTCCCTCTTCTTGCTGTTGTTTTCTGATGCCCTTTTTTCCCCGCTTCCTAGCTCCATAAAGAAAAGCTGGATCACAGCTGGTTCATCGCCAATGCTTATAAATTGGAAATGGATTTTTAGTAATGCAGCAAAATTCTGTTCCACAAAATCAATAAACCCTGTGGACTGTGCTCTGAGGGATTTGTCCTATTAAAGAAAAGCCTAAGAATTAATAAAATATCATTCTAAGTCCTGGAATTGGCTTTGATTCTCTGGTTTGTCTCCCCTCCACCTGGCGGTACTTCTATGGAAGAGTTCCTGGAGATGAAGACTCCTTGCACAGTGTGCAAGGGCCTGCTTGCTCCGCAGCCATGGAGCTCAATGTGTGCTTCATACACCCTGGGCTGAATTACTTACGGTTTATGTTCCACTTGCCATGCTCCACTAAACCCACTTCTTCCTCCCTGTTCACCTATAAATTACTGCCCCAGACGATACATCTCTTCCCCCGTGAAACCTTTAGTTCGCTCAACGCTGTGCTCCTAGAAGCAGCCTACAAGTCTGGGACCCTGAGAAGTCTCGATGCACTGGGTACTAGCTTTTCTCCTTGAACATCGCTGCCCTCAATTCCTTCAAAAATGTCTACCTCTATCACTGGATGCTCAATGAGGACAGGCAGAATGATGCCAGCAACTCCATTCCAACTCTTGGTGACCCTAGAGGACACAGAGAGTGGCCTCACAGGGTTTCCAAGACTGTGGCCCTTATGGAAGGGGACGGTCACATCGTTTCCCTGCAGAGCAGCTGGTGGGTTGCAACTTCTCAGTTAGGAGCTGCCGGTCGAACCACTGTATCATGAAGGGGTCCTTTGGGTGTAGAGAACACATCTCAGGTCCAGAGTCTGGCACTGAAATGTTTTAAATGAATTATGATCAGCTGAAGAATACATGTGGCCCTCTCCCTCCCTCCATGCTTTTGTTCATTATTAATCTGCAATGCCCTTCATTTGTGCCCATTGCTGGCTGTTCAAACACAAACCATCCATTAAGAACAAGGTCAATGCCTACCTCCTCGGTGAAGCCTTCTATGAATCCCTTTTGTCGATGCTTTTCCCTTCTAAAGCTCTACAGAACCCTATTCCAACCACAGTCTAGCTCTGGGTGCAAAGCGATTTGCTTGCCTATTTGTATGTTAACTGTGTGTTCGTCTTTTCAAATGTATTATAAGATCCTTGAATAGAAATCACTATCACTGAGTGGTTGAATATGCTTTTCATGGAAAAGGCATCCTTTTATGCCCAGTTCTCTCATTTCTGAACCACTAGGTCAAACCTTAGTCTAAACTCTCACAGGAAGCCCAATATCCACAGCCACACTGACACGCCCCCGTCATTGTGCTGTAGTGAATACAAACTTAGATGAAAGTCGTCAAGTCCTCTTCTGGCTATCTTATAGTTAGTGATATCTGAGTGGCCTCATTTGGGATGTTGAGAGTAGATGTTATTTGAAAGAATTTTTCTCAAGATCCCTAGCTCTTACAGTAGGAATGTGCTAAAACTTATCTGGGCAAGATTGACCCAAAAAAGGAGAATGACCGTGGAATTAATAAACAAATAGCTAGAAAAGTTATACACGTTTTTAAGATAACGCATGATTATATTGAAGATAAAGGAATCTAGAGCCTTCCCGAGGAATTGACCTCTATGAAAGAAGATAAGCAAGAGTCTGATTTCAAGTGAAGGCTCAGCCTTACACTGATGCTCGCCTGATTACAAGGCGAGCAAGATTACGCTACATCCCAACTCATGTCTACGGAATTAGATTTGCAAACTCTGGCATCGGTTAGTCATTATTAGCTAAGGGAGGTCAGATGATGTAAACTCCCAGGCACATCTAGATTTCTGTGGGTAAAGAGGCCCCAGTGGTGAAGGGTGCTTATTTTGAACAAAGTCAACATTTTGGGCCTCAAAGCACACACAAACTTAGGTGGTGGGCACAATGGAAAGTCAGCAGCACTCTAAGTGTACCTACATAAAGAACTCGTGGAGATTTGCTCTTTGTTATATGTTATATTTCTGAATGTTTTAGTTTAAACATTTAATGCTATTTTTAAAAGGGGTCTATAGGCTTCACCAGTACACGAAAACAGTCCAGAGTTAAGAGTTCTAATAAATGGCCTAAAAACTAAGTGACTTCCTAAATCACAGGGAATGTCCTGGCCCCACATATGGACACAGAGGGTACGGTCAAGCAGGCAATCTCCCTTCTACTTCCCCAAAACGATGCTGAGGAACCTTCTAACCATCAGCACTCCTCTTCACATACACTATTTTATGCATTTATGCTGACAAAATTAGGCGTATTCTCTACTTTGTTCCATCTAATTAGGAAAGAGATAGACTGAACTTATGAGTAATAAAATATTTTCAAAAATGAAAACTATGTATCAGTGACTGAGGACATTTTTTCCTTTAAAGATATGCCTTTAAAAGGTAAACTATTATAATGTTAATTGAAAATCTTATGTTCCACTGGGATAATGGAAAAATACAAAGGCTGCTTGGCTTATTACATTAGGCATGCACACATCTTACAGCATGTTCAACTAGAATGAGCAATTTAGCTGCAGAAATAGAGTCCAAAAGAGAACACAGGGAGCATCCTCCAATGAACTAGTAAGAGAAACTATAGAATTTTATTTAAAGACAATCAGTACTATTTTATCTACGTACACGAACAATTACTTTAAAAGATACTTTATCTTGAAAAGTTATTTCTCCTTGGTTAAATTATTTTAACATTTCCATTTAAATTCCAAGTTGAAAGAAAAAATCAGAAGAAAGAAACCTGCTCATTGGGAGTTTATTTATTAAAAAAATAATAACAGTACATTCTCTATTCCAAAGAAATTACAACTTTTCTAAGAGAAAAATGAGTGTGCAGGGACAGGGTTACCAGAGAATGCTGAGTTGGGAGTTTTGTAAAAGGGGAAAAAGCTATGTGCCCAACACAAAACTGGACAATGGTTCATTCCATTGTGCATGGCATTTCCATGGGTGAAGGGCAAACTCTGTAGCCAGCTAACAGAAATCTAAATACTCAGCAAGCCCACAGGTGTAAAAACAGAATACATATTGATTTTTTGCCTTGGATTTTTAAAAAAATCATTTTATTTGGGGCTCATACAGCTCTTTTCACAAGCCATACATCCATCCATCGTGTCAAGCACACCTGCTGCCACCACCATTTTCAAAACATTTTCCTTCTACTTGAGCCCTTGGTATCAGCTCCTCGATTTTCCCTTCTCTCCCTCACAAACCCTTGATAATTTATAAATTATTATTATACTTTTCATGTCTTACACTGACCGATGTCTCCCTTCACCCATTTTTCTGTTGTCCATCCCCCAGGGAGGGGGATATAAGTAGATCATTGTGATCGGTGCTCCCATTCTCCCCCCATCTTCCCCTTACCCTCCTAGTATCACCAATTTCACTGTTGGTCCTGAGGGGTTTATCTGTCCTGGATTCCCTGTGTTTCCAGCTCTTATCTGTACCCGTGTACATGCTCTAGTCTTGCCAGATTTGTAAGGTAGAATTGGGATCATGATAGTGGGGGGAGGGAGCATTAAAGAACTAGAGAAAACGTGTATGTTTCATCGGTACTGTACTGCACCCTGACTGGCTTGTCTCTTCCTTGTGACCCTTCTGTAAGGGAGTGTCCAATTGTCTAGAGATGGGCTTTGGGTCTCCACTCTACACTCTCCCTCATTCACATTGATATGATGTTTTGTTCTGGGTCTTTGATGCCTGATACCTGATCCCATTGATACCTCATGATCACACAGGCTCGTGACCTTCTTCCATAGGGGCTTTGTTGCTTCTGAGCTAGATGGCCGCTTATTTGTCTTCAAACCTTTAAGACCCCAGAAGCTATATCTTTTGATAGCTGTGCACCATCAGCTTTCTTCACCACATTTGCTTATGCACCCGCTTTGTCTTCAGTGATCGTGTCAGGAAGGTAAACATCAGGGAATGCCAGGAACAAAGTGTTCTTGCATTGAGGGAGGACTTGAGTAGAGGCCCGTGCATTGGATTTTTTATTTCAACATATTCCACCTAATGATATGGTAATTTAAGAGCAAAGTGTGCATTACATGAAAGAAAGCTTCCTTTACAATGATCCAATTAATGGAAATACTCAGGAAATAGCAAACCTTGTCCATAATGGTACTTGTTGGTTCCCACGCATAGCAGTCCTATGGACAACAGAGCAAAACACGTCCAGGGGCTGGACCATCATCACAATTGTTGCTCTGTGTGAGCCCACTGCTGCAGCCCCTGCTATTAGTCCATCTCATTGCGAATCATGCTTGTTTTCAGTGATCTTTTTCGTCTCCGGTGATTGATCTCTCCTCCTCATGTGTTCAAAGTACCTGAGAATTAAGTGTTCCCACCTTTGTTGCTCAAGATCATTCTGATTGTATTTCATCCAAGACAGAACTGTTTGTTCTAGCAACCCATGGTTGTTATATTATTTACCAACACCATAACTCAAATGTGTCAATCCTTCTCTGGTCTTCCTTACTCGTTTTCTAGTTTTCATATGCATATAAGGTGATTGAAAGTACTCCGGTAGATGGTTTGCGTAGCCAAACCTTCGTCCCCAAATGACACTTTGCCCTTTAAGATTTGCTCAATGCAATAGTCCTTTGATTTCTTGACTGTTGCTTTCATAAGCATTCATAATGGATATAAGTAAGTGAAATCCATAACAACTATGATCTTTTCCCCATTTATCATGAGGATTTTTGTTTGCTTTACATCGCGTTTGATTTATACTCATGGTCATAGTCTTTGATGTTCATCTGTGTTTCAGGTCTTCTTAGATTGCAGAAAGCAAGGTTATACGATTTGCATGTCACAGGTTGTTAATGAAACATCCTCCAGTCTTGACACTTTTTTTTCCATATAGTCTAGATTCTCAATTTTTCTACTCGTGCATACAGATTCAATAAGTATTGTGAGAAGATATAGCCTGTATGCACATCTTTCTATTTAAATCACACAATATTCCTTTGCTTTGTTCAAATGGCTGCCTCTTAGACTATAAACAGTTCCATGTGAGCACAATTAAGTGTTCCGGAATTCCTATTTTACATAATATCATCCATAGTTTTTTATGATCACATAGTCAAAAGGCTTTGCATAGTCAATAAAACACAAGTAGACATCTTTCTGATAGCCTTTGCTTTTGGTCAAGATCCATCTGATGCCAGCAGTAATATCCAAGTCTGGCAGCTCCCTATCAATGTACTGCCTGTGAATTATTTTCAGTAAAACTTTACTTTCATATGACAACATTTATATTGTTTCATAACTTCCACGTTCTGATGAATCACCTTTCTTTGAATGAGCACAAGCATTATCTCTTCTAGTTGATTGGCCAAATAGTCTCCCAAATTTCTTATCACAGACCAATGAGTTTGTTGAAGCATTTCAGTTTCATTTGGTATCTCATCAATTCCTGAATTATTATTATTATTATTATTATTACTAATGTCTTCAACGCATCTTGAACTTCTTCCTTCAGTACCATTCATTGTTGATCATATGTTACCTCTTGAAATGGTTAAATGTTGACCAATTCTTTTTGGTACTGTGATGCTGGGTAGTCCTTCTATTTTCTCCTGATGCTCCCTATACCAATCACCATTTTCCCCATAGAATCCTTCAATAATTCAACTCAAACCTGGAATATTTTCATTAGTTTATTCAACTTGAGAAATTCTGAGAGTGTTCTTATCTTTTGATTTTCTACTCTAGGTCTTTGTACACTTCATTGTGATGCTTTACCATGTCTTCTCAAATTATTCTTTGGAATTTTCTGTTCATCTCCTTCACTTTAGCACTTCTTACATTTGGTTTAGCTATTCAGTGGGCAAGAACAAGTTTCAGAATCTCTCTGACATCCACCTTGGTCTTCTCTTTTTTTAAAAGACCTTTTGCTTCCTACATATATGATGTTATTGATGTTATCCCAGGATGTATCTGGTCTTGGGTTATTACAGTCCAATGCACTAAATATCTTGTTGCAATGGTCTCTAAATTCATGTAGAATATGCTGGAGGTCATATTTTGTCTCTGATGAACTTGTTTTACTTTTCTTCATCTTAAACCTGAACTTGCATATGATCAACTTGCATGTGATCAATTGGTAGTCTGATCCATAGTCACCCACTGGCCTTTTTTGACTGGTGATATTGAACTTGTCCATCATCTTTTCCTATTCTCCAAAATGCACTGCCATTGAGTCGACGCCAACTCATAGTGATCTTACAGGGCTTTCCATGTGCGTCCAAGGCTGTAACTCTTCATGGGGGTGGAAAGCCTCATCTGTGCCCTGCAGAGCAGTTGGTAGTTTTGAACTACTGTCCTGGAGGATAGCAGCCTCCTGTAATTTTCTCACAGATGTAATCATTTTGATTCCTATGTATTCCATCTGGCAGCGCCCACATAGAGAGTCATGTTGTTGAAAAAATAGTTGCAATGAAGTCATTGATCTGGAAAAATTCTATCATGTGATCCCCAGTCTCTTTTCTATCACCAAGGACATGTTTCTATGGTGCATTAGTCCATTGGATGAACTTTTTCCCTTTGCTTTTATTTTTTATTTTCACAACTCTTCTTTCCTCTAGCATCTAGCATCTAGATGGAGATAAACCAATAATTGTACCTTGAGGGTTGCTCATGAGCTTCTAAGACTGTAGTTTCTACTCAGGGTATAGAACAGTGCCTTGGTGAACTACAGTATGCCAACTGATTTTGGTGCCACCCAAGACTATGGCCCTGATCCCCTAGCCCCAGAGTGACTCGTTCCCTCAAGTGGTTGGTTATATATAAGAAGTTTTCATAAATTTGTCCCCTGCATATTTCATTGAGTTCATGGATATGTTTGTAATATGTATATATATAAATATACATAAAACATATATATAAAATCAATATACGTTATAATCATATATTGCATCTCACCGATTCACTGTCAATTCTGACTCATAGCCACCCTATGAGACAGTGTAGAACTTCCCCTGTGAGTTTCTGAGACTGAAACTCATTGCAGGAGTAGATAGTCCTTCTTTCTTTGAGAATCGGAGTGGTTTCAAACTGCTGACTTGTGGTTATTTATAAATATCCTCCATCAAAGCCATATATATTACTGGATATACTTCTACTCTCCCTCTCTTATGTTCTCATCCCACTTGTCTATGAACGCTTCTATTCATAGATCCTCACTCTTGTAGGGTTATTTATATATCTATCTATTGGTCTGTTTGCCTATACTTCTTGCTAACATCCAAAAGCCTACTCCTGGCTCTATCACTTAGACCTAGCCTTCTTGGTATGTGTACCCTTCCTTTTATTGCCTTCCACTTCACCCAACTTAATGTCATCTTATATGTCATCTTGTCCCTGACTTCCCGTCTCTCTCTTCCCTTCCTACCCCAGATAACTATTAAAAAACAGTGATGTGGGTGTTAAAATTTATTCTTACCTTTTAATAATAGTGGTCTCATACAATATTAGTTCCTTTGGCGATTGACCCATTTCACTCAACATTAAATCCTCCAGGTTCATCCATGTTGTGAGGTGTTTAGCAGATTCATCATGATTCTTTTACATTGTGTAGTGTTCCATTGGGGGTGGGGGTGGGTGCCAAAGTTTATTTATTCGTTTGTCTACAGATGGGCATCTTTTGCCTCTTGTAAATAGTGCTATAATGGTCATAATTCACATCAGTCTACTTGCGTCACAGCTCTTGTTTCTCTAGGGTATAAAGCAAGATGAGGGATTGCTGAATCATATGGTATTTCTATTCCTGTCCTTTTGAGGAAGTGCTGTTTTTTGCAGTGGTTATACCATTTACAACCCTGCCAGCAGCGTGAGAGGACCTTGGTCTCTACACACCCTCACCAGCATGTGTAGTTGAGAGAAAGTCATCCCACGAAGACAGGGCTTCCCTTATTTCCAGTTTGACTCCTTTTAGTTTTTCTTTCTTGTCTAATAACTGCCGTAAGACTTCCAGCACAATATTGAATAGGAAGCTGACAAAGGGCATCCATGTCTAATTCTTGTTTCCAGTGGGCGGGGATGGGGTGGGGGTGGGGGGGGGCGGGAGGGGGGTTGGAGAGTAACATGTGTTATTCTGAGTAGACTAGAGAAACAAATCCATAGAAACTCATATGTGTATAAGTGAGAGCTTTCTATAAAGGGTAATTGTACATTAAGAAGGCATCCCAGCCCAGTCCAGTCCAAGCCCATAAGTCCGATATTAGCTCATATGTCTGATACCAATCTGTGAAGTCCTCTTCAAACTCATGAAACACATGCAATGATGCCAAATGCAACATGGTCACAGACCAGCAGGGGAAACAGTCTTTGGAGCCAGTGGCCCTGTAAGCATGTCAGCACTGGCAGGCCTCCACATGGCTTCTCTGGCTTCAGAGGTCTGGTTGCATCAGGTAGGTCCATGTGGCTTCTCCAGCTCTGGGCACTAGCATAGTTCCATGTGTCTTGTCAGCTGCAATGTCTCCCAGGGAGTCTACAGAGAGAGATAGCATCTCCTGCCTCCAAAAAGGAAATCCCAGAGTTTTCCCAGAATCCTCATGGGAAGGCCATGCCCACACAGAGGCCTCATTTGTTATAGCTCGATTGACAGTCCAGACTCTACTCCTTCACTCATAATCCTCTCAAATCCCAAATTGACACCAGATTATGTAATTACCACAGGGCATTATTTTAGTTTCTTTCCATTGAGAGTATTGTTGATTGTTGGTTTTGTATATATGCCCATGATTATGTACAGACATTTCCATTCTGTTCCTAATGTGTTTAGGGTTTTGTTTATTTGTTTGTTTTTTAAATTAGGAATGTATATTGAATTTTGTCGAAAACTTTTTCTGGACCAACTGGTATGATTATGTGACTCTTTGTTTTATTTCTAGGATAGATTACATTGAGTATTTTTCTAATGTTAAGCCATCCTTGCATACCTAATATGAATCTCACTTGGACATGATGTATTACTGTTTTGATATATTGTTGGATTCTATTTGTCAGGATTTTGAGTGTTTTTTACATTTATATTCATGAGAGATATTGTTCTGAAATTTTTCTCTTTTAATGATATCGCTGCCTGAATTTGGTATCTGGGATATTTTTGCTGCATTAAATGAATTTGAGAGCCAAGATATTTTATATTATGCAGGAAGCCTGTCTAGTCTTTACTCCTAATGGATCGGTTATCTAATTTACTGCACAGAAAATATGACCCTTTGCTCAGAGGAAAATTCTTCCAAATACCCTTTCTCATACCCTTCCAGAGGGTATTCACTGTACACATCTTCCTGAAAAGGTGCTTCTAAACAAAGGTCATCAATCTGTTTGCTTGAAAGACATGTAGGAATATGAGACTCGGGGACAATTGCCTTCCAGCAATTAGTCAAGTCTCCTCATCCCTTAGGTCAACAACAATGACATCATGCCCTAGACCACCTTTCCCATCCAGTTATGACCCAATAAGCACACTTTCCCCCACAGCTAAGTAGCTCAGGAAGTTTCCATTGTGTCCATCACCCGGTCACTCTTCATGGCACTCACTGCATTTCTGCCCCTTTTTTCTATTGAACGGTCATTGCTGAACCCAAAGCCTCCCTTGCCATTCTCCTCCAACCTGCATCCCTAACAACGTTCGCACTGTGGTAACTCCCTCTTTCTGAAAACACGATTCCCATTCCTTTCTTGAAACCACGTGGCCACAGCTTTATTCTGAAGTCTCTCTTGTCACTTCCTACTCTGTGTTCTGATTTTTCCTCTACCCTAAGTTAAACTTGGTGCTTCCTCTAATGCTAGGACGTCTCTCCTACTGGACACTCTACCTTGGGTGGTTTCATCCATTTCCACTATGCCATTCTTGTGCATGTGCTATTTATTACTAGATTGGCCATTCTAACCTAAATCTCTCTCGCTCTCACACTCTTTCTTTTCAGTTGAATATATTGAACTGCCACTTTGATTTTTCACATCTCAACCGCAAAAGGTCAACATTAAGCCCATGAACTTCCTTCCCCAAGCCTAGGCTGCAATAATTCTCAATCTTCTCAACAAAACCATCCCTTAGTGAGGCAAATTAGAAAACGGGTGCCTCTTCCACAAGACTTGTGCCTTCCAAGTATCAGAAACACTTTTTGATCTTTTAATCTTGCTAGGAGAATCTATTACCCTAACAACCAGAAAACTGTTGCTGTAAAAATGGACAGCTGTGCTGTCAGCGGTGTAAATGACATCCCTTGGAAGTGACGCCAGCGCTCACTGCACAACCACTGAGGCACGTGTGCTAATCTGGAAGGTCTCTCTGTTAAATAAAGTTGCAACATTTTCATCGGTGCATTCATTCTGTATGCTGACGGGTCAGAGTGAAATGCCCACACTGTTTCATGCTTTTGTATCCAAAAGAGAAGCAAGAAGAAACTGAGTGACGTTAAAGGCACGTCCTTGAAAGCTTTGGGACGTGAAAGGAGGAGCAGCCATGGGTCTCTTTCTGGTTGATGTTCTTGTTTACGGTGAGACGCAACCCGAAGGGAAAGAACATAAGAACAGCTTCTTGTTTTCTCTCCATTCCCTCCCTTTCCCTTTCAAACCTAAATCTTGACACCAGCAACACAAGGCTGACCCTTAGAAATAAAATCAAAAGGGAGCGGGCCTATAATTTTCCACCTTGAAAGAGCAATAAACAAAGCGGTGCTGTGAGGCAGCTGTACCAACGCTGATTAAAAAGACAACTTTGCAGAGAACAGTCAGATTCAAAACAATCATTAACACCTGAGGCCTATATGTCACTTGCTAAATCAGAACTAAGAGGAAAGTGCTTTCTGCAACCTCGAGCTGTATGTATTTGAGTCGGAAGATATATGAAAATGCAAATCTTAGCAGGCATTTCTAGCCTTCACACTGGAGTCCCAAATGCTTCTGTTGAGTAATTGGCAATATGTCAATTAACGGATGCCACTGTTGGAGCTTTTTGCTGATTCAATTTTGTCATTGCTCCAGAAATTATATTTATACCCTATCTCTTTAAAATTGTAACGCATCATCGATTTTTATCTCTATAAGGATTAGGTATGAAATAGTGTTTTATTAGTATGCATGATGTCATTTAAACAATATTGGTATTTTATGTTATGAAATCAAGGACAAAATAGTATATAATGTGGCTGATCTTCAGAAATGTGCCAATTTATAATTGGATATGCTGAAATGCAACATTCAAGTTTGCCTATTGAAATATAGGACATTATTTTAAGGCAATCCAAGCTTATTCTCTGCAACTATCCACTAGCAGCTCATTCTGATCGGCCCTTGGCCTGACTCTAAGTGGAGGAAATGCAGCTCAGTAAAAATGGAAGGCCTCCAAATTAAAATATCAATCTATAGCTGCGAAAAGACAAGATAGCTGCAAAAAAATCTCCACAAATTAAAGGATCCATACACTAAAAAGAGAGCAGTTGTAACACATATTCTGAGATTAAACACATACTTTAAAAATAATGGAATACCTGCAAAACATAATTTACCTACAAAACCATAATATACATTTTAGCAAAGGAATCAAGTGTATTTTTTTTCCTTGATGGGATTTCAGAAGGTGGATGACTGATGGGGACATAGGAGGAAAAGGAAAGTAACTCATAGCCGCCAGGGACGTCCCACTATGCCGCCGGAGCTCTGAGTCCTGGCGGTGAGTCTGGTGCCTGTGTGTGGAAGCACTCACTCTGTGTGAGGCACTTTCCCTGGATTATCTCATCAAAGTGGTCCCTCACAACAACCCTAAGGGTGGACGATGATGATGTTGCCTCTATATTGTTGACCTACATGAGCACTGTCAATCATGGATCTACTCAACCAGAATTTCTTTTTCAAAGCTAGGTATTTAATTTTTTTTTTTTTTTTTTACAAAACAACCTTATCACCTTCAGCATACTCTCCATTACACTTAATACATTTGTCAAATCTGCAATTCCATTCTTGGAAGCAGTTTTCAAACTCACTTGTTTGGATGGCTGACAGCACCTCCCTCATTTTGTTCTTCACCTCTTCTATGTTGTGAAATCACTGTCCTTTCATGAGCCTCTTCATTCACAGAAACAAACAAACGAAAAAACCTCACCTGAGTGAGGTCAGGTGAGTCAGGTGTGTGAGTCGATGGAGGCAAACTGTTTGTTTCTGTTTCTTTTTACCAAAGAAGGGCCCACTGAGATGGCTGCATGAGTTAATGCATTGTAGTGGTGGCAAAACCAGTCTCCCATCTGCCACGTATCAGGCCTTTTTTGTCACTCGTTGTTATGATATCTTTTCAGAAGCTCTGAATAGAAAGCGTGATTAAGTCTGACCTGGTGAAACAAACTCCAAATGCACTACAAGTCGACATTTTCGTCCATTCAGAAAGTTGACAGACGTCCAGAATAAGGTTTATCAGCAATGGACATACCATCTTTGTTAAAACTAGAAGCCCACTCAGACACTTCAGTTTTTCCCATATTGCCATACGTATAACCTGTGTTCAACATCCCAACAGTTTCTGCAACAATGATCCCAAGGAGGAAACAAAATTTCACAGCTCTATGCTGTTCTCTTAAGTCAGCCATCACACACACAAAAAAGGTTCAAGCAAAACTCTTTTTATGAAAAAAACTCACTGTGACCAGAGAGAACCTTCCCAGGAGATGCCCCTAGTGCACTAACTCACAGCAAGTTGCTCAATGCTTGCCTGTTGGGGAAAATGCATACTATGAAAACTCCACCCAGAGGAGATGTTTCCATTTGGGGGGTGGGGTAGGCCCTTCCCAGTGATATCCATACCATGTCCCCAGGACTTCCTGAGAGTCTATTTAGGGGCCAGCACAGGCAGACAAAGCAGAGGATCTTTTGTGTCCCCACCCCTGCCCACACCTCTAAAGGAGGATTAGTCCTATTTATATCATTCTTTGCTCCTCCCTCTCTTCACTAAGATTTCTTTTGGACAAACTTGAAAAGTCAGTGATCAAAACCAGCCCGTACAGTTGATCCTGACTTGTGGAGACCTGGTGTGTGTCATCGTAGAACTGTGTCCTATAGAGTTTTTGATAGCTGATTGATTTTTTGACGGTAGATCGCCAGATCCTTTTCCAAGGTCCCTAGGAGTTGGAATCGACTCGATGGCAGTGAGTTTGAGGAAACTCTTTCCCATGATGTCTCTGAGTGGACTTGTCTCCGAGATGAGTGTACTGACCGTTTGCACTGCCCGAGGGTTCCCAAACCGCTGCAGGGCAGAAAGGCAGAACGAGAGGGACACTGGCAGTGATTTCTAGCACAGAAGACAAGTGAAGGCACCCGTGCTTTATCAGCAGCTTCCCAGCAGAAGGACAGAGGGAGGCAGAGAAGATACACTTTCTTATCGATAGTTTCCAAGACCAGAAAGACCATGAAAGCATGTGGGAGAAGAAAGGATATTCACACACACACACACACACACACACCCCTGCCCCCAAAATGAATTGACACGTGGTTTCAGGCCTGGAGACACAGACCAAGAGTGAAATCTGGGGCACACTCTTATCAACTGAAAAGGGGATTTATGATCTGAAAAGCCAGCCAGTTAAAGAATTAAAGAAGGGATTTTTCTATCCAATGGGTACCTCAAATTAGTTGGGACAGGGGCCTTCAGTGTTCCATACTGAAGTACCTCTTTAATACATTCACTCATTCTGCTCAAATCTTATTTCTGGCTCTGGAATGAATACTGTCCCTCAGCTGGACAAGAAACAAGGAAGACTAAGGGAGGTGGGGGTGGGGGGGCGTGAAATCTCTCGATACTTCCCACTAATACTACCTTACCAAAGAATTGACCACATCCTGGGAAACTGACTGGGATCCCTGTAGGATCAGGATGCTGTGCTACATGCAGAAAGCAGTCTGGACATAAGTACTGGGGAAACTCTTCCATCCTTGCTTGTCCTGCAGACAATAGAGTGAACCCTCGTTTATCGCGGTTAATCGGTTCTAGACCCTACCGTGATAAATGAAATTCCGCGAAGTAGGATTCCTTATTTGTAAATCAAATATATTTGTAGTTAGAGCATAGAGGACATGAAAAAATACCCTTTAGTCACCATTACACTCGTATTACCCAATTTATTAAATGAAAAAGGGAAAATACAGTAAAAACATTTTGGATGTTACAATTATCATTTATTATTTATTATATTATTTATGGCATCAAGCGTGTACAGTATGAGCCAATCAGTGGCAGTAATAACAGAGCATGCGCTGTTACGCAAAAACTGCGATAGAGTAAAGCCACGGTAGTCCAAGCGCGAAGTGGCAAGGGTTCACTGTAAATACAAAAGCCCCTGTCTGGACAGGCCCATTATGCTCATACTAGGGCCTCAAGCTTTTTAAGATTTGACCAGCCAGCTATGCATTCTGGGTATGTTCAAGGATTCTGTCATTGCTAGCTAGCATCCTAGGGCCCAATAATCACTCCAGATATGTCTACTTGAGTAATCCGGTTGTTTTTCTTGCTTCTTCTTTTGGAAAGGGCTCAAATCTTGCCCTCTGGCTCCCTGAAGGCAGAGTTGAAGATGAAGCTGCCTTTCTCCTCTGGGTGTGTTCAAGGGATCTGAGTTGGATAGTTCCTATTTGCCCTGTTCATTCGTCACCACTTTGTGATCCCCAAAGAGGCATTTCATGTAAATGGAGCACGTCAGTGAATTGCCTTGCTTTCTACTTTCACATCTGTTCGGCCGTTTCAAGGGACCCTCACTCAAACTCACTGCCGTCGACTGAGTAGATGCCGACTCACAGCGATGCAGACTGTAACTCTTTATGAGAGTAGAAAGCCTGTCTTTCTCCCCGGGAGTGGTTGGTAGTTCTGAACCACTGATCTTGCGGTGAGCAGGCCCCAACCAAGGGAGAATGATGATGCATCCTCTCCAGATATACCACTCTCCGGGGTCCTCTTCCAAAGGCCACAGATCCTGTCAGCACAATCTGTCAGCAGTCCCTTCCATAGAGCTAGTCTCCTGGGTCCCTAACACCTCCTCCTTACTCTTCCCTTGCTGCTGATAACCTTGAGGTAACACCCTATTGCTGGTTGATGTCCTAAGGCTGTCTCTTATCTTTGAAAGCAATTCTCTTATTGAGTAACTTTTCTGCTGGGAAGCTTAGTGACATAGAGGCCAGACTAACTATTCTGCCAAGGAAGAGGAGACAGCTCGAGAAAGCTTACACATTACAAAGAAATTACCATGCAGAAAGACTTCACCAGGGATTGATGCAATCCAGCCAACGGGATGAAATGTAACACAAACAAGCATAACATCTAACTTTATATTCGAAAACGCCAAAACTATACAACCACAGTTCACAGGGGCTTTTCCTAGAGTGGTAGTTCTCAGCTAAAGGAGATCTTGCTCCTCCAGAGGACAGTTGGCACTGTCTGATGACATTTTGGTTGCCACCCCTAAGGGAGTGCTGTTGGCTCAGAACACTCACACCATCGAGTTGATGCTGACTCATGGGCCCCTACAGGACAGGGAAGAACTGTCCCTGTGAGTTTCTGAGACGGTCACTGTTTACAGGAGCAGCAAGTCTTTCTCCTGTGGAGAAAGTAGCTGGTGCTTTGGAACTTCTGGCCTTGCAGTTAGCAGCCCAACTGCAGGGCCGGCAGTTCAACCAGGGCGGTTGCTAAGCATCCTACCATCCACAGGATAATCAGTTGCCAAAACGTGTGGCCAAGAACTGGGCTCTATAGTGTTTTCAGTTGTTGGTTTTTCATAATTGGATTGACATATTTTTCTTCCAAGACACTTTTGGCTGGCTCCAACCTCCAACCTCCACTTAGCCACCAAGTGTGTGAACCTTATGGTACCACTTGGGAATTTTGTGTGAAGGAAAGAATTATGTGGTCCCAACTGTCTAACGTGCTGAAATGGAATGGCCCTGACTTAATATAAGACATAAAGTCAGAAGGAAGAAGGGATAAGTTTTCAACTTAATTATGAATACCAACTTCTGACTTGTATAGATACCTAGCAAGAAAGCGAGGTCTACCTTGAAGCGTGTTCAGAAAGTGTGGAACAAGAAAGAAGACTGTCTTCAGGGATGTGTCAGGGAACTTCTGAGCTGGGAGAAGGTCCAGATGGACAACTGCGAACGCTCATCTCGCTTTGGGATTTCTTAGCGTTTCAAGATTGACAGATGCTAGGAACGGAGCACTTGGTTAAGCACTTGCTTGCTCTCCAACCACTTGGCAGTTTGAACCCACTTAGTGGTTTGGCAAGTGACAAGACATGGCAATCAGGAGACAAGACATCAACATCCATAAAGATTATAGTCTGGAAAACTCTAGGAGACAGTTCTATTGTGTCACAGAAAATTGTTATGAGTAGGAATTGATTCAATGGTATTCAACAACACTGCTATGAACGTCCCTCATGGCTACCATCAGGAGTCTCCTTCAAAGCCTTTAAAGTTGGTAGATTTTCCACAGCATTTTAACAACTCTCAAACATAGAGCAAAGCTAATATGCACCATCATGGTGAACAGAGAAAGATTGAAGTTGTCTATGATTTCATTTTACTTGGATCTACAATCAACACATGGAAATGGAAGTCAGGAAGTTAAACAATATAAAGCACGGGGCCAATCTTTGGCAAAAGATTTTTTTAAAGTGTTAAAAGTCAAAGATGTTTTGAGGACTAAGGTACAGAAGACTTGCGCCATCTATTTTCTGTTGCCTCACATGCACATGGAATCTGGACAATGAACAAGGAAGATCAAAGAAGAAGGATGCATTAATTAAGGTGTTGGCGAAGACTATTGAATATAATCATAGACTGCCAGAAGAACAAGCAAATCGATTGTGGAAGAAGTTTCTTCCGAATACCCCTTGGAAGTGAGGATGATGAGACATTATCTCACCTACCTGAGACATATTGGGAAGAGGGGCCCCACCATGGAGAAGGGCAGCCCACTTCGTACAGGATGGACACCAGGACTGCAGCTATGAGCTCAAAAATAAAAATGGTATGAGAATAGTAAAGGGCCAGGCAGCATTTCATTCCATTCTACATAGTCTCTATGAGTCTGGACCAGTTTGACAGCACCTAACAAGAAATACAGAGCCACCCTCATAAATACACATCAAAGCGCCTTGTCAAAACTGAAACTCGGGAATCAGGAAATTTCATGCTTATTGCTCACCAATGCTAATTGCCAGTCAATTTAAGTTTTGATAATAACCAGATGATTTTCTTTGTTCTTTTGAGTTTTCAAAGGGCAATACAATCAGCATTGCTCTTATTCGTTCAAGTGAAAAACCTGAATGCATCTTTTTTCTGGAATGCAGAACAACAATGATTGATAATTCCATACCCTGACACATATTGGGAGCCCTGGGAACACAGTGGCTAAGGGCCCAGCTGCTGAACATAAAGTAAGTGGCTTAAATTCCCTGTCTCTCCTGGTGAGATCACCTGCAGTGTGTTTCTGTAAAGATTGCTTCCCTGGAAACTGTATGGGGCAGGTCTCCTCTGTCCTATATGGATGCAAGGAGTCGGAATTGACTTGATAACAACAAATTAACAGATATTCAGAAAATTAACTTTAGTTGGTTCCTCTCAACGAAAGCAAATTTACAAAATTTTACCTTGCAATGTAAAAACACCTAACTAAAACAACAATGTGTATGCATTGGGGAAGTTTTACGGAGATCAGTTTAAACATAATATTGTATAGCATTCATTTGGGTTCCACCCACATATACAAAGTCAAAAGTATTGCTACAAAGATTATTTAATACAACGTATTAAAGAAACGTATCAAAATGTGAAGCTATTGTTTCTTGGCATACCCTCCATCTGGGTCCATACAATTCTGGAGTCAGTGTTTGCATCTCGGTCACCCTTCCTAAAAACGTCCGTGCTCTTTGATTTACACACTGTCAAAACATACGTTTTGGTGGCCTTGCTCACTGCCTTTGAGACAGTGCTGACTCTTAGCGCCCCCTGTGGATTCAGAGACTTTCACAGTTTACAGGAGTAGAAAGTTCAATCTTTGTCAGTGTTCTTCTTCAATGTTCTTTAAATTTGGGGAACAAAAAGAAGCCTCGTGGCAAAATCAAGATTGTAGGGTGGATGAAGTAAGTTTTCACAGAAAAATTATCCTTTGTGATGGGGAAACATTTTTCCTCAGTGAAACTTTATGGGCCCCCTTTATCATCAAGGAAAATGTCCATTTATTTTATTATTCCATAATAAATCCCTGTGGCTGTCCTGTGTCCTTTGAGAAAATTTGTCAAGATTATCCCTTTGAAATCCCCCCAAACAGTAGCCGTAACCTTCTGAACTGAGCTCTCTACCTTGAGTTTAACTAAGTCTATAGATTCTCTCAGGTGCCCCTGTTTGGATGGGACCTTTTAAATAAAGGTTCCTGAACAAGATTAGAAGTGGATTCCTGCGGGAATTTGTATGCCGCCACCCACTGGTGATAGATACATATTTAAACACATCTTGTTTTGAATGAACTCATGAAAGTATGAACTGGCGACCCTGGTAGCAATTTACATTGGACCTTCCCACCCTTTCCTATGAGAGCCCAATTCCAGTCTTCAGAAATTTGTTCAGTATTTGTATTATCAAAGTTTCTTCTTCTCCTGCCTTGTATGGCAAAATCAAGATTGTAGGGTAGATGAAGTAAGTTTTCACAGAAAAATTATCCTTTGTGATGGGGAAAGGTCCGTGCTCTTTGATTTACACACGATCAAAACATAAGTTTGGAGGCCTCGCTCACTGCCTTTGAGTCAGGGCTGACTCCTAGCGCCCCCTGTGGATTCAGAGACTTTCACAGTTTACAGGAGTAGAAAGTTCAATCAGTAATAACCAAACAAAAGTTTCTGCGTTTTTCCACATCCCTCTCCCTTCCCCCTGGCATCGTATCTCACAGGAACACTTAGATCTGTTCACAAGCAGTGAACAGAACCCATAAGCAAGAATGTCAGATTCTAGGGGAGAGTTCAAGGGAGCTAATGGCCCAAGGTCGGTTTAATCTCACCTACTGATACAAAAGTCAACACTTTTAAGAACGAGTCTATAAGGGGTAATTACCACATAAAAGAACTGTTGAAAAGCCCCTCTTAAAGAAGCACAGGCTGAGTGTAACAATAATTACAGTTGATGGAAGGAGCTAAAAAAAAAAAAACAGAGCAATTTCATTACCTTCTAGAGCTGCAGCTCTATAAATTATATCAGAAGGTTATCAGAGAGCCGAGATCAAAGACTATTGTATGTGCACCAACTACAAAAATCTGAAAGCATTTTAGTAAAAACACATGACAATTTATCGACAAGTTAGTAGTCGTACCTTATAATCCAAACCAAGATGCTTAACTGGATGGATTGACACAGTGGTTGCACTCCAGCACAGCGATTGATGATAAGGCTGGCACACAGTAGTTGATGATAAGGATGGTTCACAGTAATTGATGATAAGGATGGCACAGAACCAGGCAGCGTTGTACATGGGGTGGTTATAAGTTGGTACTGAACTTGAGGGCACCTAACACTATTAGCCAAAACACTTATCCCAGAATACACAGAGACAGTAACTAAACAAACTGTCCATTTCATCAATGATTAAAAAGAGGAACTAGGATGGTGGAACTTCTATGGTTGTACACTTGCAGATGAGCTAAGAATTTTATCATGACTCTACATGAACCTGCTGGATTGCACATAACCCCTTACTGTACTTATGGATGGCTTAAATGAAAATGAAGAGGAAACCTATACATCGTTTGTATAATCAAAGTAATTTGCATTAGAAATTGCTTTTCTTCTACCTGGCATCCTTCGTCTTTACTAGCATGTTTAAAGATGCATATAGCATTTAGACCGCCACTCCCATCTGACGGTATGTTGTACTAAGGTGGCTCGCATGTTGCTAGGATGCTGAGAGTGATACTGTCAGTTTTTCAATTAGGGTCACTCCTGGTGAACTGGTTTTCATGAAATTTCCAGACCAAGACAAACTAAGGAGAAAGGCCTTCTAATGATTTCTGAAAATTAACCAATGAGTGTAGGATTGACACACAAATGGGCCATGTTTTGTTCTTTTGCACATCAGGTCACCCATGAGTCAGATGGACTTGAGGGGAGCTATTTATCATCTATCTAGTTATCTCTCTGGCTATCAACACCATTATCATTCACATATTTATCCCTTGTAGATATTTCAGGGATTTCTGGTAATGTCGCGGTTTCATGGTAGGCTGCTAAGTGCAAGGTCACCAATTCGAAAGCACTCCATGGGAGAAAGGTGAGGCTTTCTACCCTCATATGGAGTTATAGTCTCCGAAGCCCATAGGGACAAGTTTGCCCAGTCCTTTAGTGTCGATGTGATTGATATCAAGCCAATGGCAGTGAGTGAGTTTATACAAAATATTTCAAAAATCATCTTTCCACTCCTATTTCAATGATGCACAATTTCTCCTTGTTATTGTGACTATGCATAGGTAAGTTTCAAGAATTGAGTGGATTTTAATATATCTTAAAAATTTTTTACAGTCACATATTCAGATGCAGAACACACATGGAACTACAAATACTAAGTATTTGCCTAGTGGCCTGAGTTTGGATTTGGTAGGTTTTCTTTGAGGTACATTGTATCTGATCTCTACATTAGCCCTGATTGTCCATCTATCTAGTATTTCCATTTTAGCATATTTTTGAGGGGGGAAAAAGTCAACATGAATGACATTTAACTAGGTGTTTGTACATTGACATTTAAAATTTTATATTACCAAGAGCAAATGTCATGTGGAAAGTAAGCAATGGAGTTTTGTAGTGGAGCAAAGTCAAGAATTACCTGTATCAAATTAAACGTTGTCATATGAAAAATGTCAGCACACTAGTCATATTTCCAATTTCAACTCTCTTGGATCTTGCCTCATGCATTATGCGAGGATAAAATAAGCATAAGCAATGCTCAGATGGAGCCAATAATGGGAAGCAGCAAGCTAGGGATCAGTGTATCTAGTTAAGTTGGGGTCTTCACAGTGTGTGATCTCTTCAATAGCATTGCTTTTTAGAGACCACATTGTGTTGGTTTAAATAAAATTCAGACTATAATTATTTGTCAAGCCTTAAAAATCTCACCTTGAAATACCACAAATAAATCTGACAATACAAAACTTCCGTTTTCAATGAAACGCTCATGCAAGTTGTTGGGTAACAGATGTAACAGAAGAACCAGTCACCCCAAACCTTCAATCTCTCTGTCTGGGACGTCTATGATTTATCAGATAGAGATCAGTCATTTAGCAGGTCGAGTAGGATAACACAGAGGTCACATATAAGCTATCAGATGTAAGGCTTACCTAGCTAGTCAGACCTAACCCACATAGAGTTACGGCTGGGGACCCCAGATAAGCCATGAATTCTCCATTGAGTGAAACATTTTGAGCAATATACATTATGTTTGTGACATTTTGTCTCTTGCCTTGCACTGTGTATTTGCCGCTCCACTTTCTGCTTATGTTGCAATGTTTCATTGGTGTTTTTCTAAGTACTGGGCGAATTTCCCAGAAGTATGTCTTTCACCTACTCTCAGTAGCTAATAGTTTTAATAGTTGTTGTGCTTCCAATTGCCAAATTGTGTTTTTTTTTTCCTCTATTTTATGGTGTTCCTTGACATTTTCAAAGAATGGCATCTAGTTCCACCTTGCAGAAATAAGATATACCAGGAGTGATCTCCACATCATGGTGGATGGGTACAGAGTGTGTGGCATGTGAAACAAAGGGGCTTTGCTTAAGACAAGAAGGCTGAAAAAGCTGTCTTGACATTATGGCTCAGCCTAAGTCATAGCATGATGCCTACTGGCACTGTGAATTAAACATTTGGCTGCTAACCTCAAGGTTAGCAGTTCAAACCTACCAGCTGCTTCTCAGAAGAAACATGAAGCTGTCTGCTCCTATAAATATTTAGTCTCAGAAGCCCTAAGGAGCAGTTCTACCCTGTCCTATAGGGTCAATATAAGTCTGGTTTGACCCATTGTCAGTGGACTGGGTTGTTAAATGCTATAACTCATCATATCCCAAAAGGAGCTAATTCCCCAGAAAGTGAGGCAGAGGAAGGGTGAAAGGCTCATGGCTGTTGGTTCATAGCCAAAATGGACTGACGGTTTTGCTTTTGCAATACCCCATGTGGTAGGCAGGACTTGTACAGTTGCTCAAAGGAGCCACATAGGAATGGAATGAAGTGTGATAGTGAGGGCTTTTGTGTCAACATGGCACCTGGTAGAAGTCATGGGCTGAGTGTAGCCTGTCAATAAGGGTGCAGCCTGATGACCTCCTTTGGCGGTGCAATGGAGATCCTATAGCTTTCTGGAGGCCACCTCTCATGCTCTCTCTCCCCCTTCACCTTCCTGCTTGCTGACTGCAAGAGCCACCAGGGCCTTGCGATGTTTTCCACCAACTATGGATCAACACAACTTCACACCCACCGGCATGTGATCTTCCTGCATTCTGCATCATTGCATGTGACTGCATGAGTCAGAAGAGGACGTATAGCCTATTATTGGGCATATAGACCTGAGTGGGACTGGGCTAGGATCCTGTCTTGATGTATAATTACTGCTTTATATAAAGCTCTTCCTTACACATATATATCACTGGATTTGTTTCTCTAGTCAATCCAGCCTAACACATGAAGTATTTATCAGGAAAATGAATATTTTGTCTTAGCACTGAAGCTATCCTTTTTTTTTTTTTCATTCTTTCTTATTTCCTTTCTTCTTTTGTATTTTGAATAATAAGATCCAGATCTTAGGATGAGAGAAGGATGATATCAGTTAAATGAATAGTCAAATACTGATACTTTCAGTGTTGAGGTTTAATCAAGAGAAGCACAGCACCCCTATCTGGCAGTAGGGTGACTTTAGGTCACAAGCTACCCTCACAATAAATTCAAATGGGTGCAGGTAGGTGTGACTGAGCAGCACACAGCAAGTGATCCATGCTGCATTAATGCAAGCTCTCTGCCACTCTCGGGCAGTCTCCACCCTGCAGTCTTTCCAAGTGCCCCTCTCTTGACCTTCTCAGAACACATATGCATCGATGCAATCAGGTTGGAACCCAGAGCATCTCTATGTATTTCCCAGCAGGTGCGCTATGACCCCATCAGCCAAGTGAATGCACAGGAGTTGTCCACGGGAAATGGCATGCAAGTAGAAGTCAAGGAACATCAAACAAAGAACAGGAGGTAGCCTCATACGTGGAGTTAGTTAAATACTTCCACTAGGTCCGTTCTCTACTGTTCAGCTTTTAGAGACCTGGGCCCCGCTGCACTAGCACAAACATGTACCATCACACCAAGTGCCACTCAAGAATCAGTCTGGTCTCACCAAGTCCACATGGAGAAGGGAAAGACTCTCGCTGAGCTGCATACCACCAGAAGAAGTACACCCTGACCTCCACGATGATGTGGGACATGGTCTTTCTGGATGTCAAGTCCATCCGGTAGCCCATACCATATGCAAATAAAGCTTTGCAACATACCTTTCTCTCCTCCCCCTCTCTCTCTTTTCACTTATTACCCTTTGGAAATGTTTGCCTATTCATGTCTGACATGATGGTGTCCTCCTCTACTTTCATCCACAGAAAAGTCTGGAACTCCACAAGGTAAATCAAATCCTAGAATCATCACCTCCTCCAAGGAGGTTGCAGAATGAACAGGACCCAGAGGGAGCTACATCTAGCCATGAGCATCTTCCCAAAGCTTAGGACGCTGCTACAGGTACAAATTGGCAGCTTCAGCCTCCTGATGTAGCGAACTCTGCAACCCCATGCCTGACTCATGAAATATGTCAGCAGATATAAAATATTGGAAGGGAAAGCCCAGCTCCCTTTCCAAGAAACTGGTTCATCTTCCCTAATTTCTTTCTGAGTCCTGGTGGTGCAGTGGTTAGGCTATTAGCTGATAACCAGAAGGTTAAAGGTTTCAGTCCCTGTAGTAGATCCAAGAGAGTAAGACACACTTCTGTAAAGATTGTAGGCAAGAAAACCCTATGGGACAGTTCTAGTCTGTCACCTGGGTTATGATAAGCCAGAATTGACTCAATAGCACCCCCAACCCCTGACCATCTCTTCTTCATCCGTCATTTTTCCCCATTTATAAAATGAAGGCAGAATACTGAAATTTAAAAATGCAAAAAAAAAATCTTTAAAAGTGTTTCTAACTGCCTCATAAAGAGATGACACAATTATGAACACACGTGGACTTCAGACCTTGATCTCCGAATGTGCATGCTGCTTCTGATTAGTATCAGCGTAATTACCCGGTTTAGAATGAGATGTACATTTCTGGGCTAAATTTCTTTTTGTTGCACACATCGTATAGATTTTTCCTTCTCCTTTTCCCAGAAATAAAAACCTGCAAATAAGAAACTGAGCCCAATTTTTATTTAAAGCTGCTCTCCGTAGATTCTGAATCAATTTGCTGAATTCCGAGGAGAAAACAAATATTTCCACCCACCATCCACTGCCATTTTATGGAGACCCATTTCCAGAGGGAACATCCATCTCTATCCATTCAACATTGATGCCTGCTGTATTTCAAAGCCATTGCTCAACATATCAGAAAGGAAAGTGGAAACACCGATGCAATCATTACAACAAAGGGAGCTGCATGGAGGATCTAGAATTAGTTCTCATAGAGGAAACAAAACCCCAACGTATTTATTACACAGGAAAGCAAACACAATATTCCGGGGGAAAAGTACATCCATATTCCTTTTCTGCATGAAAATAAAATTGGGCTTAAAATGCAGGAATAGAAAAGAAGGGAGTGCTGTGAAATAATCACTTCAAAAATAATAATTTCCTCATTAGATAATATCGTGCCTTTAATTTTATTTAATAAGAATAAATGGATGCTTCATTTGAGTTAGCTTAAATTCCATGAGAACAGCTTTTGAAGAGACCCTATGAGAGAGGGCAGTCCCAGGGCGCGACGTCTCAAAAGACGGCAGATCCCGAATCTGTTCAGAGAGAAGTAGGAGGAAAGTTAGGCCATCCTCCATTAGTTTAAGGCGTTGTCTGGCAAAGGACGGAGTGAGAAAATGAATCAGGCCTCTTATAAAAAATCTTTCAAATATTTTAAAAGGCTATAGTTAAAAAATTAAAGTATAGGGGCCTTAATATATGAAGAGGAATGTTCATTGCTATTTGGAATTTGTGTAATGCCCACGTTAATAAATAAAGATGTTTTATGTAATACAAGTCAGAAAGCTCACTTATCTTGAGCTTTTTCTTTATACTTGATTACTTTTTAGTCCATAAACATTTGAATGTTTACAATACATTGAACAAGGCAAATTCTATTGAGGCATAAGAGTTTAAAACATAAATATAAAACATAAAATGTACCTCTTTACTTATACTCAAAATTGTTCTAAATTATAAATACTGTGATTTGTTTCATTTCTTTGGTTTGAGGGTTAGTGAGTGTGTTAGACAGGGTTCCCTAGAGAAGCAAAACCAGGACACTTATGATGATAGATAGATAGATGATAGATAGATAGATAGATAGATAGATAGATAGATAGATAGATAGATGATAGATAGATAGATGATAGATACAGCATGAAGGAATATAACAGCTAATTAGTCCACATAGCAGTACAAAGGACTCAGTTCAACTCATTTATGTGGAATAGTTAATGTACTGGAAGTCCTTCAACTCTTGAAGGCTGCTGGGTCCAAGGTCAAGGAAGCAGACAACAGAGACTTCTGTAGAGCAATGCAGGCAGTCCAGCCACAGGAAGCAAACAGCAGGGAACAAAAGTCAGGTCACCAAAAGTCAGCCAGAAAACAGGATCCAACAGTCTCAAGCTCAAGCAATGTATACACAAGCAGCATGGTGAAGCAGGTCTCGAAGGAACCTCAAGCTCTAGTGACAATCCACGGGTTGAGTGTCCCATAGGTAGTGTAGCTCAGAAGTTGAGGCAGAGGTCTGATCACCAGAGAGCAAGAGAACTGCGAATCTTCACTTACCAGCCTCGTACCTAACGACTGTATCTCTCAGTAGCTATCAGACTGCAGAGGGAAAATTATTCCTTCTCCTGCTTGTAATGTCCTTCCCCCAAATATATGTCCATTTGGTTGGGTCATGATTATCAGTGGTTTGGCAGTTCTATAATGATAAAATGAGAAAACTGCAGGGGGGGCGGGGGAAAGGAACAGAAAAAAATAGAATAATTCAAGAAAAAACTATCAAAATAAATAAAAAACTAGAACCCATACAAAAACAGCCAATTAAAATCCAGAATTTACTACTAAGATTTCAGAAATAGATAATGTACTAAAAAGGAGCAAAAGAGTTTCATTGAATCAATTGAAGGTGTAATTAACGAGTTTGAAAACACATTGCTCAATACTAACCTGCTAGATGAACAGTCTCAAAAAAGAACAAGCAAGAAAATTCAAAGAAGGATAAAAAGTTATATGAGACACAATCAAAAGGAATAAATGACAGTTGATTGGAATACTAGAACAAACCTACACCAAAAGCAGAGACATTGGTTGAAGAGTTGTTGGAAAGAAATGTCCCTGACATCAGGAAATACGAGAGGAGCCCCATTACAAATGTGGAAAGAAGACTGAGGAGGTTGGAGCCCGAGAGAATATCACCATGATATGTCAGCAAAATCGAAAGTTCCAGGATTGATTAGGAAAACAATTGTGAGAGCAGCCGGGGAAGACGGTTGCCTTCGAAGAAGAGCCATGAAGAATAGTCTCTGTCAGCTTAGGGGAAATCCTGCAGACAAGAAGACAATGGGAAGAAAGACATAAAACTCTTAAAGAAAAATGCAAGCCAACCAAGACTCATGCACTTAGCAAGATTGTCCCTTTAAAATGATGATGAAATTAAGACATTTCTAGAGAAACAGAAACGGAAGGAATTTGTAAAAACTAGGCCAACGTTACAAGAAATGTTAAAGGGAGTTACTCAGACAGAAAACTAATAACAGGTGATTACAACATGAAATTAGCACACGGGACAACATCACCTAAAAGTCAATCCTCGAGTAGAAATATCCAAAGTAAAATAAACGTACAAGCCTGAAAACAGAGAACCACAGATAGACATTTGTAATGAAGAAATCATAAAGTTAACAAGAGGGAATATTATGGTCACTGAACTTCAAAATGGGGCAGCAGTAAAGTAGATTTCAAGAACTTTGGTGGAGGAAGAGCAATGAACAATAAGTGGGAAGTTAGCAAAAAATGAGGACGGCAGAGGAAGACACTGGGAGAAGTGCAAGCGCTAGAGGCCACAGTGGTGACTATTGTCCTGTGGACCATCCTGCCAGCCCCGGGTGCACAGCGGGTTACGAGCTGGCCTTCTAACCACCAGATCGGCAGTCTGAACCCACCGGTTACGCTGCACGAGGAAGATGAGGCATCAAGCGCTCCAAAAATCGATAGCATTGAAAATCCACAGGGCCACGACCCTGTCCTCAGGGTCACTCTGACTCAGAATTGACTTGAAGGTCATGAGTTTGGTTGTTTTGTTGTTGTTTGTTTACTGTTGTTTTATAAGCAGATGCATGGATAGCCATGTGGATTAAGGGGCTGCGGGAGAGAGAGTAGGATAAATACATTTGACAGAGGATATTTGTGTATGAATATTTACCTTTACTGCAATTGCATTATACCCGTGGCTGTGGTGGAACATTCGTGATGGTTGTTAGGTGCCTCCGAGTCGGTTCGGACTCATGGTGACCCCGTGTACAACCAAATGGAACACTGTGAAGTCCTGCAGCCCCCTCACAATCATGGTTAAGTCTGAGCCCATTGTTGCAGTCAATGTGTCAGTCCATCTCATCAAGGGGCTTTCGGACTGATCTTACACATTACCAGGAAGGATGTCCTTTCCAGGGACTAGTCTATCCGAAAAACATGTCCAAAGGACAAGATACCAAGGCTCACCACCCTTTCTTCTAAGGAGCATTCTGGTTGTACTTCTTCCAAGATAGGTTTCATTGTTTTATTGGCAGTTCATGGTACTTTTAATGTTCTTCACCAGCACCACAATTTAACTTTATCGATTCTTCTTTTGAATTCCTTATTTAATATCTAGCTTTCACATGCATATGAGGCAAATGAAAATATCGTGACCTGAGTCCTTAATGTGACATCCTGGCTCTTCAATGCTTAAAGAAGCCTTGTGCAGCAGATCTACCCACTGCAATATGCCATGCAGTGCCATGACCTCTTAATTGCTGCCTACATGAGCGCTGATTGTAAATCTAAGCAAGATAAATCCTTGACAGCTTTAATCTTTTCTTCATCCATCGTGATGTTACCTCTTGGTCCAATTGTAATGATTCTTGTTTTCTTTCCGTTAAGTTGTCATTCATACTGACGGTTGCAATCCTGAATCTTCTTCAGCAAGTGGTTCATGTCCTCCTTACATTTAGTACGCAAGGTTGTCATGTATATGTAGAAGGTTATAAATAAGTCTTCCTCCAATCCTAGTATGACATTCTTCTTCATATAATCCAGTTTCTCTGCTTATTTGCTCAGTATACAGATGGAATAAATATAATGCCAGGCTAGAATCCTGACGTACTTTCTTGATTTTAAACAAGGCAGTATTCCCTTGTTCTGTTCACACAACTGTCTTTTGAATCGTACAGGTTCCACATGAGCACAATTAAGTATCCTCAGTTCCCACTCTTCTCAGTGCTAATAGTTCGCTAGATACACAGAGCTGGATGCCTTGGCATAGTCAATAAAATACAAGTAAGCTTCTTTCTGGTATTCTCTGCTTTCAGCTAAGCTTTACCTGACAGCAGCAATGATATGTATTTCTTATTCCAGGTCCCTTTCTGAATCTGACCGGGATTTCTGGCAGTTCCCTGTCGATGTAGTACTCTGACTGTTGTTGATCTCCAGCAAAATTTTACTTGCCTGGGACATTAATGATATTGTTCGAAAATCTGTACATTCTGTTCAGTCACCTTACCTTGGAATATGTACAAATATGGATCTCCTCCAGTCAGTTAGTTGGGAAACTATTTTCCAAATTTCTTGGCATAGACAAGCAAGTGCTACCAGGGATTTATCAGCTCATCGAAACATTTAATCAGTGCCTGGAACCTTGTTTTTTCACAAATGCCTTCAATACATGTTGGACTTCTTCCTTCAGTACCATAGGTTCTTAATCAAGTGCTACCACTTGAAATGGTTAAATGTTAACTAGTCCTTTTTGGTGCAGTGACTCTTTGTATTCCTCCATTTTCTGTGTATACTTCCTGCATCATTCAACAATATTTTTCCTGTTGAACTCTTCGATATTACCAATCAAGGCTTGAATTTTTCTTCAATGATTGCAGTTTAAGATGTGCAAATTTCATTATAATACTTTGAATTCTTGAACTGCCCTGTGAATTTTTCTGTTAAGCTTTTTAATTTATCATTTCTTCCAATTCTTTTAGTTACTCTACTATTTAGGACAATGTTCCAGGTCTCTTCTGATGTCCACCTTGATTTTTTTTTCTTTCCTGTCTTTTAATGACAGTTTCTTTCTTTGTGTGTAATGTTTTGGATGTCATCATGCAGCTCGCCAGATCTTCTGCCATTAGTGTTTAATGTATCAAATAATTTACTGAGTTGTTCTCAAAATTCAGGTGGGATACATTCGGGGTTGCTTTTGGGCTTCCATGGGCTGATTTTCATTTTCTTCAGCTTCAACTTGAACTTAGAGATGAGCAATTGATGGTCTGTTCCACAGTCTGCCCCTGGCCTCATTTCAGCTGCTGATATTGATCTTCTCCACTGCCATTCCCACAGATGGAGTCCATTTGACTTCTGGGTATTCCATTTAGAAAAGTCCCCACGGATGGCCATTGCTTAGTTGTGGCGGAGCATGCAGCAGGCAAAGGTATGAAAACTTGGACATAACCAGGCACCTTAAATAATGAGTCAGTGGGTTTGGGGGCAGAGTCTCAGGGGACATCAAGGTCAATTGATATAATATAGTCTACAAAGTTTAAATTCTACTTTGGTGAGACCCACTGGGGTTTTAAAAGATCATGACTGTCCATCTAAGGTACAACAAATGGTGTCTCCCGGTATGGTGGACAGAGAGTGATGAAAATCAAAAGCCACATAAAATAACTAGTCCAGAGGACTAATGCACCACTGGAACAAGTCTCCATGACACTGACATCAGGGGAATTAGATGGTATCTGGATGCCAATGTCCACTGCTCTGAAGAGGATCCCATTCAGAAGTCCTGAATAGAGTGGGAGAAAGATGTGGAACCAATTCAAATCATGACAGAGTCCAGGCTTACTGGTTAGATTGAAACTGGTGGGGTCCACAGGACTGATCCCCCTTTCAGTCTGGAACTACACTCACTTTGGGGCTAAATTTTCAGTCAAGCAATCTAGGCAAGTCTCTATGGAGAATAATGGCGCTCTTGATAAGAGCAAACTTAGAATAATAACTATTTGGGATCCAGGGGGCAGTGTTCATCCAAACACAAAGTGCAGAAGGCTTAGGGATGAATGCCCGGAGACAGGAAATACAGGGAGGAGGTGTGGTAGGTGACGTTCCATTGTGGGGATTGCCATCAATAAGATGGAACAGCATGGGGATGAGTCATTGAATGTACCACTGATGGTCTTCTCCATACACCTTCACAAGTCACAATCGAGTTATGTTTCAATGAGTATTTCTCATCAGTAGTTTATTATCCCAATCCAGCCCTTGAAAGGTTTCATTTCTGAGTAAGAGTATTGACCATACTTAATTGAGTCTCTTCCCTAGAACATTTAGCTAATTCATCATTTTGGAACACTATATTTATACACACCTTCCTTCTACCTGTGTGGGACCACCAGCCCTTAATGTTTTCCTGGTATCCTTTGCGTGCTGCAGTTTTTGTTGTATGTTTATGATCATTTTAATTATTGGATAGAAGCAGGTACATGCTTATTCATAAACAGACTTAGGATTAATAGAAGAACCAAAACAGCTATGAATTTTAATGCCACCTTTCTATTAAAATCAATAAAATAATTTATAACATTTCATTTCATCCATTCTTTCATAGTCAAAGGAGTGGTTTGGTTTCTTTGTTTTAATTTTTATTGACTTTTCTCTTTTTTTTTTTTTTTTTTTTTTTCTCTTTAGTATCATTATCAATCCATGACTCTTAGAGAGGTGACTTATTCTCATTAGCTCTAACTATAAGCAGCTCCATGGTTATAATGTACAATTTTAGCTATGAAACAATCTCTGTAAAATATACCAGAGAAAAGCACGGAGTGTTCTACCCAGCTCCCACAATAGATCTTGTGCTACGCAAGTGCTTCAGAAGGTTTTGTTAAGCCACTGATGATGGGTGGACCCCTGGGACATAGGTCACCATAGTGGAGCAACTATATGCAATCACCTCCCTAAGGGCTTGAAAGGAGTAAGTGTCATCAGATAGTGGCTCAAGTACTTTTGTTCCACTTCAAATGGCAGGCCTGCTTATAATGGTGGCCAGGGACCATGACATGGGTACTACTATCTATTCTCCTAGTATAACCAGTCTGTGCCCTGGGATGGGTATACTACCAGGCTTCCATGGTATACACTTACAAAGCTCTGCCCAACGCCATCCCCTCATACCTTCCAAGTTGTGCAGCTAGTCCTTTGAATCACCTGTCTGGTTTCTGTTTCCTTTATTTTACAAAGAAGTGGTTTTCCTAGTGCAGCAATTTGTGGTCTACCTGAAGAGGCTAGGAAGTGGTGGGATAGTCTTCAATTCATCACTTCTGTATGCCCATATGACTTCCAGGAGTCCATGTTGAACTTGGATTTCAATTCCCCTAACTATTCTCTTCCAAACCCTTGGAACCAGGACAGACTTTTCATAGCTGGTGATTAGCGTTGACAGGTCTGATGTGGGAGGAAAGGATGTGGAAATGATCTATCCAGTCCCAAGGTCACCCTACTACTACCCACCCTCCCTGCCTCTGGTGAGGAGGGTCTAAAACACAGCAGGCATTCTTCAGCCCAGCGGTACAATATAGATTTTCAGTATCGATTCTACAGTAAAGTTTCTAATTGCTTTCAAAGTTTTTAAAGAACAATTTTCCAAGTAATGTGTTTACACCTCATGCATATCTCTTCAACTGTGAATAAATTACATACAGTATTTCCTAATAACAAAAGGATCCAACTCTTTGAAGTACATAAAATATTATCACTGCACCATTATGCTAAAGATATTTTAGTGTATCTGAAACATTGCTTTATTTTTTTTTATGCCTGGGAAGGCATAACTAGGGTAAGTGAAAATACTGCTACTAGGACTCCAGTTAACACAGGCGTGAGTTTATTTACAACAAGACATGTTTAAGCATGTCTCGGTGATTCATGGATGACTGCAGGCCAGTTCTCTCAGTAATACACTCCTGATGAAATATTTTCAATTGCCCCATCTGCCTGTAAAGCGGATGAATAAGGAAGGCTTCAGACGAGCAGATGCCTTGAACTGATGGTGTTGGTGAGGACGTTCCATGGACTACCATCAGAACAAACAAATCTGCCTTGGGAGAAGTAGAACCAGGATGCTCTTTTGAAGGAAGGATAGCAAAAAGACATCTCATATTGTGGACACGCTAACAGGAGAGACTGGTCTTTGGAAGAAGACATCATATTTGAACAAAGAAGGGTCAGGGAATAGGGAAGCTCCACCTGAGCTGAATGGACCGAGGGACTGTACTAATGGCTTCAGACAAAACCACCCTTGTGAGGCTGGCACAGGACCGTGCAGTGGAACCTTCAGTTCTCCATAGAATCTCTGAGTCCGAAGCTGCTTGACAGTACCCAGCAATAGTAACACCAGTCTCGTTGATGGGCTGTCCAATAACAGGTCCCATCAAAACAGTGGGTGCTGAGTGGATACACTGGGCCAGTTAAATTTAAAGTAAAAATGTCAGCTCAGAAGGTTCTGTGGACTTTTTTCCCCCTCAAGGACAAAGTTTGGATCGTTTCTCAAAGGACAAAGGTTCATTTCCCGGGGTGACTAGGAAGGAGGTTTGAACGAGTTGAAGGCTGTTTTGATTGGATAAAGTTCACAGCAGTGCACCTGCAAGAATGGTCCTATGAGCATTGTGTTGGGAAACATGATCTCATCCACCCTCCAGTCCTGATTGTGCCCTTTGGGACCTTTTTTTGTTCCCCAAACTCATAAAACATTTAAAAAGAGAAAAGTGCTTGAGTTTCTCAAAGATTCCAGAACGGCTGTGTGGCCTGGTGCACACTGAAGAGTGTAGGAACCTTCAGGGAAAGGGAGAGACCAGGAAGCACTGACTTCAGAAGTAGACAGACCTAGACAGAGGATATGTGAGAAACAGGAGCTTCATCTTTGGAAATTATTGTTTACTTAAGGATTCTATGATTTTTTAGCAAGGCTTTGGACTTACCTTTGTACTCTAAGTCAAACCTTTGACTAACTGATGTTAAATACAAACCATGCCTAGCTGTTCTGACCTAAAGATGATAAGACTGGTGTGGCGGTGGCATCTGACCCCTAAGCCTTCACAAGTGGGGAAGAAAAGCAAACTCCTCAGCCTGAGGCCAGTCGCTATGAGGGTGACGTCAGACGCCTCCACCTCCAACTTTCTTTCCCAATCTGGCCGCAATCATTGCTCCCAAGGCACTTTCTAGTTTTCTGCTGGATTCTATAATTCATTGCCATAGACACACCGAGTTTAAAGCTATGGGATTTATTAGATAACTTAACAGATTACAAAGCAGGATTAGAAATTCTCAGAATACAGTTTTTCCAGTCAGGAGTGCTTCTTCTGAGCTGTGTCAGCAGGCATGCATATCTGGTCCTTGGCCTTTGAGTCACCCAGTTCCTAGGCCTCTGCTTTGCTCAGGCAATGTTTCAAAGCTTCTTTAGGTGCTGATAAGCTCCCACAAAGCAATGTACTCCTCCAAAAGTATCCATCTGAAGGTGCTCAGCTCTTTCTCTGGTAGACCATAAACCTAGCTCCTGCAATGCAACTCCTTGGGCACCCTGCTCTGCAAGAAAGCCTCCTTCCCCAAGACACCCAGTTTTACTTGTTCTACGGCTCAGGAAGCCCATCACTCCTGCTCTGGCTCTTGACTCTGCGGCTTCCTCTCCTCTGCTGGGGTTGCAGCGCTGTCTTCTGGATCAAGGAGTTCAGCAAGCAGAGGTCTCAGGGCTCTGAGGACACTTTCCACTGCTGACTCATCTCTCTTGAAGGTAATGAGATCCCACTATTCTGGCATCTGAGATGGACCATGACACCCTGCGGAGTGGCAAAATTGACCAAAGCCCATATTAGTGTTCCAAGTTTTTTCAATCACAGCGAACTCTGTTCACAATCATTCACAATTGAATCATATAATCCTATCAGCATCTCCTCTACCTTTTCTTATGCAGACTTATCAGGAAAAGAGAAATGAGTCGAATCTGCACGGTGCTATCCAGTGTTTGGGTGGGGGCTAAAAAAATTCATGGTTAGATGAGCCCTATCAAGTAGAACACTGCCTCATGGGTACAAATTCTATTTAAAGGCAGAGTACAGAATGGAACTTGCTCAGAAACAGGAACTGCTTAGAAAATAGAATAATGTTTGAGGTTCACATGATCATAAGCTTGTTAGTGGGTATCCCTTTAAGCTGTTTCCTTTGTCTTCTCTGCACAGCCCCTTGTTTTGAAGGTGACTGAGTTTTCCAGATCCATTCTGCTGCTGCTGTTGTTGTTGTTGTTGTTATTGTTATAAACATGGAATCAATGAGAATTAAGTCTGGGCAATGGAGGCATGCTGGGAAGTAGATGTGGAGAAACCGATCTTGTTTATTTGAGATCATAATTAGTATGGACAGAGATGTGAAACCTATCCTTGTTCAAGTCCTATGTGTACAGTGACATTTATAACCACTCTAGTCATACTTCATCTACTACTCTACCTTCCCTGCTCTGCTTAGTGTTTCAGGAGACTGAACCTCTGGAAGGTTGTGCTAGGGCTCCCTTAGTGGGGTTTGGTCCGTGTGAAGGACCAGCACAAGATCAGAGAACAGAGAAAAGAGGAAAGTCAAGGATGCTTTCTCTGAGTTACTGTCGCATCCAGGAAAGAAGGCATCCCTTCGTTTTACCACTCGCTGAAGTGCCCTGCCTTCATCATCAATGATACACCCCCTCCCCTTTCCTTTCAGGCCTTAGAGTTGTGACTTAGTCCACTGTTACTAATACCGCCACATTCTGTGTTGATTCTCATAACCCTGCTCACATCTGGCTCAATTTTGCTCTCTCTTGTTTTTTCACTCTCTGCCGTTTTAGAAATGTGAGTGCATTTATCCTATTAGAACCCTAATTAAGACACTAATTTAACACATTATGTTATTTTGTGCTCTAATGTTCTTACAGTAAATGGTTCCAGTAAGTGGTATAGTCTATTTCTACAGAGGTGAAAGCCAGATTTTCATTTGTTATTTCAATGTGAGGTATACAATTTCTTTAAAGAAGTGCTATGTTTAAGTTTAGCCTATGCAAGCATACATGAACAATCTAGACAAATGAATGACAAACTAAATTGAAACCATATAAAGCAATTTCTCTGAGACTAGACAGTGGGCCCAAGAGTGGTCCAAGCATCCTAAAAGGCAGTTCTCCTAAGTTTCATTAAGTATAATAAAACAGTTTTATTACATACTATAAAACTAAGGGGATCTCCTGTCAGGCCCTGTTTCTGGCTGTCCTTCAACGGTCAAGCTGCACAGTGACCTGGAAAGAGCAGAGATATAAAGATAGAAAGACAATTTATTTACATACTAAATTGGGAGACTGAATTTTTTTTAAAGTGAAGTTTGTTTTTTAGAGCAATTTTGAATGTACAGCAAAATTTTGAGGCTACATAAGATACCACGTTATTCACACTTTACATGCATATTATGTATGCTTATTATTAATAAAGAGTGCTACATTACTTTTAGCTAATGTCTAAAATGTATCCAGATTTCTTTCAAACGATCTAAGATCCCTTGTCAGTCCCCATGCCCCATTCAGGATATCACATGACAGTTAGGCTCCTCTTGGCTCTAACAATTGCTGAGACGTTCTCTAATTTTGATGGCCTTAACAGCCCTGTCAGGTCGATTGTAGAATGCCTCTGAAATGGAATTTGCCTAGTGTTATTCTCGTGGATTTGGGGAAGAGCACAGAGATTATACTTCACTTTTATCATATCATATCAAAGATACATACATTATGTGTCCCTGTGGGTGCTGGCCTTTATCATCTGACTGAGACAGTGTTTGTCACGTTTTTCAATACAAAGTTACTCTTCACTCCGCTACAACCAGCACCTTTTTCGGGCAGCGTACCTACATAAATTATTTGGAATTCTTCCCCATGGCAGATTTATCTCTGACCCACCCCATTTATTTATTTGTTCCATCATTTCTATGAGACTGGACTCATGCGTATTGATCTTATACTTTGGGTTACGTCTCACTAATACTTTATTTACTTTGTTGCTCAAATCATTACAGTTTGGGCCATTAGGTCCCTTTCAAGACTCTCCTGCGTGCATTTTTGGATTTTCTAGTCTTGTCTCTGGGGAAAGGGCTCGGACACCCACAGGAGCACTTCGACCCTAGCCAACAAGGTCATGATGAGTCCGAATGGTTCTTTTGTTAATGTGCTATTTTGTTACAGTGAGTATTTGAGGGCAGTGAGTTTTGAGTTTTATCTTTGTTGATAGCTTTCTTCCTGTCTTCCTTCTTTCCTTCCTTCTGTCCTTCCCTCCCTCCTCCCATCTCTCCCTCCACCTTGCCTTCCTTTTTCTTTTAAAGTGAGTGAGGGGATCCTATTTTGTTTCCCCAGCAACTCCTTGCTTTCTGTCCCTTCAAGAAGCCTTCAGAAAGAATGTCCGAGACATTGAAAGGATTTGGTAAAGTAGGATTTAAAAGCAGAAATCAGTTGAACTCCTATGGAGAAGTGAGGAGATCTCTGAAAGACATAAATAACAACTATTTTCAATAGTCACACAAAAGATGAAATACTTACAAATAAACCTAGCCAAAGAAACAAAAGACCTGTCAAAGAACTGCAGGACATTATTACAAGAAACCAAAAGAGACCTACACAAATAAAAAAATACCCTTTGTTCATGGATAGGGAGACTTCATATTATAAAAAGCCAATACTACCTAAAACAATCTACAAATACAACGCAGTTTTTATCTAAGTCCCAACTTCATCTTTAAAAATAAAAAGGAAAATCTAATTACCAACTTCATATTGAAAGAGAAGAAATATCTCCTCAAATATAAGAACAAAGTAGGAAACTTTGCACTACCTAATCTCAAAGCCACAGTAGTAAACAGCCTGCCACTGGTACAATGATAAATATAGATACAAAGGAAAAGAATAGAAAATCCAGAAATAAAAGCATCCACCTATAGGCAATTGATACCTGGCAAAGGATCTAAAAACATTAAATGGGAAAGGGGCACCCTCTTCAACAAATTATGCTGGGAAAATTGGATCTACATCTGCAAAATAATGAAAAAGAACCGATACTTTGACCCATGCACAAAAACAAATTTAAGATGGTCTAGGGACCTAAATGTAAATACTATAGCTATAAGAATCATCAATGAGAAAATGGGGACAAATTGATGGGCCCTCTTGCAGGGCATACACATACTACTAAATATAATAAAAGAAATACAATCAGTGAAAGACAAAAGAGATTACTAGGACCTTATGAGTATTTTATTACTGTTTTTACAATAAGCAAACAGACTCAGGGAGGTTAACTAACTTACCATAGAGTGAGCACATGGAAGAACCAGGATTCAACTCAGATATTCGGACTTTGTTAACAATTTTTAGGAATTAATTTATCTATTAATATTAAGCAATCCTTTCTCATACAGGTGGCCTGATAGCCATTGACAAGTGTAGGCAAGTGTGTCTGAGTGTATGGAACAGCGAGTATATGGGAAACAAAGCTCTGATACCAGATGTGGTCAGTAGTCGCCCTTCTTCCTCTTCTGATCCTGAAACCAAGCCAAATCCATTGCCATTGAGTCAATACCGACTCAGCAAACCTATAGGACAGAATACAACTTCTTTGGGATGTCAAGGCTATAAATCAGAAATGCTCATTTTTTTGCCCATGGAGCAAGCAGTTAATGAGTTTGAACTGCTCACCTTGCAACCGAGCACATAGCTTCCTCCATCACTAAGTTCCCACCTATTCTGATAATATCCTGAAATTTAACTCAACCCCACCAGTTTTCAAAAAAATGGTTATCACACCAGAAACTAAACAGAGCCAAATAGTTCAGCTTGACTCAATAACCATGCAAGCCTAGGAGAGGCTGGAACAGAGAAAACATCTGTACTATTACACCACACACGCACATAAAATGGATCAGAAAGGCACTCTTTCCCTAGTCATTCACCATCAAGAGTCCTTGATCATTCCTTAATTAGAACATCATTTGTGTTTTGTGTACATAATTTCACTTCTCGGAGCCTGTCCTAACTGAAAGGCACAGACAAAAATTATGTACAAGGATGCTTGATGCTGTTATCAGTCCAAACTCCTGGCAACCCCATACACAACAGACGGAAGGGCTGCCCACACCATGCCACACCATGATTACTGAACCTTTGTCACCCATAGGATTTTCACTGACTGACTTTCCAAGGGAGTCCGCCAGCCTTTCCTCCATGTGGGACATCATCGGGAAGATCACGGAGGCCTGGGCAGCATCGTGGCAGCACACAGCCTCGACTGAAAGATCAGAGAAGTCTGCAGGTGAGGGGAGTGGCTAGTCATTGGGATCCAAACTCTAGTCTCCCACGTGGAAAAACTATACCAAGTGTTCCATGGTGAGTATATGCAGTCTGCTTTATAGCCTTTAAAAACACACAAACCACAGGACCAGTGGTGTGAGTGGCGAAACAGGGAGGGTAGAGGGAGAGTGGGTAGGAAAAGAGGGAACTGATTACAAGGAACTATATGTCCTCCCTGGGGGACAGACAACGGAAAAGTGGGTGAAGGGAGACGTCGGACAGGGCAAGATATGACAAAATACCAATTTATAAACTATCAAGGGCTCATGTGGGAGGGGGGAGCAGGGAGGGAGGGGAAAAATGAGGACCTAATGTCGGGGGTTTAAGTAGAGAGAAAATGTTTTGAGAATGATGTACAAATGTGCTTTACACAATTGATGTGTGTATGGATTGCGATAACAGTTGTGTGAGCCCCTAATAAAATGTTAAATAAATAAATAAATAAAAACACACAAACCAAAAATAAACATGAATAATTAATTGGACTATAAAATTATACACAATTCAAAAGCCAACTGAAAATATGCAAATATCATTTCTAATTTTAAAATAAGATGAAAGAAAGGGTAAAAGAAAATAAACTGATAATGATGAGTCCAAGAATGAAGAAAATGCTCTAAAATTTATTGTGATAATGATTGCACAATGCTTCTTGATGTGATGGAACTGTTGACTTGTATGAGATGTGAATCATGTGCCAATGAAACAGTTGGGGAAAGGAAATAAACTAAATGTTAACACAGGTTATTTCCAAGAGATGGGTTATGAATGTACTTTATTTTCTTCTTTGTCTCATTTGATTTGTAACTTTAAAAAAAATAGAACAAATTTCATTTCAAAAAGAATTTTAAAAGCATCTACAAACACTATGTTTGGTAATTTACCATGAGTTTTTACATTTTATTCCAGATAAATTCATGCTAATGAATGGTTCACCTAGAAAATCCAGAAAAATGTTTAGTTCTGAAAGTCGAGTCTTAATTATTGTTTATTTGCTTTGAAGAGTTTACTACCCACTAATGGTGACTTACAGAAGGAGAGAGGAAGCAAGGAAGAGGGACAGATAACAGATTTCTTTGAATATATTTTGCTTTACTGTTCTGACTTTGGAACTCTGTAAGTATTCTACATTATTAACAAAAATTAAACATTCAAAAAGCAAAGAAAACTGTGTACCTAATTAGCAGCATAATCACAAAGAGAAGAACGATTCCAACTGACTTTAAAACACAAAAATGTGTATGTTCATGTACATAAGCTAATGGGGGAAATATATATGGGACTTGTTAGGCAGGGTTCTCTAGAGAACGAAACCAGGACACTTTTGATTTTATATATATATGCTTTAGATAGATAGATAGATAGATAGATAGATAGATAGATAGATAGATAGATAGATAGATAGATAGATATAGATATAGATATAGATATTATATATATATATAGGTTTATACAGCGAGAAGGAATATAACAGCTAATTAGTCCACACAGCAGTACAGAGGATTCAGCTCCAACTCAGTTCCATGGAACAATTCATATACTGTAAGTCTTTCAACTCACATCGGCTGTCAGGGCCAAGATCCAGGACGCAGACAGTAGGGTCCTCCCTGGGACAAGGCAAGCAGAGTCAGTCCACAGAATTTGAATCAGAGCTCTCAGTGTGAATTCTTGAGAGGTGTGATATTTTTCCCATTTTGTCCCATGAAAAAGCAAATGTTTCGAGAATGATGAGGGCAACGAATGTACAAATGTGCTTTACACAATTGATGTATGTATGGATTGTGATAAGAGTTGTATGAGCCCCAAATAAAATGATTTTTTAAAAAGAAAAGAAAAAAACCTAAAAGCAAAAATCAACTTACTAGTACCAACATCCTTAGTACTCAGATTGTGTCTTTGAAGTAAGATTTTTTGCAGAAGAAAGTGTGCCTCCTTGAGAAGTAGCTGATTCCTGGGTGTAATATAAACCTGGAACATCTGGCACATCAGAAAGGAATAACGCTGTCAAAGACTGCTAGGAGCTGGTCAAAAGATTCAGGGACTCACATGAATCGGCCCATAGTGGCCAAAATTGGAATCATGTGTACATCTACAAAGATAATGTTTGCAATTGGTTTAAATGCAATGATTATGATAATATCCAGGAGTTTATAATCATACTTAGAATGACACTTTTTTTTCTAAAAGAAATAAACATTGAATATATTAGTCAGCATTGAATAGAACCAATTTGTTTTCAAAAAGGTTTCAAAGAAAGGGGCAAGAAAAGTAACCAATGACAGCCCGATGACCTCTTTTGCAGGCATGGGTTCATATCCCACTCTGACCCATTAGGGTACCTTGGGAGTTGGGTACTAGAGAAAGAAATCATAAGGAAGGAGAGTCGATGTTTGTTTGAACTCGGCCTCATGGTAGCGTTTCTACTTTGGCTAGCCAGAGGTCAAATATGTCCATGCAGTTTTACTGGGTTGTTTCTGGAAAGAACATGGGAAGTAAAAGTTTTGATTATTTTCATTGGTTGTAGTCATTGGTTATTCCTGGGTGAAATGGCAAAAATGAATGTGATTAAGGTATATTTTGAGCTCAGAGGACAAAATTGCCCCTTGAATTTCTCAGAGATTCTTAGTGAAAATGGCTGATAGAAGGTCAAAATGGATGACAGAAAGCCTGGCTCTGGCTTGATGCTGTCAGAGACCTGATCCACAAATTAACAAGAAAGTCTCTAAAGGGAGGCAAAGACAAATTAAACAATAAAGATCCAGAAATGGGTTTAGGGTTCAGACTAAATCCTAGCTCCAATTTAAGAACAATTATTTCTTACATAACAGCCCTGCTCTATGCTTTCCCGCAGGAAGAGAACACAAGATATAGGTGCTATATCAAAGTGTGGTGAAGAAATTAGATGGTGCCTGACTATAAGATCAAATAGCATCTGGGGTCTTACAGGCTTGTTTCCATCAAGGGGCTATATTTTATTTCCTCTGGTTTCCCTATTGCCACCAGGCAGACACCACAAATGCCTCCATCTTCCAGCCTTCTGTACCCTATTCTGACACCACTGTTCCTCCCACGGCACTCTACTTCTAGGCTGGGTTTGATCGTTTGTTGCAATGGCCACACAGAACTCATAGGCCATACTCCCAATTAAGAGAGTTTATTAGGGGAGTGAATAGGATATCGCAAGCCAGGATTTATAAACAGTAATGATACAGTCACTGGTCCACATCAGCACATATCCTTAGCCAGTAGCCAAGTTTTTCTCCAGTCTCCAGCCTCTCAGGTGCATATTTTCTTAGCCTCTGCCTCTGTAGGCTAGAAAGTCAGACTGATGTTCTGCCTCATGACCTCACAGTGTTCCTTGCTGCATCATTTCCTTGCCACGGTCTCTGAGGCCTCTGTCTGACCCTTTGCCACTTCAGATAGAAATCGCAAAAGGGCTTCATTTCCGATGGTCCTAGGACTTCTCTTGTGTCTGAGATGCATGGAGGAATGGCTTCTCTGGAGGTGTGGTTGAGCTTTCAGCAGACCATAGCCTCCAAAGCAACAAAGGACATGAATTGGGTTGCACCCTCTGCTAACGTCAGGAATTTTTAAAAATCACTGTAATCCAGTCCATGGTGACTGAGAGAGACCCTGTCCCACCTTCGTCCTACATCAGCATAGCTGAGAACGCCCTCAAAATGCGGTTTTAGCCACAGACACCGAGTTCAGAAATATAATACATCGTATCAGGAACATGGCTCAAGGGGCCATATTAATTAGCTACATCTCAATCACGCATGAGACTTACCAAGGAAAGGAAGAAAAAGATGAACAAAGACAAGAACTTCTCCTAGAAATAGCCAGAAGAAAGCCTGGATTCAGACATCTAGATACCTAAACTGTGGGAAATAAATATCTGTTTGTTAAAGCCACTCCCTTGAGCTATTTCGGTGATAATAGCACTGAGAAACTAAGGTAAGCAGATCACTGTAATGCCTCTCATGGCTTCTTCAGTTATCATGGTTAGAAAGTCCACTGAGTGTGTGGGGAATAAATCAATACAATGTGTCATTATAGAAACTTATTAATGGCATTGATTTTACTTGAAATCTCACAACCAAAATTAGATCAACTTGAAAGTCCTTGAGTCATTGCTATGACTTTGATTCAGAAGAGATACTAAATACACTGACTCAAACTAAAGTCACTGTTTTAATACCAGATATTTTTCTTTTGTTATCACTTAAATCAATAATTTTCCTTTTTGTTATAAAATATTCTAAATCATCATTTGGTGGTTTCAATATAACTAAGCAGGAAAACAAAATAGAAATCGATGGTGGGTAAAACCGTACCTATTTATATATAACAGTGCAAAAAAACCAAACACCCCTTATGGTCATTAAATCTATTCCAACTCATGGAGACTGTAGGGTAGGGAGTAGAAAGTCTTTTCTTTCTTCCACAGAGTGACTGATAGTTTAGAACTGCTTACCCTGTGGTTTTGAATTAGCGGCACAATGCAACTCCCTACCCCTGACACTGCTTGATTTTCACAATTCTAAGAATCATCAAGACATGTGTAACGCTAGAATAATGGTAATACCTCCTGACTGGAATTATTGGTGATTAAATATAATTGGAATGACAACAATAATAAGGAATAATAATTACCACTATTAAAGATCATTATGTTCCAAATATTCTGCCAAGAGCTTTCTGTGTGTTACATTATCTAATCCTCAGAATATCCTGCCCCAAATGAAAAATGTGAGTTACAATGTGAGCTTGGTTTAGTTTATGAAATGGCAAGGCCAGTACTAACGTCAGTTGCAGAAATATTGGATAAAAACAAACCCTTTTCAAAGCTCCCATTAAAATGGTTAAGAATGCCACACAAATCAACTTTAAAATAAATATATTTCATATATATATGTAAGGGCAATTCAAAAATTTGGTGAAATTTTTGTTATATTTTCATTCAATTATTCCATGAACTCTTTGAAGCCCCAAAACATATATATATATGCATTATACATATCAAAAACAATCAACACAGCCATTTCAAGAGGTAGCATATGATCAAGAACTGATGGCACTGAAATGAGAAATTCAAGCTTCACTAAAGGCATTATTAGGCAGGGGGCTGGGCAGTAGGAGGCAGGGGGACAGGCTCCAGCAATTGACAGGACACCAATTGACCTATTTCATCTAACTGATTGATGCATGACTGGAAGCACTCACATGTCTATGCCAAGAAGTTTGAAAGACAGCTACCTCACCAACTAACTGAACGGGATTCATGTTTGTACCCACTGAAAAGAAAGGTGACCCAATAGAATGTGGCTCTTATTGAAGAATATCATAAATATCACAGTGTTCGTCTGGGTACTTTAGAGAAGCAAATCCACAGAACCGCGTGTATAAGAGAGAGTTTTATGTAAAGGTCAAGTGCGCATCAAGAAAATGTCCCAAGCCAGTGCTGCCCAAGCCCACAAATCCAACATTAACCCATTAACCCATATGTCCAACATCAGTCCACAAAGTCCTCCTCCATCTCACAAAACAGACACAACAATGCCGACTGCAGGAGGAACGCCATGTCAATGAATGTGTAAACATCTCATCGCTGGCAGGGGTCTCCACACAGGTGCTCCAGCACCCAGGCTGCATCACAGTAGGTCCATGCAGCTTCTCCTCAGCAAGGAACTGGCTAAGGCAGCTGCACCCTGGTGCGACCATCACAAAGCAAGAGACCCGAGAACTAGAAAGGCAAGGCTCACTGAGCCATTTATCCCTCAGCCCTTCAATTAACTCCACATGTGTTTATAGGCCAGGTTGGCACAATAAACTAACTCAATTCACAGCTTGCCAACCTGGCACCTGTACATCATTCTTTAGCCTCACAAATGCAATTAAACAACATCTACACCTTAATCCTATAATCCTGTGAATATGAAAGTTTGTAAGCCAACCACTTCATGCCTTTATACCCCCAATTTTGAGTATCCAATTTAATCACATAAGGGTAAAATCTTGCTGAAAATAATTCAACAATCATTAGAGTATTCCCTCAACAGGAAGCTGCCAGAAACTCAAGCTGATTTCAGAAGAGGACGTGGGATAAGGGGCCTCATTGCTGACAACAGATGGTCTTGGCTGGAAGCAGAGAATATCAGGAAAATGTTTACTTGCTGTTATTGACTAGGCAGAATCGTTCAACTGTGTGAAATGATAACGAACTCTGTATACTATTAAGAAAGAATTTATTTCAGAGGACAGCACTGAATTTGCAGCTCCGGGAGAGGGACATGACTGATCAGAGCACACGGGAGCAAATGAAGAGGGAGGAGGAGAGAGTGGAGCACATCCTGGCCCACCAAACTTTGAGGACAATATTTCCGCTCAGAGCAGCCAATCCACAGAGAAGACCGCATGGCCAGCCCCACTATGAGTCACAACATCCCTCACTGACCCATAGCCCTACAGATGACAACATTGGAGACAGTGTGGGAATTGCACCCGGTCTGATCCCACCACACTGAGGCAAACCACTAAGGGTGTGCAACAGAACAGCAAGGGGAACAGAGCAATGAAGTCCCCAGGGAATACCAAAAATAGACCTCAGGGCCAGGGATTGGCACCCCAATAGACTCAACTGGAAAGCACCCCTAAAGGCCAACAAACAGTCCTTGAACTAACTACAAGCTTTTCTTTCTTGCTGTGTTTTGTTTTGTTTTGTTTTGTCGTTGGCTAGTTGTTGCTTTTGTTGCTTTGGACATGTGTAGGAGAGACCAGTCCCTGGAAAAGGACATCACGCTTGGTCAAAGTAAAAGGTCAAAAAACAGGCAATCAGATCGACAGACACCTAAAAATTGTGAGGATGGCCCAGGAATGGACAGTGTTTGGTTCTATTGTGCACCACATCACTATAAATTGAAGTCAACTAAAAGGCGTCTAAGAATAATATATATTTGTATTATCTATTTATTTGTTTCTGTAAATACATATATAATTATATCTTCCGGCAAGACATTATCCTGCTATAATGATATGGTGATTCCTTAGTTCTGATCAGACTGGAATGCACAAAGGGCCCTACGCTGTATAACAATAAAAATAAATAATAAATAGTCACAGTGGACTAGCGAATAGTATTTTCTACAGTTTTTCACCCAATCTTTACTATAAGAGACTTAGAAATTGGTATCAGGATATCTGTTTTGTATCACTGCGAGCAGATAGCTGGATTACGCATTTGTTTACCAAATCTGCGCGAATTCTTTCCTTGGTGTGTCATGAGCCGGTATTTTGAACCAATCTGATGACCTTAATGTAGTCTTCCAGACGTAGTTAGGGAGCTCGAGCTCCTGTAAAAGGAAACTCCGCTCTGAGGAGCCTCCCTTCGTCCTCCGGCGGGATTTTACCCAGCGTTTCTCCCTGCGGACCCTCTCCCTTCCGGTCACGCTTTCACTGCTGTCAGTTGTATAAGCTTCACCTGGGGTTCAAGTGTGATGCTTTGCCGAGTCTCCTTTTAGCTGGTCTCTTCTGGACTGTTCTTTGGTAAGTCACCATTGCCCTCTGGCTCTCCTCAGATTCCATTTGTGCCACGTCGTGCAGCGGAAGAGTGAGTTTGTCCCACTGCCGTGTCCAGCCATTCCGGTACGTTGAAACCCAGGTAGGTCTCAACAAGGAAACAACATACGTTCAAGAAGGATGGCTCATTAAGAAGCTTGTATCTGGTGGGGGGGAAGGGAGGGAGAGAATCTAGGACCTGCACCTACACTGCCATCACACCTATAGTCATTTATTTATTAAAAACAATTAGCTCGAAAATATGAATATATATATATATATTTCAGCAACCAAAGCAAAAAATTTCAGAGGCAACATAGAAAACTGTGAACAACAACACCAAATTCTTTAAATAAACTAAAAATATGCTTCCATGTTTGTTTATTTTTTTATCATGTTCAGGATCTAATGTCCTGGTGAGAATTCTTTTGCCAGTATGATTCTCAGATAAATTTTTGTTTGCTTTGTTCTTTCTCCAAAATCCTTTATCCTATTATTGTGAAATTCTACTAGGATACATATAAGTCTAGAAATTTTTGTCTTCACTCTATTTAGAATAGGATAGATTCTGTCCATTTGAGGAACAGGATTTCCTTCAGATTAAAAAAAAAAGAAGAAGTGTTATTCCTTTAGAGAAAAATGTTTTGTGTCTTTGGGCTGTTCTTTTTGTGGAAATTCTATTAGATGTTCATTCTCCACTATCGATCCTCTGCCTTTTGCCTATTTTCTCTTATTAACTTTGTCTCCCTTTGTCTTGGTCTGGGAGAGTTTTAAAAATCTACTTCCCATTTTCTGTTGAATTTGATTGCTTAGTCAATTGCATTTTTTTAACTCGGGGGTGTTTCTTCTTGTACTTGCTCTGTTTTGCACTGTAGCTAGTTTTTTGGAGAGTGGATCTAATGGCTTTTAAAGTTTCCTTAACTTCTAATCACTTCTTTCACATTTTTGCTGGCTCTCCTGAAGATCTGCTTTCCTTTCTTTCTCTTGTCTTCCTCCCAGGTCAGCCATGACCGTGGTTGGCCATTCATAACAAGTGTAGAGCAGGAGTGAGGCCACGTGTGAAACTAGAAGCACATATTGTCAGAATGCAGAAATACTTAATGGCTTACTTTCATCTAATCCCCACAAAAGATGTCATCGACTTGAAAGTAAGGCATTGAGAGTGAAGCTAATTTCTCTAGGGGAAAAAAATCCCTAAAACATTCCTCTGGCTTTTTTAATTTTCTGTTTGGCTTGGAAGTCACACATCCGGCTGTTGGACATTCAGAAAGAAGCGGTGGTGGGGCCCTAATTTGAACAGGGGACTCTTCCTGAAAGAGACCTTCAGTTCATCTTTCTGCTCTCAACCAGCCTTCCACAGGCTCCTCTTAGCAGACTCCTCGGGGCATATTTAAGTTGATGGATTTCTCCCTCATTTACATGGCTGTGGTATAAATAGGAAGTATGTGCCTGCTGATACGACATGTGTTAATTACTTTTCAAATGTCTTCAAAAATACCTCATTCTGATTTTGTTTTTAAACAAAATACAACCCAGTACAGCCTGACGACAGAGCAGCAGGGTGTGCATCTAATAACAGTGAGGCCGATATCCAGCATAAGGAAATGCACGTCTTTCCAGTTTGTTTGGCTGTCAGCCTGTTGATTCAGTCTCTTTGTGGCTCTAGTTAGGGTGTCCCTAAATGGGAGCAGATAGCCTCGTCTTTCTCCCCTTGGAGCACCGGGGAGGTTTGAAGTGCTGACCTTGCTGATAGCAGTCCTAACAGCACCAGCTCCTTTACCCAAATGAGAGCCTCAGCCAGGTGCGTGATGAACCTGGGAATGGCCAATTTCCTCCGCTTGCTGAAGCTGAGCTCCATTTGCTACTCTATACGCAAGTATCTCCAAGAGCATTGCCCAGCCTTGACAAGCAAGGCTCGTGAAGGCAGAAGAAACGACTAAATCCTTCAGTGTACAAAAGAACTTTCAAAAGCACAAGAGCTGGTTGAAAACCAAGCCATGGGTTATGGAAGACTATTATTAAGGAGCCATGGCCGTGCTGCTGTGTAGTCAGTGCAGGACTGCTAATCTCTAGTGGGGCAGTTCAAGTTCACCAGCTGCTCTGAGGGAAACATTGAGGCTTTCTGCTCCTTACAGATTCACAGCTTTGGAGACCCTCTATAGGGGCACTAGGAGTCAGAATATATTTGATTGCAGTAGTTTTGGGGGTTTTTGTTTTGTTATTGTTAATACTATATGACATGTAGACTGAGTTTTTGGTATTTGTTTTTTGATTTATGATGTTTTATACTCAGAAGTGACAGCTCCTTTTCTGATTTTCCCTCATTTTTCTGAGATATCGTAGTTCAAAAGCAATGGGACTCAACAGCATCAGGATTGCCTAGAGCCAGGCCGTGTTGCATTCTTTTGGACTATACAGGGTCCCTGTGAGTCAGAACCAAGTCTACAGCCCCTCACAAGAACAACAACAAATTATCTTTAAAGTCTGGGGCATTGTTGGCCTGTAATAAAATCCTCAGCTTTCATGTGGAAGACACAGATTTGGAGACCAGCCAAAGGAACCTCATACACAACCCCCACCTGTCTGTTAGTGGAGGGTTGCATGTTGCTATCATGCTGAACAGGTTTCCGTGGAACTTCTAAAATGAATGAAGTAGAAAGGCTTAGTGATCGACTTCTGAAATCCGGAGAGTGAAAACTCTATGAATAACAATGATCCAATACCATTGTACATAAGATGCCCACGAAACGGGGTCCACTCAAAGCCACCCAGAACCACCAGCATTATAGTGCAAAGAGAATAAGCAAATACGACAAATAATTTTGAATATATAAATTTGACAACTTAGATGAAACAGACCAACTCTTTGAAAACATGCATTTTCCTAATAAGAACCCATTTAATTTAATCATCTTATTACTACACAGGGGCTTTTTTAAAGTTCATGAAAAAATTCAATTATATTTCAATTTACTTTTCCACCAATTTTCTGTAAAATTGAATCTATAATTTAAAAACTTCAAAAAACAATATCCAACTCCAGATGGCTCCAGTGACTACGTCTACCTAATGTTTAAAGAATTAGCACAAATTCTACACATTCCCTTCCAGGAAACAAAAGAGGAAAAACTTTCTAACTCATTCTGGGAAACAAATATTACCCAGATCCCAAAATAAGACCAAGGCAGTTAATTAAAAAAAAAAAAACCATGATTACATCAACTAATTTAGAAAATGTAGTCACTAAAATTCAGTCAATCCATTCATGAAAAAGACTCTAAGAAACCCGGAAAAAAAACTCAATTAAAAAGTATTTACAAAAATCTACAACTACCACCATACATAATAGTAAAGGTCTGAATATTTTCCCCTAAGACTGGTAATGATGCAAGGATGTCTGCCTTCCCACCCCTGTCCAATATAGTACTGGAAGTTTGAGGCAGTGCAGCAAGCCAAGGAAGGAAAATCAAAAGCATAGTGCAGACAGGGCTTAGTTTTCACGGCTGCCTCAGTGCAGCCTGGACGTCGTCATTCAGCACCATCTGGTTTTGATCACACACTACCTCTTGAAAAGGTTGACTGTTCACTCGTTCTTTTTGAGATGGTGACTCTGTATATTCCTTCTATTTTCTTTTGATGGTTCCTGTATCATTCAACATTTTGCCCATAGAATCTTGCAGTACTGCAACTCCAGACCTGAATGTTTTCTTCATTTGTTCTGAAGAAGAACAAGCAGAACGCTTCGGAGAGGGAAGGAAGGGGAGACTCGGTGTCACAGACTTGGGACACGTTATGAAGAGACCAGTCCCTGGAAAAGAGTAACATGCTTAGCAAAGTAGAAGGGCAGCAAAAAGGGGCAGCACCTGAGGGAACTGGACTGGCAGACACCATGGCTGCAGCAAAGGGCTCAAACATAACAATGCATGTGAAGGTGGCACTGGACTGAGCAGTGATTCATTCTACTGTGCAGATGGGTCTCTGCGAGGTGTAACCTGACAAGCAGCACCCTGCAAACTCAGGTTGCATAAGCTGCAGCCATGAAGAACATGTGGGTGAAAGGGTGCACAGGACCTCCCTGTACTGTTTTTTAAATTCCTGTTAATTTAGGATTATTTCAAAAGAAAAAAGCTTTTGAGAAGGTAAAACAGCAATAAAATAACAAGAATACCAAGCATGCAGATTCAATACCCTTTGACACGAGGGGGCAAACAGCCTGGTGCTGCTGTCAAGCTGCCTTGAGCACGCTGCCTTTGCTGCCACCCATGGTACTTTGTGGGACTGCTGAGTTCACTGTTAAACAAGAACTTGGGTTTAATTTCCTGGGTTTTTTTCATACTTGTTCACTAATAGGGATAACTTCTGGCAAAATAATTAATGGGTTGAGTTTACTCATATTAATGGGACCTATGTAATGTTCTGAGTAATTAGCAGGCAGCAGTATATGTGTATGCTTGCAATACAAGTCATCACCATTTGTTTGACAAGTTAATTTTGCATGCCAACCTTTCAAGAGGGTGGCCATTTAAAAAACTGTTGTTTTTTTTAATTAGCAAGTAGAAAAAAGGATATAAAGTGTGCTATGATTGATTTTTATGATACTTAGTAAAGGGAATTTACTAGAACAAAGTTCCCCATAACCAAGCAAAAGCACAATGGATCCGGATGTAGGAAATTGATTTTGTGTGGCCAGCCAATCTCTCTCAATTTGTTAAATACCTATGGAGGATCATCAGTGTGCAAGACACTTTTCCGTTTTCTAGAAAACTTTATTTTAATTAAGATGGCTGTAGATTGGTGCTGGCTAAAAAGATTTTCTTTGTGATGATAAAAATGTTTTACACCTTTGTTATTCAATGGCAGCCACTAGCCACCGATCATTATTTGAACAATTGAAATGTGGATAGTATAAGAAACTGAGTTTGACCAATTTTAATTAATAAAAAAAAAATTTTTTTTTTAAAGCTTCATGTGGCAAATGGCTATAGATGCTGCCAAGGAGCTTTGAGATCTTCCTCCCTGGATTTCAGGTTACCACTTCTCTACAAATGCATATAGGAGACATTTTACAGAGTATTCATATTTACAAGTTTAAGCAGAAAGATCCTGAGTCAGACATGTTCCCACTATTATTCCCTCCCCTTTCTTCCTTGCCTGCAGAGGTAGTCCTTCTTTAGTAGACGTTCAAGATGCCAGATCCAAACTCTCAGTCTCCTTTGTAGTTAGTACGAGTGCAACCAAAAGGGCTTAGATGGGGAGCTGCTAGTGATTTCTAAGAAAACATTCTCCTCCAAAAGAGAAGGAGGAGGAGGAAAAGGAGGAGGTTAGTAGGTAAAACAGAATTTTAAATTCTCATGATTTCCAGACTTTCTGGAACCCTGGAATCTGGATGAACCCCTGAAACTATTGCCCTGATATAGTATTTAAACTTTAGAACAACAAACACTCCCTTTTTAAAATTCAAACAAAAATTTTGCTGAACTAGCAAAGGCTGCCTGATTTGAACATTGGGCCTTTTTTTCAGAAAATCATTTTATTGAGGGCTCTTACACCTCCTCTAACAATCCATCCATTCAGCGTGTCAAGCACATTTGTACATTTGTTGCCATCATCCTTTTCAAAACGTTTTTTTCTACATGAGCCCTTGGTATCAGCTCCTCATTTTTCCTCCCTCATCTACCATCCCTCCCTCATGAACCCTTGATAATTTATAAATTATTATTATTTTCATATATTACGCCAACTGCTGTCTCCCTTCACCTAAGTTTCTGTTGTTCGTCCCCCTGGGGTGAGGTGCACACATTGGAGCTTTTAAGATCTGTATATCTGGGATGAAATTGTCAAGAGCAACTTCAATGATTACTTTGGAGCTTAGGGGGAAGTGAGTACGGAGTTTATGTTCATGGAGCAAGAACGCCTCAGAAGTAGAGGGCGGGAAAGGTGGCGCAACTTGAAGAATGGAATGAACGTCACTGAATTGTACGTGGAGAAATTGTTGGATTGATCTGTGTTATCCTGTGCATTATTTTCATCAATAATGACACAAATTACTTTTGAAAATTAAGGAAAGGGAAGAGCGTTTGCACAGCCATCTCCATGCCAGCACTATTCACAATAGCAAAAACATGGAAAGAACCTCAGTGCCCATCAACAGATGAATGACTAAACAAACTATAGTGCTGCCCCACAATGGAGGACTATACAGTGTGAAAGACGGACAATGAAACGGGGGAGCATCTCATAAAAATGGATCCATTTAGAGAACATCATGCTGCATGAAACTGGTTACAAAAGAACAAATAGTATATCTGACCATTATTATAAAAGTAAATGAAAGGTTTCTCACACCCACCCACCCAATTTTCTTTCATGGTTACCAGATGTGAGAGGGACTGAGATAGTAAATCAGTAGAGTGCAGACAACTACTGAGTTGAGTGAAATATAGGCGATATTCATACACTAAGATGAACATCAGCAGGAGGAAAGAAGATCAAGGCAAAGGAAGACACTGGGAAGAGTACAAGAGCAAATCCAACAGAGCTAAGTAATATATACAAAATCCTACAATAACAGTACCATCAAGCATCTCTAAGAGGATACATAGATATTCATGCAAGCTGAACAAGTGTGAGATAGATGAAACCCTATCTACAAATAGATTTGACAGAGAAAAGATCTACCTATATATTTACGTATGTTGTAAATATACCCATGGAAGTGTAGAACACACCAGGGTCACATTATGAAGACGTATTAGTCATGGGCAAAAAACCTTGAAGAAATGAGTCGCTGTGCAACCCAGAAACTCTTCCATACCGATAAAGGTCCTTGAAACTCCTGATGAGTGCCACAAGGGCGTCATTCACTGTAGTGTCAGAAGTATGTCCATGTGGGAGCAGAGATGAGCAGGAAGGCTGGGAGAGGAGAGCAGAGAGCAGATGCATTAACGAAAGATGAACGACAACTTGGGAACACACGAATAAAACTTCACTGTGTTGTACAGCAACGATAAGAATTAGCTCCATTGAACTCTTAACAGCAAGTTAGGATCTCAACGTGTGCCTAGACGGTGAAGGCGATCAAAGATTAGAGAGATTAGCAAAATTTACATCATGATCATCTTCAAAACATCACCTGACTACAGGGAGAGAATGGCTTGGAATGGGGCATGACTAGAGGTTGATCAAAAGGAGTGCTTCATTTCAGGGGACCCTGACATCAGTATGACTGAGAATTATTAATGCCATTTGAGCACTTCATTCGGGTGATTTTTAATTGTTGATTAGCAGTTTCAATATCTATAAACTTTGCTTATAATGTGGTGTGCAATTTAGGAAAAAAGCATATCGGTTGTGTGAATGTTGAAATATGTGACACAGAGTTTTATAGGAAACTTGACAAGTTGATTGTAAAAGTTATGTTGCAAAACAAAATATACTATTTCCTGCTTCAGGCCAAAAGACTACTGAAAAAGAAAGTAATGGAATGTGTGAGTACCAAGATTTATTAAAACTATAATCAACCCAGTACAGTGCATGTTTCCATAGCTACCTTTTCTTTTCTTTTTTTAATGCATATGCTCAATCACTTAACAATAAAGTAACAAAAAACCACAGCAGAAAAAGGAGTTCTAGAAGGGGAGGGACAAAAATGTCACTCCATATCACTGAACAAGAAGAAAGAGTACAATAGCTAGCAAACCCTTCGACACTGCCACAAAAACAGCATTCTTGGTTCATAGTGTCACTTTGCAGAATTTATTTCACACTGGGATGGGATAGGATAATAAACATTTTTCAGATAAGAAAAATACTGTAGTGAAAGCTTAGAAATACAGAAATAGATCAATGACAGAGAGTAAGTGCCAGAAACAAGCTCATCGGTACCAGAGACTTGATAACTGGCCGAGGTGCCATTGCAGGTGAGCGAGGCAGGAGAAGGGAACAGTGTCAGTGAGGCGGCCGCAGCAAGTGGGAATACCTGTGGGAAAGAACAGATCTGACCCAGGCTTCACAGCAATTCTAAAAATCAGCACCAGAGTATCAAAGATTTAAATGTGTAAGGGAGATATTTAACCTTTCAGAAGAAGTTCATATAGCATATTAGTTCTTTAATTATGTAAGGATTACTCAAACAGTAGTAAAAAAAAAAAAAAAGCATTAACCACTGAGAATAAAATGGGCATACCTGGCCAGTTTGCATTTCACAATTTTTGGTTGTACACAGAGCATTATAAGACATGAGTGGATGAATGAAAAGATAAGCTCTTTCTAGTTTGCATAACTAAAGAAAGATTAATATCCAGGATTTATAGCAAAATCCTAGAAATCAATAAGGAAAGAACAAGAAAACAATGGGGGGAAATGAACATAATCATCATCAAGCACTTCACTAAGAGGATCAATCAGTGGCTGAGAAACACGTAGAAAGACGGTTAGCCTTGCTAATAATCATGGAAATTGAAACTAAAACCAAAGCACCACACGATTTAATTCCTACCAGTACAGGCAAGGATACTGAGCAATGACACCCTTACACTGTGCTGATGACAAGAGTATACCATTGTGCTGTGAAACCATTTTTCTCATGGTTATCTACCCTGGGGGACCCTTGCACCAGACAGTAGGTTTCACATGCAGGAATGTTCATGGCAAAATTATTTGTAGTAGGGAAGGACTGAAAATAATCCGAATGTCCATAGACGGGAGAATAAAATTGTGGTGCACTCATGAAACGGAACGGGGCTGAGCAGTGAAAATAAATCAACTACAGCCACATGCATCATAGATGAACCTCAAAACATGAAATTGAGCAAAACACTCAAGAGTTAAAAGTTAGTACACACTATCCTATTATTTATATATGAAGAAAATAAAGGGACCGATGGCCCCGGAGGGACATGGGAGTGCAGGAGGTAGAGGAAGGGAGGAGGGTTGGTCAACCTAGGGATAGGGAACAACAAATGGTTCAAAACCAACGGTAGGGAGGGGACGGGAGGACTGGTAGGCAGTGACCACGGTCAAGGCAACCATGAGGAACTACTGAAGCCAGAATGGACTGATCATGGTATTGGGACAGGAGGAAAGCATAAAGAAATAGAGGAAAGAAGTAGGAGGCATAGGGCATATATACAAGCCTAGGTACAGACATGTACATATGTAAATATAATTAAGATTAAGGGG
>NW_022111368.1:17597550-17607595 GCF_000313985.2 Echinops telfairi
GCAACAAATGTATAGATGTGCTTTACACAATTGATCTATGTATTGTGATAAATTGTATGAGCCCCAATAAATTGATTAATTAAAAAAAAAAAATAAAAATAAATAAAAATAAAAAATAAAAAAAAAAAAAGTTGAAACACATGCACAAATCAGCCATCTAAGTTTTAAGGGATGCATACTTCTGAGGCAAACTTCTAAATAATATCAGGGAAATGATAAACACTATACCACTCAATAGAATAAGTGGTATGCGGGATGTTTGCTTCATGTTTAAACTTTACATGTGCCACATATAGCTTATCCAATGAAATAGTTCATAGCTAAAACAAAATTTAAAAGGAAAGATTCTCAGGTCTATGTTCTGAAGGATTAATTGGTATTGACAGTTTGATAAACACCAACTTGACCACTAAATATCAGGTTCACCAGTGCTAGGTAGATATGTGGGTTTCCCCTAAGACAAATCTTTTAGTCATGCCAATAACCACTGATAGACTGGCAACAAACCCAAAACCTGGTTTTATTTGGGTCAAATCCATTATCTTACTCTGTTTATTATGATCACTGAATGTCCTAGGGAAAAAAGCATGTTACAAAAGCATACACTGTGAGGAGCATCCTTGCTCATTTTAATTGCTGGAAGAATGGTATATACACATATGCGAACAGTTGTGTAGGTTTGAGGGTAACTTTGTGGATGTGGGAAGAGTTGAGAGAACAATATCCATTGGTGAGCAACAGGCAGGAGATGCTCTGCACTGTCAACTGAAAACGTTGGAACCAAAGGTAATACATATGAAAGCAATTTGTATTAATAACATATATGATATTTACTTTTATTACTAGAGAAAGGCTTTCTTCTTACCCAGATATTGTTTCCATCTGTACAAGTACAGTTAACTGATGTTACTTTTTTCCATATAGCAGATGTATCAAATGAATTGCATTCTAAAAAGAACAAGCAGAAAGCAAGCTTGTTTAGCTCGCGCCATATTTCCTCTGTGCTATATCAAGACTCCTATACCTGCCCCTGCTATTATTCTAGACAGTCTGTGTAGCCCTTCGGGTCACTTCTAGTTATGACAACTAGTTTGATTTTTCGGGCATGAAAAAAAATCTGGGTCCATTTAGTAATAAAACGTATATCTCTCATGGAGAAGCTCTGGTGGTGTAGTGGTTATACATTAGACTACTAACCCACGTTATACTACTAACCGTAAGGCCAGCAGTTCAAAACCACCAGCTGCCCTGGGGGAGAAAGACAAAGCTTTGCGTTGGCAGTGACTGGATTGAAGTGAGGTTTTTTGTTTTGGGGGCTGTGGGGGGAGTATTGGTGTCCCTCATCCAATCAATAGCTAATCTCCTAACAGAGCTCAGTCCAGGAAAGCTGCAAGGACACTTCTTCACAATTCCTCCCCGTTATTCTTCCATCTGAGGAGGCCTGGTGGCTGCTAACCAAAATACACCTATTGGAACCCACCAGGGGCTCCACAGGGGAATGATGAGGCTGTCTGCTTCCTTAAGTCTCAGAACCTGCGAATCAGTTCTCTTCTGTCCTGTGGAGTCACTGTGAGTCAGAATCAACTCGGTGCGTGCCTTCACTCTTCCAGTCTCCTTCCAAGCTCACTGTGCTGTCTCTGGTTCCTGGAAAGTCCAAGAACTGGGGGAAGGGAGGATAGACACAGCCCTCATGTGCTCAGACAGTTGTAACGTGCTATCTGAATGTGCCAGGTGTCCAAACACTGTGTCATTGAAGGAGAAGTTCGATGGGTTCTTCACTAGCCATCCCTCCAACCCTGCCTCCTGCTATCATCACTGGGAATGTCATCCATGTGCTTCTCTTGCTCCCAACACTCCCTAACCCTCTGGAACTGTGGAGCATTCAGGGAAGCCAAGTTTGACACTCCTATGTGGTCTCACCCAGCCCACAGAGAGAAGTCCTACTGTCCTATCATCAGTGGACGAATGGCTGGCTCGTTCTGTAATCAAGAGACAAGGAGGTTTTCTATTCCCATTAAGAGTTACAGTCTGAGAAACAAACAGGGGTGGTTCTACCTATCCTATAGGTAGAGTGGAAGTATGTAAGTGGAAATTGACTCAAAGGCCATGCATTTGTGCTTTATCTTTCTGCCACAACAATAGTTCCAGGTGGCTTTTGCCTTTAATGTGATTGGGGGGTGGGAGGTAGGAGGTGGCAGTGTTCAGTAATGGTCCTAGCATCCCTCCAAATTCCAGGGGTCAAATATCAAGCTCTATCGATCACATTTTGTTTTCAACCACATTTTTAAAGCCATTCCCACTTGGTTTAAGGTGAGAAGGAAGTAGCTCACAGCACAATGAAAACTCTCCACGATCCAATCTCTTATGACCAACATTGCGAATACCCTTATAACCCGGAGGAGACGACTGGTTGGAGAATTGGGGAACTTTTTTCCTTATCCACACCTTTAAATACCATCTGGCACCATTCTTTAGATACAGCGGTTCTCAACCTGTGGGTCACAACACCTTTGGGGGTCGAACGACCCTTTCACAGGAGTCGCCCAATTCATAACAGTAGCCAAATGACAGCTATGAAGTAGCAACAAAAGTAATTTTATGGTTGGAGGGGTCACCACCACATGAGGAACTGTATGAAAGGGTGGCGGCCTGAGAAGGGTTGAGAACCTCTGGGCTAGACTGGAGAGCGAATCCATGGGCATACTTCTTTGGTAGTTAACACCTTTTGGCCTCAGCCTAGGGCCTCTGTCCTGAGACAACAGCAAAAGTGGTGGTGCTGTCCATGTGACCAGATTGCAATAATAGTCCAAACAACTAGTGCTTGTTGGGTTTTAAACATGGGCAGGACCTAGGGTAAGTGCTTTTTACTTGTCACTTTTGTGTTCTTATCATGATAATCCTATGTGGTGAATGGACTGCATTATTGGCTCTGATCTTGAACCTTTGTCTCTACCCATGCTCTTTATCATGTGACTTTGGCGTTTCTTCTATCAGGGACTATTTCCCTAGCTTTTATTTCTGAATGTAGACAAGATTTGCTTTGACCCATGAGATGTCTGCAGACCTTGATCCAATCAGAGGCTTAAAAGAGCATTTTCCAATTTTGACTTGCCTGCAGGTGCTTTAGCCATTTCCAGAAGTACACCTTTGGCTAGTCCATGTGTCACAAGCAAAGGAGCAGACGCATGTGTCTCAGAGTATCTCCAAATAGTAGATCTCAGAAAAACCCACCCTCCGAAGACCACCCCCCCCCCCACTTCCTAGTGACCTGGGTAGATACAAGAGCAAACTGCGATTAGTCAAGCCTAGAAAACATTAGCCACACCTGATGACCTGAAAAAGAAATAGTTAATATATTACACCACTGAGCTCTGGGAGGTTCCTTCCATCGCAATAGCTAACAGCACACACAAAAATGTGCTACCGGTAACGAGAACTGTCAAAGCACAAACCTGAAATATATGTTATTGGCTTTGGTTCTACGTGGCAGGTGGGGACCAGAAAAATAGCAAAGGAACATGTGACAGCACTGTCACCTCTGGTAGGTTGGAAGATAGAAAGGGTACCTGGTGGATTTTATTATTGGAGAAAGGAAACCTCTAGAGGGAATGCTGAAAGCACCAGCTAGTATATTACAAGCCATGTGTGATGAGGTCCTACTAGAAGGAGATGGATTTTTAAAAGAACTGACCTTGTTTGGAAGAATTTAGAGAAACATGGAGCTGAAAAATAATACTTGTTTCTCATCCATAGCTTTTCCAGCCAGAATAACATTACCAGTCAAGGTGAAACTAGCAAATCCTGTTGTTGTTGTTGTTGTTGCTGTGGCTCTGTTGTTATCAGGTGCTTTAGAATTGACTGGCTCATAGCAACTTTATGAAGAACAAAACCACAACTGCTCAGTTCTGCACCATCCTCACATCCGTCCCTCTGTCTGAGCCCATTGTTGCAGTCACTGTGTGAATCAATCAAGCTGAGGATATTGATGATGATAATAATAATCCAAAAGCATGGGTGCAAGACATTTTTAAGAATTCAGGAAGAATTAGGTTAATACTTCATAAATCCACCTTGTTGAATAAAAAGACTTCTAGAAATCCTAAAGATGTGGTCTTACCACAGTCTAATATGTCCAAAGTAGCCCTGATAAAGTTTAGAGAAAAATCCAGCTATCGAAACAAAAAGAATCATAGGACCAGGTTTTGCAAAAAGGGGGGAAATAAATTTAAATACATTGGAAATACACAAACTTTGTAGACAGCTGGATTGGCAAAAGTGCCATTAACCAAAATGAAAAGGGGCAAAGAATGTTCAAAACATCAAAGTAGGTCTCTAGCTTTTATAGTCAGCTGGCTGGAAACAAATTGCTCAATGGACATACTCTCTAACATCTTTTTCAGAATTTGTTGAAAGGGTGAGGGTAAATGAAGGACATGTCAGAGGGCCGAGTCAAGTACCATGAACAAAAATGGACTTCAGAAAACATAATAGGAGCCCAATTGAATAAATACCTCTTTCCCTATTTAGTAGAACCCAAAAACTTCTTTTCCTGCAAGATTTCAAAAGTGCTGTGGTAACTCCTAGTGGCTCCCATGGTTACCATTATGGGCAGAAGTATTTGTTGAAATTATCCTGTTTCCTCTTCAGGATTATATGTTGGGAGAATGTCTGTAAATAATATATATTTTTTAATTCATAGCTGTTTCGCTCAAGAGAAACGACACCTAGACCTGATATACACCATGTGATATAGTTAGTTTATTGTGCCAACCTGGCCAATAAACACATGTGGGGTTAATTGATGGGCGGAGAGATAAATGGCTTGGTGAGCCTTGCCTTTCTAGTTCTCAGGTCTCTTGCTTTGTTATAGTTGGACCAGGGTGCAGCTGCCTTAGCCAGGTCCCTGCTCCAGCTGGCAAGGCTCACTTCCTGTAAGACATCCTCAAGGAGAAGCCATGGACCTACCCCAATGCAGCCCTGGGTGCTGGAGCAGCCATGTGGAGACCCCTGCTAGCGCTGAGATGCTTACACATTCATTGACTTGGCTTTCCTCCTGCAGTCAGCATCATTGCATGTGTTTTGTGAGATGGAGGAGGACTTTGTGGATTGGTGTCAGACATATGGGTTAATGGATTAAAGTTGTACTTGTGGGCTTGGGCAGCACTGGGTTGGGATGTTTTCTTGATGTGCATTTAACCTTTATATAAAACTATCTCTTATGCATAGTTTCTGTGGATTTGTTTCTCTAAAATACCTAGACTAACACCATGAAATCTGGTTATTTGACACTGATCCCATAATTGGAAAGGATTTTTTTCCCAAAACCATTTTATTGTGAGATAATACATATATCATGCCATTCCATTGTTCAATCACATCAAGCAGTATTGTACAACTGCTACTACAATCAGTTTCAAAACATTCCCTTCCTTCTTGAACTCCTTGACATCAGCTCCCCTTTACATGCCCCCCAGTGTACCCCCCACCCCCCACCCCATGAACCCTTTTCTACTTGCTGTCTCAATAGGTTCATCAATCCTGGGTTTCATACACTGAAAAATAGAAAAACATATAACAAAAGTATAGTAGAGTCACCTCCAATGACAAAATACATCTGAGATAAACCCCAATATGGAAAAAAATAAACACACAGAAAATGTTGAAAACAAGACCAGGCCCAACAAGCATCAGAGGGGGAATTGACTGACAGGATTTTTAACCTTTCAAGTTATATTTATCATTTTGATCTCCTATAGTCATCTCTCCAGTGCATTGTTTGGGAACCAGTTTCGTCCTGTACCTCTATTCTGGGACATCACCAGAGGTTATGTAGATAGAGCTCATAAATGTGTTGTGGGTTTCCACTGTTATCCATACCCTTCTGCAAACCAGAATCTTGCAACTTACTATTCCCTCCTTCAGCAGCAGATGATGTGATTTACAATCCTTGTGTGCTTCTTCCAGGGGGACTTAATTGACATCTTACTTAGATGGCTGCTTGTTTGAAAACAAGCCTTTAAGACCCCAGATGCTATTTTGGGGTACCTTAGCAGGGAGAGTTTACATGTAGGGGGGGAATGAAAAAGTCCTGTAATAAGAGTAAAGTATAAAAGTTACAAAAATAACACCCATGCTTCAGTCCTCTCTGCTCTTTGCCTTCAGCATACAACTGTGTGGTACTCCTCACCACACCTGCTCAGCCTCCTGGCTCTGGGCTCAGCTATGTGACTTAAAGTTAACACGAAGAAGTTAGAAAACACATACAAGCAGAATGTTGAACACTACTCCATGGTTGAACCTCCATTGCCATAAGACACTGGGGTACGATAAAGAGGAATGCAATGCCAAAGCATCCAACCCACCATTCCCAACCCTCACGCCTGAAGGCCAACCAAATGAACTGACTAGTTGGCCCTGCACTGACTCCAGACAGGTGAGCAAACAACACTTTCTATTTTGTCGCTGAGGTTTTCTGGTTGTTCAATATACAGAATTATGTCACAACAGAGAGTTGATATATCCTGAGAGTTAAATCCACTTATCAAGTCAATAGTGACCTTATAGGAAAGAGCAAAATGGACTGCCATGGTTTCCATGATTATAAATCTCCATGGGAACAGATAACCTCATCTTTCTCCCTCTGAGTTCAAAATGCTGACCTCGTGGTAACCAGCCAGATGAATGCATAACCCAGTACACCACCACTTGATGGGAAGGGAAATGACTGGGCACAGAGTCAGAAATCAAGCAACTGGTGAGCGCCAGAGCCTGGCTCTTAGTCACAGGTCATGCTCCTAACCAAGAGACCCTCCTCGGGGCTACAGCCACGTTCCCTTTCCACTGTCCATCTTCAATACTGAACAAAGCATCGCGTATATAGAAGCATCCCATGCACGCATGCTGACGTGATGATATCAAGTTTCTTCCTCCTACACAATGCTTTAAATGATTTTATGATGGAAATCATAAAAATCCCATTTAACATGAGTACATCATAGCAGGATGACCCTAAAATGCCTAGGATAATGAAAAAAATTCAGAATTGACAAGCAATCTCTCTGGAGAAGAACAAGAAGGGAAGAGCAAAAGAGAAGGACTCACATTTCCTGATTTTTAGTTTTATTTCAAGATACAATACTGGCTTCCCAGCTGACATCTATCGGTTCCAACTTATGGTGACGCCATATGTGTCAAAGTAGAATTGTGCTCCGTAGGGTTTTCCAAGGTCGACTTTTATTTTTCACGTAGACCTCTAGGACTGTCTTCCAAGGGGCCTTGGGATAGGCTTGAACCTCCAGTCTTTTGGCTGGCAGCTGGTGAGCTAACCATTTACACCTAACACAAACACCCACTCAATCTTCTGTTCCTCAAAGGCTGTTCTTCCACCAAAACTTTAGCAAAATGAAAGCCATTTAAACAAGAAGGAAAATCAAATCAAATCCGAAGAAATTAATAAAATTCCTACAAACACCTAAGATTCAGTGTTTAGAGTTAATTTAATCATTTCCTTTCACGTGTCTATCTGTCAAATAAAATGCCCAAAATAGAAATATTTAGAAATGAGAATGAAAATAAAAAACTGCAAGTAGTATTACATGGAAACTAGTTTGTAAAAACTCCTTATGGACAAGATATAACTTCAGGGAATGACTTTTTCTTTGAGAGCTTAGAGACTATTCAATTTTAACACCAAGATAAAAAACAAAAAACAAGGCAATAAATAATCAAATATACAACATTTCAGAAGGATTAAAGGCCTTACACAATGTGGTTTGTCAAACATAAATTAAATTCCTACAACATTTCTAGAAAAGTTGATAGAATATTTACTTTAAAGCCTTCCCAAATGTAAGCTGAGAATGAAAATTATGTTGCTATGTGATTTAATTTTCTATTTTTATTTTTATCAGATCCTTGGGTTCATGTGGGAAATCACAATATTACACAGCATTATATGTTATTTCTGTTTGGGGAGAATAAGATGTAAGATAAGCAGTCACAACATTTATTACCTAAGCTGATTAGCAATGTTCAAATGACAATCACTTGCTAACAGTAGAATTTAGATAACACACATTCAACATTCACGTCTCATACCAAATAATTTGCTTTTCCCCATTTTCCTAATCTATATCTATACAGAAACACATAAGCATATGTTTTCTCTTCATCATTAAGCAAAAGATAGTCACCATAAAGAGTAGCTAATGAAATCAGTTCATTTCACTCCTTTGCTGGAGGGTCAAATCAACCATATGCTTGGTCCTATAAGAGCAAACGTAAGAGAAGTGGAATCTCTGAGCATTGGTACCGATCATTATGCATGTGGGCTCTGGGAAGAAGTGTCTCAAATGCAATTATGGAAGCCTGTGGTTTGATAAGATTTTACACAGTACATAAAAACTGACAATTACAACTCCCAATAGTCTTAGACTGATTTAATAAGATTTAATGACTCTACCAGCTCTGCGTTCTAAAATAGAAATGGTAACGTGGCTCGAATGTTCTATGGAAGAGTCCAAGAGTCGCCAGGTTCCAAGACCTGATTTCATGAGAGCTGCGGACACCTTTCCATTGGTCTTTTCTCCTACCTGGTAACTAAAATTAATAGGTGTTCCAGAAATTCCCTCAGCATTTGATATTCCTCCTGGTTCATATTTTAAACCACTTGCCTGGTTTTCAGTTCCTTTTGTCTCTCTTATCCTGTGATTTGTTTTACAACAATTTCATTCCCCATAGTCACTCAGTCAACAAGAATTTACCCCCACAACTCAGATAGCTACTATATCCTTAGTCCAGGGGCCAGAACCGCAACTCTGTAGTACATTTATAAGTCAATGTGGTCCCTGCTAATTTCCTTTCAAAGTAAGATGATCCCTAAATCTTGGCCATCAAAAAGATCTCCCATGAGTTTCACCAGGAAACAAATGAGAAAGGAATATGTTAGCCAAGAAAATTTTCTGGTATGTTCAGGAATTTGCAACGGTATTGTGAAACACATAAAGATTCTTCCCTACTCTCAATTCTATAATGTGTTCTACTCTGTGGTTTAATGAATCTTGGTAAGAGTTTAATGACCTTCTTTGGTGTAGCTTGGGAGCCCAATAATTTTTGCACAATATATGAGGGAGCTTGGAAAATTCAATGGAGAAAATGAATTGGAAAGATAATAGATTTTTAAAGTCAACTTGTGAAAGCCCCCTCATCATGTCTATGGAAAAATGCATCCTGATTTTTAAAGAAGAAATTTGCAAACTACATCTGGAATGTGCTATCCCATGTATAAATTAAGGGCTATTTGTATTTCATTCTTATTGTAGTTCTAAAATTTTCTGGCATCCAGCAAAATTATATTTATCCATATTTGTAAAACAAATCCTCAAGAAAGTGGACATGCTATCCAGGTACAAACTAAATGATTGTATTACCAACAAGTCCTAAAAGGAGTGGAAGTAGAACATCAAGATCTGCATTAGAGAGTGGTAAAACATAACCATTTCCTTTGAAAGAGTACCCGGATAAAGCTAACAGAAAAGTATGCTAGACAGATGCATAGAGAGCGGCAAGATCATGCAACCTAGAGCCATGGTTCTGGACAGTTTCTGGAGTAATACCTCGGTTCCAGGCTTCACACGATGAAAGAATTCACACAAGCCTGTTTTGTAATTCAAGTGGGGTTTTGATGAAGGACGGGACAAGTTGTTGGTGCTACGGTCTCAAGGGGTACCCGCTATCCCTGGGAAGCAAGCCAAGCTGTGCAGAAGCTGCACAGAAGTTCACAACTGGGCACAAATAACCACATGGAAAAGAGCACCCCCAAGTGCGGAATGGGGGCCAGAGAGGCTGTGGTACGAGTGGAGAACAAAGAGCAAAAGGGGTGAGACAGGCTGTGCACCCTAAGCAGGCCCAGAGAGGGCCCTGTGGGGACACACCCAGGTGGCCCCACAGGTGTGTCTCCTCCCTCAGACCTTCTGCTGACCAGGAGCAGGGTCAAAGAGAGTGACCTTCCCACAGCCAGGGTATTGCAAAGCTCTTGGGGGCGGGG
>NW_022111368.1:17607695-17610872 GCF_000313985.2 Echinops telfairi
GGGGGGGTGCGGAGACGAGGAGGACAGTGGTGGATGGTATTTGTTGACACCATTGACTGAGTTAAGCCCACCTGAGTGAGGTCATGAGCCTGGGCCTAGTTTGGACCACCCAGGTATACCTCCCACCTGGCTTGGGGGCTTGAATTTGAGCATGCTCAGTTTGGGGATGTTCATAGACCTCTCATGATTGCCTGGTATCCTTCCAAGTTCCTCTAGGGGGCCTGTGCAGGCATGGAAGGACAACCCCTCTGGTCCCTGACTCTAGCAAGCTAACAATCCTCCGCTGAAGCAGTATGGACCCAAATCTTTGGGGGTACTGGGCAATGATGTCTCTGGCTGCTTCCTGCTGACAAAAAGAGACACAATGTGGGGCTTTTGGGTCCACACCCTCCTACGCTGGTGGGAGGGGTTGTCCACTGAGGGCCCACGGTGGATGAGGTTGGGGCGATCCAGGAACTGGTGGTTCTTGGCTTGGCACACTTGGCTCAGTGTCATTGGTAATCTGACGACTTCTGGAAAAAACAAGACAGGTGAATGTTTAGGTAAGGGTAGCAGTGCCCTTGGAAGTGTGGGCATCACCAGAAGATTAGAAAAAGAAATCTTAAGACTAGAAGACATGGGTGCCAGTGTACCTTAAACACAAGGGTGCCATGAAAGTATTTACTAGCTTAAAGACTGCTGTAAGGTTGTTTGAGGTAAGGTTTTCTGTGGAGCATGTATCGGTTCCAGGTGTCAGTGAAACACCGTCTTAGCACTGCCCAATGACTCACAGGAGAGCTTGTCTGCTTGAGGTGGCTTCCACGGTTCCCCCCGTGAATGGTGGATGCAAGCCCTGGGACTTTCACACCAGTGGGGGTAGAGAGAATTGCTGGGAAGGAACCCTTCCAGACTGGCTGGAGCAGGGAATTGGGGGACCCGCCCTTCCATGAGTTTATAAGAACTAGGTCTCCAGGCAGGCACAAGAGTGGTATCGTTTCCTCCCTCTGGGATGGGATGAGCCCGTACTGATGGACTGCCTCCTGGCACTGGGCTACCTTTATGGCATATTGCTGTATGAAAGCTACCTCCGAGTCTCTAGCTGGCTCTGTTACAAGGAAAGGTCGCCCATATAAAACTCCATAAAGGCTTAAACACATAGGTTGCCGTGGGGCAATTCTGAGACATAGCCCACCTCTTGGCGGTGCGTCTTTCCAGTTCATCTGAGTTCCTTGTGTCAGTTTCCTGAGGGTTAGCTTTATGTGTCAGTTAACTCTCTCTCCTTGCCCTGAGGACTGTGTCCTCCTGGTGGAGTGGAGGCAGTAGGTTATTCCTAAGTGTTGAGAGACTGCCTGAGTGATTTGGAAGATGAAAGCAAGCCCATTATCACTCTGCAGCAATTTGGGAAGCCCAAATCAAGGAATTAATTCCCCGAAGTAATAGACACTTCATGAGCCTTCTCCGGGCGAGAGGTATATGCTTCAATCCACCCGGTAAAGGTGTCTACGAAGACATTAAAATCCTTGGATGGCTGGAACCAGGGTCAAATCTATCTGCCATACTTCCCCAGGGTAGGTTCTCTTACGCTGGACAGGCTGGGAAAGGTGACTTCTAAGCATCCCTTGGGTACTGCTGGTCTGGCAGGTGGGACATTGAGAGGTTACTAACCTGATAGTTGAGGTTAAGTTGGCCCCACAGAACTGTTGAGTGAGCAGGGTCAAGGAGGGTGTATAGCGAAGATGGGTGGGGTCATGGGAAGCTTTTACAACTTTCCACTGTAGCCTCTGTGGCAATCCACCATCCATCAGGTCAAAGGCAGTGTTCCCAAGTCTGAGCTTGTTCTACTTCTGGAGAGTAGTCTGGAAGAGGAAGCTGGTTGCGGGGAATTAAGGCATTTATGGAGGGTAGGGAGTTCGTGTCCAGGGCTGCCTGTCTGGCTGCCCTGTCAGCTGCTCGGTTGCCCATGGTGACTACTGAGTCACCCTTCTGGTGCCCTCAGCAGTGCACTATTGCCACTTCAGCAGGTTTCTGAGCAGCTTCTAAGGATGTCCTGATTTGGACCCCATAATTAATGGGGCTTCCCTGGGTGGTTAGATACTCTCTTTGCTGCCAGATTGAAGAGTGTGCAAGGTGCCAGGTGTCCAGGAAAGGAGGTAAGGACAGAGTAAGCAGTCCCAATACCTACGGGGAAACTTACTGACCTACCTGCCACATCTATGCTTACCTGAGGCTCCTGACCAGTAACAGCTATCTCCTGCTGCTTGGCCATCTGTACCGGGCCATTTCAATCCTCAGTTAGCAGCTGCACACTCACCTGAGGGCGCTTCCCCTCTTGGTTGTCTCCCATAGAACAGAGCACTGCCCAATGGCCAGTTTGTTTGCAGTGGTAGCATGGCCCTCGTGGAGGCCTATTCTAGTTAGGGAAATTCCTTGCCCAGTGACCCTGGTAAGACAGCACACATGACACTTGGTGCCTTGTTCAGGGGTCTTGGAAACCTGGGAGCAGTAGATGGGCAATTGTTAGCAATGGTGGCTGGTATGTGCGCATGTCTAACATCTTTCCTTGTGTTCTTCTGAGCCCAAGGCTTTTGCTCTAACTTCTGGGGTTTTTTTATTTTAGGATGCTGGTGTGACCTTTGTGAGAAATTTGTCCCCGAGTAAGAGCTGCCCTTCATATGAGTCTACAGTGGCGTGATTCCACAGGGGTTCTTTCAGCTGCTCTAAGAAACTTACAGGACTTTCATTACGGCCTTAGTTAATAGCTGTCACTTTAGTGTAATTAATGGCCTTTTGCTGCCCTGACTTTAGTCCATTTTTGCTAAACACCAGAAAATGTTCCCATGGCCACCTGTCAGTGGGATCATTATTTTCCCAGGTGGGGTCAATTGGAGGCAGAGTGATTTTTCCTATTGGATACTTATCATTAATCATGTGTAAACCTTCTGCAAACTTCCTAGCTCCATTCAGCACTCACTTTCCTCAAAGTCCATCATAGTCAGTTCCAGAATGATCACTACATCTTTCCAACCAAGTCATAGGCTAGGGTGAGGTGCTTAAGGGTCTCTATGTACAGTTCTATACTGTCTGAATAACTGCCTAGGTCACTCAATATGCCTGAGTTCATGTCAGTGTCTTGTGTTCTTGTCTTGGAGCTCCCAGTTAAAGTCTGGTCCCTCTTTCCCTGTGGAGATATAAACAACA
>NW_022111368.1:17611200-17635361 GCF_000313985.2 Echinops telfairi
GCTTCATGCGTTCATCACTGCTTTTTAGTGATGCATAGTACTCCATTGTAAGTATGTACCACAGTTTTTTAATCCATTTGTCTGTTGATGGAAATTTGGGCTGTTTCCAACTCCTTGCACTTGTGAACTGTACCACAATGAACATTGGAGCACAGATGTCTGGCCATGGTTTGTTTCTTGTCTCTTCTGGGTATATGCTCAGTAGAGGGACTTCTGGATCATATGGTAGCTCAATTTCCAACTGTTTTAGATATCGCCAAATCGATTTCCAAAATGGCTGGACATTCGTACAAGTCCACCAGCAGTGGACAAGAGTACCTATCTCTCCGCATCCCCTCCAACACTTGTTATTTCTGATTTCTTGAATTGGGCTATCTTCAAGAGTGTTAGATGGTATCTCATAATTGTTTTAATTTGCATTTCTCTTATGGCTAGAGGGAAATCTCTATATTTCACCAATCACAAAAATATATCAGGGAGGCTTTTCTTCATCAGCCACTGCTCTAAGAACTGGATAGGAGGGCGCGTTGCACTGTAAAAAAAAAATCAACAATAAACATGAAAACAACTAAATAAACAGAAATATTCCGGATAGAAATAAATGTTGTGAAGAAAATTAAACTATATGGCATGGTATACAGGGACTGTGGGTACAAGGGCAGGAGCTTGCAATGTATATTAGGTGGTCCTGGAAGATCTCACTGAAGAAATAATACTTGACGTGAAGACTGAATGACAATAAGAAGAAAGCCTAGTCAAGGTCTGGGGCTAGAGTGTTCTTGAAAAGCTAAACTCACGGCCCACGGGTCCATTCTGACTCAAAGCAGTCCTATAGGACAGTGCAGAGCTGGCCCTGTGAATTTCAGAGACTGTAACTGTTCGTGGGAGAAGAAATCCCAGTAGTTCTCTCTCAGAGCAGCTGATAGTTTCAAACTGATGACCTAGAGGGTCGCAGCCCAACACGTAACCACTGTACCACTCTAGACAATAATAAATCCCTATGGAAGGAATGGTGACTTCTTGTGTGTCCGATTACAATGGTCTTCCTTAGGGTTTCCAATGACTAGATTTTTGGAAGTAAGATCATCAGATTTTTGTTTTCAGGTGCCTGTGGGTAGACTCGTGCGACTGACTTTCCAGTAAGCAGGTCTCACATTACTCGTGTGTACCACCCAGTATCAGAACCAGTTTTGTTTTTCTGTTTCTTAATGGAAGAAATTAATTCCACATATCAGGGGAAAAAAGATAATGAGGGAACTTTCACAGTTTGTGGAAAATACGAAATTATAAGATAACGATAAAAATATAAACTGCATTTCTCACTACACTTTCCACCGAGATGAACGGACGTGTGTTAAGTGATGATGCATTTAGCCTATTCCTAGAGAAATGAAGGTACTGGGACTTTACATATGTCATTGCAGTTACCTTTCCATTAAATTGGTGCCCTTTAAAGATTGTCTCAAGATTAGGAAACAAAAGGAATTCAGAAGGAATAAGATAGGTTACCTAATGAATTCCTATCAAAATTCTTATAAAATTGCTCGTTCGATGAAAGGAAATGAACGGGAATTCGGTCATGGCGGAAAAGGACTCTGGTGAAGCTTCCCAGAGACTTTTCTACTACAGCTTCGGCTATCATTCTCCAAACTCTTTCTTGATGAGTAGCTGTTATTATTCTCTAGCGCTCTAGAAAGTCAACCAGCAAGTGTCTTGAGCCTACCAAAAACTGTCACCATGACTTAACTCTACTTTTGCTTTGACTGAAATACTTCTATCTTTTGGTAGCCTTTGCTTTCACTGCAATTTTACTTCAGGATGGTACTGGTATAACCATGTTTAACTTTCTGTTACAATTTTTTCAAGAAATGCTTCAGAATCTAGATCTCCCACTCGTTTAATATTTCCACGGAAATTTCTGGTCTTCTCTGCAATTGATCTGGGAGCAACTATTTTGGGTTCTATTGAACCGAACTTTGCTCAACTTTAATTTTTCAGTCAGAATTGCATAAGCGGAACCCATTTTGATGTCAACGGTGTTTGGTCTTGTTTCTCTTGTAATTCATAGGTACTTTTAAATTAGGGCATAAACACAATTAAACAAGATAAAGCTTTTCCTTGCAAATTGATGTAGATGGTCTGACCCTGTGAGCTTCATTGCCTTGTCCCTTCTTAAAATTAGTTATCCATTTGTAAACTGCTGATTTTGAGGAACATTGTTCCCATAAACTTTTTTTCTTTTTCTTTTCATTTAAATCATTTTATTGATGGTTTGTACAGCTCTTATCACAATACATACATCCATCCATGCGTCAAGCACATTTGTACTTATGTTGCCATCATCATTTTCAAAACATTTTATTTCTACTTCAGCTCATTTCCCACCCTCCCTCCCTCATGAACTCTTGATAAATTATATATATGTATGTATGTATGTATATATATGTGTGTGTGTGTGTGTATTTCATGTCTTACACCAACTGCTATCTTCCTTCACCCACTTTTCTGTTGTCCATCCCCTTGGGAAGGGTTTATATATAGATCATTGTTATCGGTTTCCCCTTTCTCTCTCCAGCTTGCCCTTACCCTCCTAGTATCGCTACTCTCATTATTGGTCCTCAGAGGTTTATCTGTTCTTGATTCCCTCTGTTTCCTCCAGTTCTGATCCGTACCAGTGTACATGGTCTAGTCTAGCTGGATTTGTAAGGTGGAACTGGGGTCATGATAGTGGAAAGGAGGAAGAATTAAAGAACCAGAGGAAAGTTGTATGTTTCATTGGTGCTATACTGCACCCTGACTGGCTCATCATCTCCCAACAACCCTTCTCTAAGGGGATGTCCAATTGTCTATAAATGGGCTTTGGGGTCCAGTCCACCCTCACCCTCATTCACCTTGATATGATTTTTTTTGTTCTGGGTCTTTGAGGCCTGATACCTAATCCCATCAACACCTCATGATCACACAGGCTGGCATGCTTCTTCCATGTAGGCTTTGTTGCTTCTCAGCTAACTGGTCACTTGTTTATCTTCAAGCCTTTAAGATCCCAGATGCTATATCTTTTGATAGCCGAGCACCATCAGCTTTCTTATGCATTTGCTTATGTACCCATTTTGACTTCAGCGACCCTGTTGGGAAGGTGAGCATCATGGAATGCCAGGCTATTAGAACAAAGTGTTCTTGCATTGAGGGAGTACTTGAGTAGAAGCCCAATGTTCGTCTGCTACCTTAATACTTAACATATAAATATATGTACATAAATCTATTTCCATATAATTATATATAAATATATTTACATATGTACATGCCTGTATTTAGATCTCTATAAATGTCCTTTGCCTCCCAGTTCTTTCCTCTATTTCCTTTTACTTTCCTCTTGTCCCACTATCATGTTCAGCCTTCATTCGGGCTTCAGTAATTTCTCTCAGCTACATTGCCCTTGATCAAGGGCCACAGGCATCCTATCCCCCTCCTTGCTATCGATTTTAGATCACTTTTTGTTCCCTTAACCCTGGGTTTGTTGACACCCACTTCCTTCCCCCCACTTCCCCATCTCCAACATACCCCTGAACCGTCAGTCCTGTTGTTTGCTCCTCCGGATTGTTTATCCTGCCTATCTTAGCTAGATGGACATTCAGAGACAATAATAAGCACAAAAACAAGACAGAGCAAAACAAAATAACAAAAGAAAACAACAACAACACAAAACCCCGATGACAAAAAAAGAAAAGCCTATAAATTGTTTCCTGACCTTTAGGAGGGGTTTCCAGTCCAGTCTGATGGGGTGCCACGCCCTGGCCCCAAAGTCTATTTTTGGCATTCCCTGGGGGCCTCATTGCTTTTTTTCCTTTGCAGCTCTGTTGCACACCCTTAGTGTTTGGCCCAGGTGTGTTGGGGTCGGATCAGGCACAATTCCTCTACTGTGTCTCCAGTGTTGTCCCCTGTAGCGCTATGAGTCAGTGAGGGATGTCTCATGGTAGGGCCAGCCCTGAGGTCCTCTCTCTGCATTGACTTCTCTGAGTAGGAATATCATCATTGGGGCGTGGTAGGCCAGGATGTGTTCCACTCTCTCTCCTTCCCTCTTCATTTGCTCCTGTCCCATAAACTTTTGTAAAGCTTCAATCATTTTGCATTTTCCATCATAATTTGTTGTTTGTTCTTGCTTTAATTTTAACAGATTTTATGTTGCTCTAATATCTAGTTACCTGTTATCTATTGCCTCAAACTAGATCCTTTTTAATCATATTCAAACAAGTTAATTTATTTGTGTTCAAACCTTTTGTCTGACTATTGTCTGAAGTTTTCCCTTGCCTGAATGCTTTCTTGTGAGCTGGACTTGAGTGGGATAGTAGAGATGCTCAAAACATTGAGCTGCCTCTCAATAACATCCTTACAGTATTTACTCTCTTATAGGAGGTTGGGGAAGGTCCTTGTCTCCATTCAACATTTGGGGTCCTGGTATTGCCTGTCATACTCCCTACAGAAATGTGTAAATCAAGGATGCTTCCTGAGAGTCTAAAGCTGCTCAGATTAAACATCCAGGCCAAAGAAAGAGCAAACCAGTTCAAACTGAGTAGGTTCCAGTGGCAATCCAACACTGTCTCTTGGACAAAGCCTGGCTGTGCCTTTTTCAAGATATACTCAGTACTGCAGAGCAGGAACACAGTGTCAATAAATCCCAGCTTCCTACAACATAGGAACTGTGTGGATCACAACAAACTGTGAATAGACTTGAAAGACGGGTCATTCCAGAACACACCACTGTGTTCTTGTGGAACATCTACGTGTGGCAAGAGGCAGTTCAGCCAAATGAACAGAGGAATACAGCATGGTTTTAAAAAGAGGAAAGGTCTGTACCACGGTTGTATCCTCTCACCATATTTACTCAATCTGTATGATGAGTCAGTAATCAAAAAATCTGGGTTATATGAAAAAGAATGTGGCATCAGAATTGGCGGAAGGTTTATTAACAAACTGCAATACACATAACATCGGCCTGCTTGCTGGAAGTGAGGAGAACTTGAAGCCCGTGCTGAAGATTACAGTCTTCACTAGGGATTCTAACTCAAGGTAAAGAAGACCAAAATTCTCACAGCTGGACCTAGAAGTAGCATCATGACAAATGGCGAACAGAATCGAAGTTGCAGATAGCTTTGTCTCGCTTAGATCCACAGTTGATGCTCATGGAGGCAGCAGCGGGAGAGCAGAAGAAGCACTGCACTGGGTCAAGCAGCTGCACACGATCTCGCCCGTGTGTTGCAAAACAAGGATATTACTTTGAGAGCTAAGATACGCCTGACCCACGCCACGGTATTTTCAATCGCCTCATATACCTGTGAACGTCGGGCATTGACTAAAAAAGACTTGAGAAGAACTGATGCATTTGAATCGTGGTGCTGGTGAAAAATATTAAATGTGCCGTGGACTCACAAAAGGACAAACAAATCTGTCTTGAAAGTAGCACAACCGGAGTCCTCCCAAGAGGCAAGGATGGCGAACCCTTGTGTTAGGTACTTTGCACATGTTGTCAGGAAAGACCAGTCCCTGAAGAAGGTCACTATGTTTGGTAAAATAGAGAGGCAGCAAAAAATAGGAATGACTTAAAGGGGGTGGATTGACAAAGTGGCTGCAACAATGGACGCGAGCACACAGTTGTGTGGATGGCAGGCACGGGACCTGTCCGTCTTTCTGCTGTGCGTAAGGTAACAATGGCCAGAACCAACTCAATGGCCGCTAACAACAATAACAACAACACAGGGGTCACAAGCCTTTTTCCTGCATGATCCTATCAATGAAGAAGGTGAGTAATTCGTTTTTGTTAGCTCCTAGAATGTGCAGGCCTGGGAGCACCCCTATGGAGGCTAAGGGCTGATGCTTCTCCCCTGCCCTGGAATCATGCCCGTTTTGAGTCCTAGCCTCTAGTGTGGTGGCCTCTAGTTCCTCCAATGAGGACCTATCAGCACTGGATAGGGTTCCAGACTACATCTTCTAGAAGTTGATGTTAGTGTTCCCCTGTAGCCCCAGCACTTTCAGTTTGCATCTACTGGACTGGATGCAAGTAGGATATCAAAAACTTCTGAGAAAGTAGGATCTCAAAATCATCCAATGCAGCCCTTAAGACGTCCTGGTGAAAATGTCAGAATGTCTTCAGAGCCACCAGGCGGAGCCAGATGAAGGGCCAAGACTTCATTATGTCTTCCCTGGCTCTCAATGTCTCCCAGCAACAGCAGCCAAGAACAAGGGAGGAAAGACTTCTGGGGGCAGCCATTCCAGAGCATCAATGACAAAGGCCTCGTTGTATAGCACATTCTGGATAGCCAAGATCCAAGAGCTGTGTGACCTCCTGCTGCTCATGCCAATGAATCTGCTTCAAAGGGACTCCTGACCGTTGAAGCAGCTAACAAGGCCCTAATCCAATCTCTGTCTGGATTCTTCTTTCTCTTGACTCCTCTCTGAGGTCCAGCAGCTGATGAATCACAATGGGCAGATCAGGTGGCAGACTAGTTCTGCATTTGTAACCGTGGAGGCTACAATCTAGATAAGTGGGAAATTGGCAGGCTGCTCTCTCCAGTCCCAAGACCTTTGGTCTAGGAGGTTCTCCAGGCAGGATCTTGCAGGCCCACAGATGCACTCTGAACCGGGTCTCTTTTCTTGGTTATGGACCATATCTTCTACTTTTATCTTCTCTGGGAATATGAATCTGAGACCTGCAACTAAACGTTGTGGCCATAGATAATTGTATTTCATGCCACAGCCAGAAATAATCATTTTCCAATAACCTGAGATGAGTTGCCCCTCGTCGGGTTCTTATTCAAGGACAGGTACCAATTTCCCACCTTTCACTTTCAAGTTGGAGCTCATTTTCTTCTCCCTGTGGAGAGTGAGTCCTGCAGTCTTTCTCCCACTCCCAGGGGTGTTAAACGCCCTTTACAGAAACATCTCAGATTAAAAAAAGGCTGATGGAATGGAATGAAATTATGGTAGAGATATCGGGAACTCTGGCTGCTATCTTTTGTGGTACATTCAAGGTGGACTTCAAAAAGTTCTTGAGATTCCATTACCTTTTCATTCCATTTCCACATGTCTATAATACATGTAGCTTTTCTTGTTCATTGTCATTTGTTTCAGTGCTGAAATGTCAGTGAGTTAGGAGTGTGCATTAACACGCTGCAATCATTCTCATTTTACATGTGTATAAAGGGGGTAAAACCCACTGTCCTCAACTTAATTCCAATTTATAACAGCCCTGCAGGAGAGAGTAGAACTGCCCCAGGGGCTTGTTTCTAAGGAGCACTGGTGATGTAGGATTACCCATTGGGCTGTAACCACAAGGTCAGCTGTTCAAAACCACCAGCCACTCCAGGAGAAAGATGAGATTTTCTACTCCCATGATGGGTTACATACTCTGAAACCCACCCACGTGGGCAGTTCTACTCTGTCCTATAGAGTCCTCATGGTTGCACTATGAGTGGAAATTGGCTCAATGGCCATGCATTTGGTTTGAGAACCTTTGCAGGCAGCAGACTACCATATCTTTCTCCCTTGGAGTGGCTGGTGAGTTCAATCCACTGCCTTTGTTAGCAACCAAGTGCTTTAACCACGTGCCACTGCCTATGATTTGAGTAGAATCATGCTCCTTATGATTTGAGTAGAATTATAGCCACAACAAATTGGCACTTACTTAGCCAGCTGTCTAAGGTCTACACTTAAGCAACAGCCTGCATCATGCTGTATGAGAATGAGTTCCTTCACTTTTGCCAGCTCCCATCAATGCTTTGGCGACGAGGACTGCTTCACATTGACTTGCTATCTGAACACATTCCAACTGACTCCCACAGAGTGTGGACGTTTATGACTGCCTAAAGGACCAGGGCAATGATTGGTCTAATGTGGTCATTAGTGAAGGATATTTGTTTGCAGTGCTTCATTTACAATTTAAATGCTGGAAGAATGCTAGGTTCCTTTGCCTAGTGCATGGGGTTTCAAAAGCATTCATCTGTAATGCATTTCTGTAGGCACATACGATGATGAAGACATAAAAGCGTCTATTATTTTAATTTAGGATGATAATCTTAGGTATGGAAGTAAATTAGTCCATCTACTCCTCTCACCATTGATGAAATAATGCCTTTAAAAACCCAAGGGGGTATAAATGCACTTCCTTAGACTTTTCTGGACAGGTGAGAGGAGTTTGGGGGAGAACACAGATCTCCCAGTTTCCAGTCTGGAGTTCATTTCAATTCTGCCTGCTGTCTCTCAACACCAACCCCCGGTTTTCTCCATTCCCCATAGAAAACTCACTTGTCCCTTCGACAGAATGCAATAAATGTTTGTTAGAATCAATTAAATTTCCCAGGCACCCACACAGCAGGAAGACCAATTTCCATCGGCAGGGAAATAACCTGTATTTAAATTGCTAAAATAAGGTCAGAACCATTTGCACGCACGCACACACACACAGAGAGAGAGAGACACACACACACACACACACAGCTGCCAGCTATTTATCTGCAGGAAGCTTGTGCTCATAAAAACATTCTACAAGCTGAAGCCTCAAGTTTGATCATAGAGAAAAACAAAGCCCTCCCCACTCCTCTGCCAGTTTTTTTTCCCCCTTTGCATACTCGTAGAAATAGTGACAGCAGAGTCAAGCAGGGGACCCATCAGTCTAGTTGACAGTTCCCTGGAGAGCTTTGAATTCTGGTGACAGAGTTTTCCCAGCAGAAGTGGCATGCAGATTACTCACCACTCAGCTAGTGTCACTGGTTAAGCCGCTCCACAACCACATTTCCAGTCCCACGCCTGTCTTCAGAGTCCCTGCAGGAGAGGACTAGAAACCTGGCCCTCACGCGAGACTCCCTTCAGCCTACATGCCTGTCAAGCCTCAGCCTGACCTAGGATGTAATGCCGGACCCTTTTTTGACCAAATCGATGACCTAACCAATATCCATAAAGTATTGCTCCCTACAGAATACAGAAACAGGTGTAAATCAACTTCACAACAAAATGGTACTTCGAGAAAGTGCGACAATCAAATGTTCATTGCTGGTTCCTCCGCTTCTTGATCTTTCTGTGACTTCTCCATCTGTCCAAATCCATGGTAACTTCACTTTTTACGCGCAGTTCAAACAAAATCCTAACACGTTCCCATTAAAGACTAATTATAGCATATGATAATTGCATTAATCTGTATTTTATCCCTACTGGGGGGCAGCAACTCTTTTGGTGTGTGTCAAGAAAAGTATAAGAGTTGTAATGCCCACTTTGCCCATTGGAGTTAAAGTTTCCTAATGTAAAGCCAGAAATCATTTTACAACCCTGGAGCCAAATGATAGGCTCAGGAGATTTTTCAAAAGCAGAAACTAAGCCCTTTGTATCTTTCGCATGTCCACGTGTCCTTGAATAGAAAGATGTGTGACAATTGGATGGCCAGGCCGTGTTCAAGCAAGCATCCTCCGTGTGGAGATGAGGGAAGAGGCACATGGGAAGCAAGGAGGTGGTCAACTCACCAGAATGTTGCTTATTGATGCACTCTATAGGAAGGAGAAGGCATAAAAACTGAACTCAGGCCTTCTAGTAGGAATTCAAATCTCTCCAAGATAAGGAGGAAAAACAAGTCCCTGCCTCTACAAAAAAAAGACAGTGACAAAGACCGAAAGGCCAGGAAAGAATTGACTGTGGATTCCCAGACGAAGTTCAGGCTGAAAGCAAACAGTGGCGCAGATTGCTGCATAAATAATAGTAATAACATGCATAAACACCCTCTGACTCACGGACATCTGGGAGCGTGCTCCAAGACAAATCCATGGAGCTGTATGCTAATGGAGCATCTAATGTCATCATCTGTCCACAAACAAGTGCCCCATCAGCTTCTCTACAAAGAAGAAGTGGGGGGAGGAGACACTGGAAGAGCCAGGTCAGTGGTGATCCAAGTGCATGGAGCTAAAAGGAGGGATGTTTATGGACAGCAGCTCAATAGGCATAGAAATTGAGTTCAATGCACAAAGCCAGTGCACCATTAGCACTGTATTCATGAGGCAGAAAACTGAGAAAGAATAGAGGTGAATGAAAATGTTCGTTGGGGACAAATTGTGCGTTTGTATATACACATGCATCTATTTTATACCAAATTTGCGTAAATCAGACCTTGGTTTGTGTTTGAATGTCTATGCAGGAACATATCAGTAAATAAACGTAATGGCCTCGTGGGGTGGGGGAAGAAAAATGACACGAGCCTGGTTGCCAAAGTGAGCTCGTGGGGGGGAGAAGTGAAGAGGAGCGGGTAGAAGCACACACACTCACACACACCGTTCTGCATGAAACAGTGTGCATGGTGCAAATGATAAGTGTGTGTATTCAGGGTAAATGTTTTAAGTAATGCTGCCAAATCACAGAAACCTTTATTAAACACAATATCAAAAGATTAAACTATTCTTTCTTGCCCTAGGTTCCATCTAGGTCTATTTACTTCTGACAGCAATGTTTCCATCTCTCTCACCCTTCTCCCAAGAATTCTAGGCATTCCTATTTCTAGCTTGTCAAAACTGCAGTGTTAGCAGTATCAAGAGACCCAAATCATCTGCCTTTGTCATGTTCTGGGGCTTGGGGAGCATAAAGAAGCCTGACGGGGAAAGGTGTGTCCTGGGGAAGTTCTAACAGAGCAGCCGGACTATCCTAGAAGGACAAGCAAGGGCGCTGTGGTGATGGAGATCAAAGCCTTGGCTCAGCTTACTGGCTATTTTTCTCACCAATGCAGTTTTAAATTTTCTTACAACTTTTCTCTAATAAGCCCTTGTAATGATCAAGATGTATCAAATTTATCAAGCGTACCCAATGGTGGGATTCAAGTAATTTAACAGCTGGGCCCCTGCCCCAAGGACCATTTTAAGCATAAAAATATATATACCAAAAGGTAGTTTATTATTTCATATAGTTAGTGCTTAAATAAGAGCCATAAAAGAGGTACACAATATTAGATTGTGTTATAAGAGTGTTAAAATATTACATAATACCTGGCCAAAACCCAAAGTGTTAAGATATGTCCATATTACTTCTGGATTGGCACCCTCACTTGCAATATGCTTTGATCTGAGAATCATGACTGTGATTTCTTCTTAACTATCTCTTCACTGTGGGAGTGGGATCCCATTTCTTTAGATGTAGGCCAATTAGACCATAGTCATTGTATGTGCTATATTAGAACTAGTTACACCACCTCTCCTCTCTGAATATATTATGTTTATCTTTGGGAAAAAAAAAACTTTTCTGCAGCTGCTGAACCTACAGACCTGTTCTGACAAGATTTTTAACTCTTTGAACACTTTCAGGCCTGTCATAATTCACTAAGAATAGCTCATGAAAATTTGGGGTGTAAGACAAAAGCTGAAACGAATGAGCGCATGTCACCCTCTGGTAGTTCGGTATTTTTACTCTTAATGTTACATGTTTGTTTGCTGAAGTAACCAACACAAAGGAATACACATGTAGTATTTCATCAAAACATAGTGAGCTTTATGAAAAGAATAAATAAAGATTACTAGCATAGTTCCGTCTAATTTTTTATACCTACAGACAGAATGAACATTACTACAAGCACTTAGAATACTCTGTTGTGGAAATGAACCTTAAAAAAGAATAAGAAATGTAAATTTGTGATTTCCACATTGAGCAGCTACCCAGCCGCCCACTTTAGAGAAAACACTAATTAAAAGTGCCATTTTCACAACCAGTTCGCTGAGCTCAACAAAAAATTAGAAATGTCTTGAATGTAACTGGCCCTGAAGATCACCTTGGAAGGCACTGTTTTGAATGGACCTTGCTCTCTGGATCATATATTGGTAAATCCACTACTAATCTCCAGTTACCATTTACCCCATAAAATTATCTCTAATCATTTTGATCATGCGTATAACCCTGATGGACCCACCTCATTGAGCTGATTCTGACTGATAGCAGCCCAGTGTTGCTGTTAGGTGCCATGGTGTCCGTTCCGATCAATAGCAACCCAAGTGCAACAGAATGAAACACCGCCAGGGCCTGCGCCAGCCAGACCATTATTCTGTGCAAGCCCACTCTTTCGGTCACTGTGCAAGTCCACCTGGTCTAGGGCCTTCCCCTTCTCCGCTCTCCTCCTACTTTGCTAAGGGTTAGGGTCAGGGTCAGGGTCAGGGTCAGGGTCAGGGTCAGGGTCTAGTGTCTCCTGACAACATGTCCAAAGTATGGGAGGCGAAGTCTCAGCATCCTTGCTTCCGGGCATTCTGTCTGTGCTCCAAGGTAGATTGGTTTGTTCTTTGGGCAGCACGGGGTGCTTCCCATATTCTTTACAAGCAGGCAAACGTCAAAGGCACCCAGGGAAAGTGCTCCGTAGGGAACCCAATGTTTTATCAAAGCAGATCGCCTCATCTTCTTAAGGGAGAGCAGCTGATGGATTTGGTAACTCTTCGGTAAGCAGCCCAACCCTTAATCCACTCTGACATTTGGGTTTCAAGTCATAGCAGCAAGTCTTATTGGCTCAACTGCCAAAATATACCGCAAATCAGACTTCTTCTCAGCACTGCACAGCTAACAGCCTCTCCCAAGTCACCATCCTCACTGCCTGGGGTACCTGCCCACCCGTCTTTTCCTTGCATCCAGCCCTAACATGGAGGGCTCATCAATAACTAGTCACAGATTATCAAGCCGTAAATCAGATATAATCTTCCAGTGGCCTCTAATTTACTTAGAACAAAATCTGAACTTCTGTATATGACCGAAATGCCCCATGTGATCTGGCCCTCCCCTACTTAGCTGACCCTACACCACAATTCCCCTAAGTCGCACTGGCCTGATTCTCTTGGTTAAGAGAAATTATTCCTAAATTATTCTACTAAATTTTGTTTTGTTCCCGCTGCCTGGAATCCTATTTCCTGTAGTTCTCCATGGTGTTTTTTCCATTTGAGATCTTGGGTATCAGAATGGCTTCTCTGACCACTCCGAGTAAAGGGGATCTATGTCCGATTACTCGCCACTGTGGGGCCTACTTGTATTTTCTTTAAGGGCTGCCTTCTGGCTCCCAAATCTAAATGCAAGCCCATTGTTGTTGAGTCCATTTAAACTCATGGCAACCACACAGGACAGAGGAGAGCGGTCCCATGGAGATGGAAAGGCTGTCACGTCTTCCTTGACAGTCACAAGGCTGTCAAGGTCTCTTCCCCAGAGTGATTGATGGGTGAGTCTAAACCACTGACCTACCAGTTACAAGGCCACTGCTTAACCACTGCACCAACACGCCTCTGGCTTCTGTCTGGAAAATGCTGGTGATCAGCTACATGTGTGTGTATTCTCTGTCTCCTGCCAGTACAATATGAGTTTCCATAAGAGTCAGGGCCTTGTCGGTTTGGTGCCTTGCTCCAACTTCCAAACCTAAGTGGCATTTAGTAAATCCTGCTGAATTGATCAATTCCCATTTATACAAAAGAGCTGGACCTAACAGGCGATTGATACATGTATCTAGAACAGATGGGCAAAAGTAGGTTTGAATATAGGCAATCCTCGGGTTATGAACAAGACCCATAACTGTGCCTTTAAGCCAAGTTTTAAAATAATTCAGAACAGGTGCTTATGTAGGCATATGCTTATTTAAAGCAGATACAGTGCTTATTTAGCCTTAATTAGTGCAAGAAAAAACTCCAAGCCACTTCAATAACTTACAAGCTGCATGTGAGCCAGTGAGTTCAAAGCGATGGCACATTGATGAATGTTAAAGGGCAAGTGCACACACGCAGTACATCAGCCATTGGACTTACGCTTGGATTTCCGACATGTGAAAGCATATAATCAGTGGAGAGAAATGCGAGTTTGCTAATTGAATGCTTTCTTAAAAAGATCATTTATCGTCACATTCTATTCTTGCTCAATGTAAATTCTAAATTACTGATCAGATACAATTGGCTTGAATTACTCCTATGAGCACCATTATAAGAAGATTCTCTCTTTTTTTTAAAGACACTGCAAGAAATATTTCAACTCCCGCTCTTAATGAAATCAGCCTTAAGGCTTATCCAAATATGAGACATGTGTGTGTTTACAAGATTTTTTTATTGTTAATAAAAGAAGCAAGCTGCCCTCTTCACAGATACGCAAGGTGAGAATCCAATAGGCGCGGTTCCACGATGTGGGGGAGATGATGGTGGGTGCCATGCTGGCCAAGGGGAGGGCTGGAGCATGAGGGAAGATCCTGGGAGAGCAGATGGAGAAAGGGGAGATGGCTCGGAACGGCTTCCAGAATGTAATCCATGGCTCCCACCTTCCCGGAGCGGAATGCCTTTGAGTCATTCCTCTGTTAAGTGGGACTCATGCATTCTTCTCATCCCCTGTGCCTGCACATCTCCTCTGCTTCAACTGGCAAGACACCAGATGTGCTCTGTAAGTCTTGCATAAACAGGGTCACCATGCATTACTAGGTCAGCCAGGGGACATAGACTACATTGCAGACGATGCTCCTGCATTTGTGAAGCAGGGTGGCCCTGCTCATGAGGACAGTGCCTTATTGATAGCCCAGGTAAAAAGTGACATGCCCCTCCCCCTCCCAAATTAACAGTATGGCCCCTCAATGATCAGATGATGGTGTAGAAGGAGCAAAAGAAAGCCCTAAAAGTAGGAATGAATCTGAGGCTGAATGAGAGTGATAGAGAAATCTATTTTTACAGCACCAACTTTTAAACAAATATAATATCTCCGAGGGGACAGAGACCATCAGCAGGCAATCTGGAAAATCTTAAAAGTCCTGGATCCCTGGTGACACTGTGGCCAGGTTTAGCACTGGTTCATTGGGGAGAATGCCAGGCTAGATGGTGGCTGTTGGAGCTGATGATTAGAAATCGGCAAGAACTCATTCGGACATTCATTGATTCCACCTCCTTGCTGGAGAGGCTTTCTGGGAGGAGAAGGTCCTCCTGTTTTATCCATGAAAGGGTTCGTGAGCTGTGTTCTTGGCAGGTTGAGAAAGCCCTCCTATCTCCCTCGCTGCTGGCGCCTGTCTCTGGTTGAACTTCATTTTAATGCCCAGTTCCAATTATGCTTTCCGTATGAACGCATGGATTTTTTTATGGACAATTTGCTCCAATGCAGCCTCTGGTCCATCATCAGGACACCACTTTTAGAATTTCACTTTGGTTCCATTCACCAGACTATCCTGAAACCCCACCACCCGGCCCAGAATCATGTAGGTAGGCCCTCTTCTTCTCACCAAAATCTGTTTGGAGAAGAACCTTGCACACTAGCTATAAAATAAAAAGATACGAGAACCATAAAAGGAAAGTAAACTCACAGCAGCTGGGTTTACTAACTGGATCTGATTTGTGCAATGCTCCTTACACCACTTGTAAGTTTAAAAATCTAAGTTTCTAATATGGCACCTGAGGCCTTAAATTGCTTGCTCCTTCCTTCTTCCCTAACTTGACCTTCTGCACTGCCCACTACCACTGCTGCTAGCCCCTGCCCCCAACCCCACCCCACACACACATGTACAAATCCTAATTAAATGCCACCGAGTTGATTCTGATTCAATGATCATGTGAAACAGAATAGAACTGCCCCTTTGGGTTTCTGAGGCTATAAGTCTTCATGGGAGTGGAAAGTCTCATATTTCTCCCTTCGGGGTGCCTGGAGAATTTGAACCACTGATCTTGCCATTAACAGCCCACAAAGCCATTAGCATAGCTATGTAACCAGGGCTCATTTGCTGCTCGGCACATTGGCCTGTTTTATTCTCTCTCAAAACTGTTCTCTCACCTGCCCTCCCCTCCTCCGTCCCCTCCCACCACCACCACCTCTTGGCCTAATAAACCCCACGGCTCTTAGAAGCCAACTTCGTCTTAATCACTTGCCATGATTCATTCATTTGGATTATCGTTGGATTGACAGTTGCATTTGCTTCCTCATGTATCAACAATGCCTGCTACATATTATACTCTCAACTGAATATTGCTTTAAGAAATCCATCCTATTCGATATGCCAGTAACACTGATCATTTGTAACAGTCTTGTTTGGAATGACAGCTCAGATGATGTTCAAATAATCATATAGCATTAGTAGCCCACAATGTTTGGCTTGTGTGGTTAACTAAAGAGATAATTGAAATCGTCTAAAAGAGTCCTCTCCTATTTTTCATTTCTTATAGACACAATGATGAGTATAACGAAGAATCAAAATCTGTATCTTTTCATTACAAATACACACGCACACGCGCACGCGCACACACAGTTGCCATAAAACTGACTCTGCTTCATGGCTATCCTGAGTGTGCAGGAATAGAACCGTGCTCATGAGGTTTTCTGGGATTGATTTTTTTGAAGATTGCCAAGCCTTTCTGCTGAATTACCTTTCAATAGGTTCAAAACACCAACCTTTTGTCTAGTCGCCAAATGCTTAATCCGTTGAACCACTCAGCTAGTGCTTTTTGTTACCAAATAAACCAAGCCAAACTCAAGGCCATTGAGTCCATCTGATTCATAGCGATGCCATAGGGACGAGGAGAACTGCCCAGTGGGTTTCCAAGGCTGTAAATCTTAACCAGCGCAGTAACCTAATCTTTCTCCCATGCAGCACGGGTGGTTTCAAACTTCTGATCTTAATAGTCCACCAGGTAACCCAGTACACCATCCGGGAATTCCAAATGATACCTGACCCCCAGCTGTTTCATTAGGAGCCCTGGTGGGGTAGTGGTTATGGGTTGGGCAGCAATCCTCAAGGTCCACAGTTTGAAACCCACCAGAAGCTCTGCAGGAGAGAGATGGGCTCTCCACTCCCCTACACTGTTACAGGCTCTGAAGCTCACAGCGACAGTTCTTCCCTGTCCTGCAGGGTCACTCGGAGTCCGTATTGACTCGATGACAGGGAGTTTGGGTTTGAGCTGTTTCACTCTCACCTTGCAACCTTCATCCCCAAGAATTCGGCTCTAACTGCCGCAGAAGGAAGCTCCCGCTAAGCCAGGGTCCTCCACTGCACAGTGACTGACATTTTGCTCTAGACAGTTCTTAGTCATCAAGGGCTGTGCTGTGCTTGTTGGCTATTTCCCAGCAATCCTGGCCTCTCGCACAAAATGCCAACAGCACTCTTCTCCTCTGCCAGGTGTGATGACCAGAAGTGTCTGCAGACACTGTCAAATGCTGCTCTGGGGGTGGGGAGGGACAAAATTACTCCCAAATGAGAATCACTGATTCACCCAGGAAGACCGAGGTAGCCCTAAGACCTAGCACACACTAAAACGTGCTGCCATCAAATCAATTCCCATTCAGAGCATCTCTCTATGACAAGCTAGAACTGCCCCTGTGGGTTTCTGAGACCGTAACTCTTTGATGGAGGTGAAAGCCTCATCTCTCTCTCCCTCAGAGCAGCTGGGGATTGCAAACTGCTGGCTTTGCAGTTCAACGCATAACCACTATGATACTGCCCGGGCTTCCTGTATCTTCTCCATCATCATCATCATCATCATCATCATCATCATCATCATCATTCTTTTTCTTCACCTTTGACATTGCTCAGGGAAACCTGGTGCCGTAGTGGGCCGTACATTGACTGCCAATTACAAGGTCAGCATTCCAAACCTGCCAGCCATTGCTCGGGGACTCTGATCTCTTAAAGATTTTCATTCTCAGAACCCCAAACAGGCAATTCTACTCTGTCCTCTAGAGTCATTGTGAGCTTGAAATGTTGGCTTGACATTGTTCCCAGCCCCTTCCACAACAGAGGACCCAAGCTTCCTATATCAGCTGTTTGGGGTGATTTTGCTTCATTACATTTTTGTACACTCGCTGTGCCTTCCAAATTAAAGGTCTTAGGATGTATAGAGTTTCATCATTTCAAATGTTTGAAGATGGTGTTTTGCACAGTAAATTCTGCCATCACAGCAACCCTGACTCGTTCAATTAGAGACAAAGCAAATGGAAATCATTTATGCTTACCTATAATCTAGGACTAAAATCTAAGCAAGCCTAGGAAACAAAATCAAACCATCTAAGCAAGCCTAGGACACAAAATCAAACCAACATTTCCATATTCATATTCAGATCTCTTGAGAATTTCTGAACATCTAAGTTCGTGGTTGTTTTTATAAACATATATCTTAGAATAAAGCTCACTTATAGAGACCTTTGTTTCAAAGGTATGTTTTGCTGGGTTAGCATGGTTTCTATTAGGGGAGGTGTTTTAGGTGTTTTTAAAATGGACAGTGACTTGTTTGGAAGGTGAAATGGCAAACATAGAAGAAGATATGGCATTTGTTAAATTAACACAAATGCTAATAACTATTTTTAAAAGTCTGATTTTGCTTTCAATGCCTAAATCTTACTTAATTTGACCAATTATTGAGGTTAGTGACTTTAGAGACCTTTTGGTTAACCATGAGAGCAATGATAATAACTACTGTTAGCTGCACAGGAGCCCTGGTGGCACAGTGGATGAATTTGGGGCTGTTAGCACAAGGTCAGTGGTTTAAAACCACCAGGCACACCACGGGGGAAAAGCAGGGCTTCTGCTCTCATAAAGAGTGATGGTCTTAGAAACTCACAGGGCCGTGGGTTTCCTATAGGGTGGCTATGAGTTAGAATCCATTCGATGGCAGTGAGAGTTGGTTTGACAGAGGCAGGCAAAGGAAGGAGAGGTGATGATGGCAGGAATTTGAACACAAAGGAAAGGGGAGAGCTCTTTCCCCACATACCTCTCCAGCACAAAAGAAGGTAGAGAGCAGATCCGATATGTTTTCTCACCAATGGAAGAGACCAGAGATGATGAAAAGGCTGATGGAGAAAGAAACGATGTTTGCTACCCCCACAACGGAATAGACTCTTGGGTTTTTTGGTTTGGAGACAAGGGCATAACATGAAGAATGGGATGCAGGGACAAATGCTACAAAGGAGCAGCCAATAGCGGAAAAGCCCACTGAAATCCAGCCAATGGCGGGAGGTCATCTATTAGCCAAAATATAAGTTCTTACTCTATATTCTTCAAGACCTTTTAGACTAACTAATGGCCCTTTCCACCACTTGTCTGTCAGTTTGTCACTCTGTGATGGCTTGTGTGTTGCTGTGATGCCTGAAGATATGTCAAAGGTATTTCCAATACCAACAGGGTCACCCAAAGTGAACAGGTTTTGGAGGAAGAAAACCTTATGCATAGCTTTGAAGCATTGTCAGATACTGAAAACCTAAACGAAGGTAGCAGAATATTGTCGGAGATACTGCCAGAGGTTGAGCCCCTTAAGTGTGAGGACACTTGAAATGTGACTGAGGAAGAGCTGATTTCTTGGAGGAGAGTTGACCATGGTAATGAGAGTCCACTAAGTCCCATGGGGTTGAAGGCTTCCAGATCTTCATTTGCTGATGGAACATGACTCAAAAGAACAGCTGCAAAATTCTTCTAATGATTGGAACTTGGAATATGCAAAGTATGGATTTAGGAAAATGGTCCAAAAAATGAAATGGAACCCATGAAGATCAATATTCTAGGCATTTGTGAGCTTAAATGGAGTGGTATTGGCCATTTTGAATCAGAAAACTCATATGGTTTACTATACCAGGAATAACACAATCAAGAGGAATGGTGTAGCATTCATTATCAGAAAAGATCTTGCTAAATCTGTCATGAAGTACAATGCTATCTGTACTAGGAGGATATCTATCTACCTTCAAGGAAATTCAATCAATACAACTACTGTTCAAATTTATGCACCAATGACAAAAGCTAGTGGTGAAGAAATTGAAGAATTCTACCAATGACTTCAGTCGAAAATCTATCAAACATGCAATCAAGACACAATGGAGAAGCTCAATATCAGCAGCTAAAATCATACTTGTGGTAGACTATGGAACAGACAATTGCTCATATGTAAATTTAGTTTCAAGCTGAACAAAATTAAAACAAGTCCACAGGAGCCAAAATACAACCTTGAGTCTATCCCACCTGAATTTTGAGAACATATCAAGAACAGATTTTATGAGTTGGACACTAATGATAGAATGCCGGATTACCTGTGGGAGGACATCAAGAACATCATTCATGAGGAAATCAAATGGTCGTTAAAAAGACAGGCAAAAGTTGATGTCAGAAGAGACTCTGAAACTTGCTCTTCATCACAAAGTAGCTGAAGCAAATGGAAGAAAGGATAAAGTCAAGGAACTGAACAGAAAAATTTCAAAGGGCAGCTCGAGAAGACAAAGCCAAATATTATAACTAAATGTTAAATGTTTGCTGAAAGTGAGGAGGACTTGCACCACTTGCTGATGAAGATCAGGATTGTAGCCTTCTGTATAGACTACAACTCAATATAAGGAAGATCAAAATCCTCACAACTAGACTGATAGGTAACTTCATGATCCCTGGAGAAAACGTTGAAGTTGTCAAGGATTTCGTCTTGCTTTAATCCACAGTCAATGATCCTGCAAGCAGCAGTCAAGAGATCAAAAGATGCTTTGCATTGGGTAAAACCACAGCACAAGCCCTCTTTAGAGTATTGAAGAGCAAGGATATTCCTTTGAGGAGTGAAGTGCACCTGGCCCAAGGTATGGTATTCTCCATTGCCTCATATGCATATGCATGTGAAAGATTAAAGAAGAATTGATGAATTTCTATCGTGGTGCTGGAAACGAATATTGAACGTACCACAGACTCCTAATAGGGCATATGATCTGTATTGGAAGAAATGGAGCCAGAGTGCTCCTTGGAGGTCAGACTGACAAGATTTTGTCTTGGCTCTTTGGGGGTTATTGCCGGGGAGACCAGACCCTAGAGAAGGGCATCGTGTTTGGTTTGGTAAAGTGGAAGGGTGGGGACAGAGAGCAAGGCTCACGAGGAGATAGAGTGACACGGTGGCTGCATCAGTGGCTGAGGCATGGGAACAAGTGTTCTGTTGTGCATAGGGTCGCTAGGGGCTGGAGCTGACTTGAAGTACCCTAACAGCAACAACAACAATGGCCTTTTGGACTACTTTTCCAAAGTGTCCCATTCAATAACCTCACCATTCCTCTTCATCCCTTCTCTCTGACTCTGGTCCAAAATCTTTCTTGTGAGCTGGACAAGAACTGAGAAGTGAGGGGCCTTGAAACTTTTTGCCACCCCCCTACCCACCTGGTGACATCACTATGTTCCCAGTACTGTGCTCCACTGTACTTGATCATTTAACATTCTCATCGATGGAGCTCATAACAATCCTAAAGGTGGGTTTTAAGATGCTCCCATTCTACAGATGATGAGTTCAAGGCTCTAAAAGAATGGTTTGCTAGCTATGCAGCAATGACAGGCCTGAACAGTCCAGCACCGAGGATCATGGCCCAACCACAACATAGCATTGTTCCCCAAGGCCATCAGGGGCCCTGGGCTGGGCTTATGTTTTTCACAAGAAGAGAGAACATAGAGTATATTAATGGCAGGTCACGTAAGACCAGTACCAACTGTTCCAATGTCGATATAACAGAACTTGAACAAAACCAGTCTCAGATCATCAAGCATATCGACGACTTCTTTTCATCGATAGTTTCTAAAACCAGGGTCAGTGAAAGGGAGTGTGTCCTATGGGCACACACTCTCCACAAGCTCTTAGCCCTATATACACTCAGACTAAGGACCTCCTCCTCTTAAAAGTGTGTGATTGTAATGATCCAAAATGACCTTTGACTTCTGGAATGGCCTTTTCTTTTGTTTTTGCCTGCTAACAGATATACGAAACGAGGTTGATGCTGGGTTTGGCAGTCTGTTCTGTAGAGAATATGAGTCCCTCTGACAATTCTCAAAGGATTTTAAGGGTAAATTCTGAATTCTTTATACACCATCGGTTAGATTTTTAGTTCATTTTACTTTATCTTACTTAGTTTCTAGAATTGTTGCCTTGAAGAAAGAAAAGTAAGTGCCTCAGAGCTTATAAATTAAGATTGCTTGTCACATTTTAAACAATGAAAAAGTTCTAGGAGATATGATTTCAAAATCAACTCTAATGGAAAATATAATCATTTCTTTTAAGTAATGGCCCAGGTATCATTTATTGCTTCGAAAAAGCAAACCAGTTTCCAAAAAAACACAACATCGCCACCTAGTGCTCTTCATGGAAGTGAAGATGGACTTCAAAATCACCAGAAAGAGGGAAGGGGTAAGAAATTCCACCTAGAGTCCTATCGAAAGCCAGGCAGAATGGGGGCAATAAATGCACGTGTGCAAAGAGTCGTAACACAAAGCCATGTCCATAGGGTGTAAAGATTATGTTGATAGGACACTTGGTTTGTCGAATGGTGCCAAGTTCGAACTTTCTACTACTCAAATAGCAAAGTCTGAAAAATATCCAGGTACTTGGTGTTCTTTAACTTAGCTCGATAGTCAACCGAAAAATCCGACTTGGAAAAACCTGTCTTGGCTGAGCAAGTCTCAAGTTACCTCTCACCGCAAACAAAGAGGAGTAACACTTCTGTCTAAACCGGCTAATCTGCTCTCGCTCAGACAACAGTCCGCATTAAAACATGTGTATGGTATTTTACAAGCATTTCTATTGTTAATACACTTTATTGTTTTTGCATGTTTTAGGGGGTATTTCCACAGCCAAGGGCAGTTAACTTTGTGTTAAAGTCCTGGAAAAGATGGATGTGAAAATATAAATTTGGGATGTCAGAACCAATTATTTGTTTTTTCCACTATTTCTTATTGGAAAAATATGTTCCCTTTGTGAACTTTTTGGTGTTTGAACACAAATTGTGAGTGAATTGAGTTTGATGACCGAGGTATCACTCTAAGTCAAGAAGACAATTCCATCTGTGTCTGAAGAGTTCGCAGGTTCTACGTTGTATTAACTGTGTCACAACTATACCACTATATATTCTCAACTATACCACTATATATTCTCTGCCATCGAGTAAATTCTGACTCAGAGTGACACTGTGTAGGGAGTCTCAGGCTGTCAGTCTTTATGGAAACAGACAGCCTTATCTTTCTTCCCCCTCAAGCCCAAACCAAACTCACTGGCATCGAGTCAACTCTAACTCATCATTTCCAAAGTAGTTCATCCTCTTTTGGATCACAGAGTTAGGATCTAAAATAATTACATATTAGAGATGTCATCTTGGGCGTTGCTATTGTGAAATGCCATTGATCCCGTTCCCTCTGTATACTACAACCAAACACTGACGTAGCCATTGTGTCCACGCATCTCACTGTGGGCCTTGCTCTTCTTCTCTGCCCTTCTACCTTACAAAGCATCGTGTCCTTTCCCAGGAATTGGTCTCTTCTGATAGCACGTCCAAAGTACATGAGACGAAGGTTTTGCCATTCTCCCTCCTAAGGAGCACTCTGTCTAGAGCCCTTGCGGGACAGATTTGTTTGCTCCTCTGGCAAGTCCATGGTACTTTCCATATCCTTTGCCAACCCCATAATTCAAGTGTATCAATTCTTCTTTAGTCTTCCTTATTAACTATCCTACTTTCACATGTCTATGGGGCAATTGAAATACCATAACCCGAGTCAGGCTCACCTTAGTCCTCAAAGTGACATCCTTTCTCTTGAACACGCTAAAGAAATCGTGTGTGACAGATTTACCCAGTGCAATACATTATTTTAGCTCTTAATGGCTATTTCCATGAGTGTTGATTTTGGATCCAAGCAAAATGAAATCCTTGACAACTTCCTGTGGAGGCCTGTTGATTTGGCTCAGCCTTGTCTCAACGTTGTATCGCATCAAGTGGATGGTCTTCTCCCCTCTCCCCACTCTTGAAGGAGTGGCCCTAGCCAATGTGAGGTCTCCTCTTTTGAGCTGGTTCTTATAAAGTGCATATAAGGGGGGTGATGTATGGTTCCTGGCCAGTAGACAATCTACCACTTTGTTTGAGAATTGCTCCCTACGGTTTGTTTAGTTGGGATTTCTCCTTATCTGAGGTTAGTTTGACAGACAAAAAATTTCAAATACAGTACTGCAGAAAGCTGAGACAATGCTTCAAGTAGTATAGAAAATGAGGGGGGCAGGGGAAGGAATATGCTAGTAAATTTTGTTGAACCAAAAAAAAGCTAAGATAAAAGTTGATGAAGTAAATAGTGTTTCTTCATTGCCAGACTCTCGACTTGGTTTGTCTGTACCAACTCTGTGGTGGCCTTTCCTCTGCCCCACACCTCTCTCTCTCTCTCCCTTGTCTCTGCCCCGATCCCTATAGAGTTC
>NW_022111368.1:17635461-17654390 GCF_000313985.2 Echinops telfairi
GCTAGAGTTATTTTGTGGGTTTTCGGCAGCCTGCTCAGCTGCACAGTCAGGCCCAGACACTCCATCCAGGGGCGGATGCTGTGTCATGAGCAAAGCGTGATGTTAATTGACACTGACAAGGGTTGGATGGTCTTCAAAACCTGTCATATAAACCGACTTCATCTGAGTAACACCCACTCTGGGGGTTTGGTATTATAACGGCCACCTGGACTGGGGAGAAAACTGGCTGTTGACTATCAGCATCTGAGCTCAAACCCAGGCCCTTCATACAAAATTCCGGGTGCTTTCACCCCTGTCAGCATGTCTCAGCTCCACACAATGGACTTTGTGTCATTTAGTTTAGGAACTCAAGGGTCTTCTTTATGGATTTTTGCTTCCTTTGTTGAAAGTGTTGAAAAATTGTATGTTTAGCATCAGCTAACTGGGCTCACCTTGGATAATACCAATTTTGCTGACAACATCTAAAACATCACAGTCAGGGGTCAATGGGCTGCGGGCCTTCTTCTCGCCATGAGCATGATCAGGTGCTGCCTTTGGCGAGGTCAGTATCGTAGAGCCGCTTCACAGCCTGCCTGAATGGGCGCTGGTTGGCCTTGCCATCCTCAGTGAGCATGCACACCTGTTATCTGCAGTCTTTCTCCTGGCAGACTCAGGGTCAGGGGAACTGACAGAGGGCTGAGTGGTCAAGCTTGTTTCTTGTGGGGAGCACTCTTCGGAGCATCTTCGAGCTGCCTTCTAGCCTCAAGGTCGTGGGCCGTGGAAGGTAGGTGACATGCTTATCTTCTTTTCTGTGTGGTGGTTGATGCTTTTCAGCGCAGCCTTCTTGGCCTTTAGCGCCTTGGCTTTGGCTTCCGTTGTGGGAGGGGCAGGGGCTTCCTTCTTTGCCTTTAGCACCATATTCATGAAAAGGTACCTTTTTTTAACTTCTGTTTAAGTTATCTGTGTTAACTTGCCAGATTCCAAACTGCTAAAAAGTACAGCTCAATCCTGATCCAGCCAGTGCCATTTCCAGTATCATTATCATCAATACATAAGAAATCATTGTAATTCTCCTTCCAGCTAAGAATGCATCATTATTTCATGAGAAAACGCTCTCAAGAATATTTTCCTAAAAGAAAGAACCCAATTTCACAGCCCTGCGTTCGAGTCCCACCACACTATTCCTTGCACCGAGGCCCGGTGGTTATCTCAGAGAACAAACGAGACAAGCTTCTTCGGTGCCTGGCCAAATAAGAGATGCATACGTTAACAAAGTTCCCCCCTGGAAACCGCACGGAGAGGAGCACTTTCCTTCCACGGGAAGTTCACGCGAAGGGAATCTAGAGGACAAAGAACCAAGAGGCTGTGAAGCCAACTCAGTCATTTATAAACTTAGGGGATAAATAAGCACAAACAGTTCAGATCCAGTGACATAACTAGGGGGGGGGGGTGAACCACATGCTACTGCCCGAGAGATGATATTTAAAAGACTACTCTACAGAAGCTCTGTGCGGTGTTTGGCAGAAATGTATTTTATCATATAAAAATCTCCTTGTGGTTAGCTATAAAAAGACATTTCTTAGAAGCCCATCTTATGTATTCATGTACGTAACAAGACTAAAAGTCCATGTTAATTGACCTTTTGAGCCATGCAATGTGCTTCGGTCAGAGCTGTTGTTATTACCCAATTATAACAATGCGTCGAGTCAGGTGGGTTCCGCTGCTCAAGCTACAAGCACACACACACACACACACACACACACACACACACACACACACACACACGGTTGTGTTCATTGCTGCCTGGTGTTTTTGTTATGGCTGAGTTTGCCAAAATATTTGCTGTGTTAGGTCATTGATATTTGTGAACCTTTATCAACAAGTTATTCAGATTGATGTAGCAATTAAAGAAAACGGAGCAACATTATAAAAGGATTCTCAGTTATTAATACTACTTTAATAATGCTGTGATTCAAAAAAAAGATGATATAAAACAATTGTGTTGTTAGTATTGATAGAACCTAAGAAATACAACATTGAAGCTATTCATAATGGTATTTATCCTATACTGTTCTATGATTAAAATTGATAATACTAAGGAGAAGATTCTGCATGTTCTGATTCAGGAGGAGTCCCATGGGAGTGAGAGCAGGTGATACCACTGTTGTGAGGAAAAAGAGAACTTTTTTCCCACTCCCCTTAAAGCCCTCTAAAAAATGCTTGGAGCATGCTCTTCTTCAGCACTAAGGTATGCTTCACTCTGGAAAATTCCATCTGTTCTTTAGCTCCCAAGATGTCATTTAAAAGGTTCACAGTCGTGGGTATCTTGGGAATCTGTGAATTTATAAATTTGTCAGAGGTAGAATGACCCCTGAGTGTGTTCAGAGTGAAAATTCTTACCAGAAACGACTCAAAGCTGCCCTCATCCCTCCCGATTTTGTGCTGTGTGTTTTGGTTTGGGGGTGGGTTTCTTGTTTGCTTGCTGGTTTTTCCTCAGAGCCCTTCCCCTCAGAACTGTCAGTCATTACTTTGAACTGTCAGAAGAGCCAGAGAGCTGCCTGGGGAGGTGGGGGGAGGAGAGGGGGAGGGGAGGCGTGCAGAGAAGGGCAATGGGATCAGGGTGTGTAGGTGTGTTTAGAATATAGAATACCCTTTCGTTTTAGAAACATAGTTCTCATGCTTCGGCGCCAGCTCCCCCTTTAACCTTTCCCAGAACTCGGCTTTCATTCCTAAATCTCTGCCTGCACAAGGTCTCCCTCTGTGGTCTTGCAGGGCCCTGGGTCATCTGGACGGTGGGCTGCCCTGGCAAGGAATCCAGCAGGACCAGGTGATGCGGGGCAGCCTGGGTACCCAGCGGGTACGTGCTCAGCTGCTACCCCCACTCCCCCGCAAAAAAAAAGTTGACGCTTTGAACCCACCAGCTGCCCCCTTGGAAAAAATGGGGCGATCTGCTTCTGAAACCCTGTTCGTTAGTTCTCCTCTGATCGACAGGGTAGTTTTGCGCTGAACCCGACTTTAGTTTTGGTTTATTTTTCTGTTTTCTTTTTAATCATCTTATTGGGGGCTCTTCCAGCTCTTATCACCTGCCAGCCATTTTGTCAAGCACCTTTGTACATAGGCTGCCGTCATCGTGTTCAAAACATTTTCTTTCTACTTGAGCCCCTGGTATCAGCTCATCCTCCGCTTGCCCCCCCCCCTCCCCACCTCCCTTACTCTCCCTCCCTCTGGAATTTGGCTGAGTTTGAAGGTATACCCAGCAGCAGGAGGCATCGGCCTGGCCTCCTTCCTTTCGTGTAAACAGTTATTGGAAAGAGCCTTCTTGCTGCTCTTTGGGGATTGGGAGGGGGTGGGGGAGGAAACTGTAGATGCAAAAGGAAATGAGGATTTAACAAGAAGCATACTAACCTCTAGGTATTAGTAAGAAACACCTGAGAGATCAGAGAGGTGCCACAGAAAACAGGAAAATGTAAGAGGAGAGTTCTGACTATGTCCAAGTGCAAAGCAGGAGCTCTCTCTGCCACCGTGTGAGGGCAAAGTGAAGGCGGGGGCTGCTTCCCTGGTCTTCTGACGATGACTTAGGGGGCAGAGGTACGTCTCACACCCAAAACAGAAGGCCATCTCCCTCCACATCTATCGGGTTTATATTTGAAATTACTCCAGCAGAAATGTGCTCACTCCTTTTAGTTAAGATATTGTCCCCTATTTAAAAATTCATTTCCCTGAGGCTGGTACTGTAAGGAGGCCTCAGCAGTTACGAGCAAGCCATTATAAATTCATGAGGTCCTTAGGGAAGGCAATCTGCGAACAAAATTAGGAAAAGGCTATCCCAGGAGCCAGTGACTTCCCAACCGGGCCTACTTCAAAATTCAGACATTCTGTTCTCAACTGACTGTGAGAGGACCACTGACAGCTGGAAGCGCTGGCCTCCTCTTTCACAGGAAGGCTGATAGGGTGCCGAACACCTTGAAATTAATCTGCAACGCCATCCTGTCCATTTAAGGCTACAATGAAGCACCCTTGGTAACACCACTGGCTTCCTCAGAACCAGTCTTATCTCAGAATAGGAAGAAGAGCTCAAGAAATCACTGAACACCCAAGAAGAATGACGGTGGAAGGAGGGTGCCTACCCAGAGCTGAGAGTCTATTCCCATACTCTACCAGAGCTCCCGGGTGTGCACACAGATACCAGAATGCACACTTAGTGTTGACCCCATATCAGTGTGGCTTCTCTACTCAGCCTCCCATAAATCCCAGAGGAGTCCTCGAACCCATACTCTGGCCAGAGATGTACGAGACCCGGCTTTTCCCTGTAGGGACCAGGCTGGCGAGTGCAGCTGGTGACCAACAGTCCACAAAAGATGGATTCCAGGAAGGGTCCCACACTGTTGGACGCGTCAAAGACAACTTGGGCTCGTGTTCAGAGGTCCTTTCCTAGAAGCACCGGACCGCATCCTGAACGAGCCTATGGAAGGAGGGCCAGTCCTTCTAGGAAGGAAAGCAGTGGGGCTCGGTAACAGCATGGGACATGCAGGAAACGACTGCTGTAGCAGAACTGCTTTGAAAAGAGAAAGCTGGCTTAGACAGCTTGCCCCTGCGGGGACCCCGGGATACAGACTAGAACTGCCCAATGGGAGGGGGTAAGCTATCATCTTTATGGGAGCAGAGAGTCAGCTCTTTCTCCTGCAGAGCCGTTGGGTGGCTTGGAACTACCAAACTCTTGGTTAGTAGCTGAGCGCTTAACCACTGTGCCACCAGGGCTCCTAGTTTAGAGAGAACCTACCATAAACATACACACCTTGAGTAACTATTTTGTTTTAAAATCATATTACAAATGAGTAATATAACCACACTGAAGAAAAGGACTATTCTAAGTGACTTTGGAAAACAGCATCTTGCCTGGATATTGTAGAAGTCGGAGGGGGGGGGGGTAGCTTTATATAAAGGCTGTAATCTAATCAGTATGTGTTAGAAAATCAGATTAATTATCATGTATATGGAAATTGAACAAATAGGTAATATATTGTAAATAAGCCATAGGTTTCCACAGTTGGAAAAAGAATTTACAGATAGGGAAAGGAAGAAAACAGCAGTGAAAGGTTGGATTGAAATCCAAATTATCAGTATAAAGTCATGGTTATTAGATAGATATATAGGGGAACCCATCACAAGGTTGAATATACACCCCCCCCCCAACCCTCAAGGGGGACAAATAACAGAAATGTGGGTGAAGGGAGACAATGGACAGTATAAAACCTGAAATAACAATAATAATACATAATTCATGACAGTGGGGGAGGGAGGGTGTGTTAGTCTGGGGGAGGGAGGGTGTGTTAGTCTGGGTAGACTAGAGAAATAAATCCATGAACACACATGTGTATAAGAAAGAGATTTATGTACAAGAGGAATTGAACATTGAGAAAACATCCCAATCCAGTCCAATCCAAGGCCATAAGTCTGATATTAGCCCATATGTCTGATATCAATCTATAAAATCCCCTTCAGACTCACAAAACACATGCAATGAAGCCAAATGCAGGAAGATCACCAGCCTGTGGGTAGAAAGTCTTTGGGTCCAGTGGCATTGTAAGCATCTCAGTGTTGGCAGGGGTCTCTCTGTGGCTTCTCCGGCTTCCAAGGTCTGGTTGTGTCCATGTGGCTTGTCTTCTGCAACGTCTCCCAGGGAGTAGCAGAGAGAAAGTTGTTTTCCACCTCCAAGGAAGAAGTACCAGATTTCCCAGAATTCTCAGGAGAAGGCCATGCCCACACAGAAGTCTCATTGGCTATCTCCAGATTGACAGCCTAGACTCCACCACTACACTCTTGATCCTTAAACTGACACCTGCTTAGGTGGCTACCACAAAGGGAAAAAAAACAAACAAGAGGAGCTGATACCAAGGATTCAAGTAGAAAGAAAAATGTTTCGGAAAGGTTGATGGCAACATATGTACAAGTGTAATACAATTGAATGACGGATTGTTATAAGATGTGTAAGAGCCCCCAATAAAATGATAAATAAAAATAAATAAACAAGAGAAATATAGAAGTATGTATATGCCGAAGTTAGTACACAATTTTCCTACTCTGTCTGGACAAGGTTTAGCAGCACTGGCACGTGGTACTGATGAACCCCCTTTGTGTCTAGACATTAGTGTCCAGACACTGTCTATGGACTAAAGTAGCTGAAGCCCTTTGGGGAAGTGGTTGATTCCAGAAATAGAGCAGGAAATATTTAAGATGAGTCTGGAGCATATTGTGCCAGAAAGTTTGAAAACGAACATAAGTATCAACTTGAAGGAGGTCCTCGTGAATGCAAAAACCTGAGGCTATCAAGTTGATTCTGATGCATAAAGTCAAAATCAACTGCATACCCCCAGAGGACCAAGTAGACCTGCTCCGGAGGTTCTCCAAGTTGGAATCTTTACAGAAGCAGAAGGATACATCTTTCTCCCATGGAGGGGTGGGTGGGTTTGAACCACCAACCTTTCAGTCAGCAGCCATGAGCTTCTTCTAATGGTTAAAGTTGTAACAGTGTGAGGAACAAAACAAATGGTGATAGTATTGCATGAAACATATAGCAAAGAGACGATTATCTGTCTTTACTGATATAAATAAAAAGTCAACCTAGCAGTCAATGGGGAAGAAGTGAGAGTGATTCCTTACAGGAGAATTCCAATTCATAAATAAAAGGAAATAGAAACAGTGATAACTTTTACATTAGAGGGCAGAGTTCAGCAGAAATAGGATTCGCATAGTCTCTAAGTACCTTCCTCAAGATATTTACCAACGACAAAGGCATTGAGAGTAACAGCAATGGAAAAAGTCATCAGAAATCACCTCCACCAAGTGACCAAGGTCAACATCACCAATAATTAGACATGTGTGAACTGGAATTCTGTGATATAATACACTGAATATGTGCTATCACTCTGTGGTATCCAGGATTAAAGTACATACCCCTCAGTCTAATTGTGAGAAAACATCAAATTAACCCAGATGGAGGAATGTAGAACATAATAACTCTTCAAAAAATGTCAAGGTCATGTCCAACAGGAGAATAAGGAGAATATAAAAACCAAATGCAATCTAGGATCTTGGATGGGATTTTGTAACGTTATTCAAACAAAAAGAAGACTGATAAAACCAGAATGCGCTGTTAATAATATGGTTCCAAAGTTGGTTTCTTGGTTTTCATCCTTAAACGATAGCTAATGGACAGGATGAAGTTATGTGATGGAATGTATGGTCACACTCTATACTACCTAGACTTTTCTGTAAGTTTAAAGTTCATTCAAAACAAAAATGTGAGGTGTGTTTTAGTGTTTTGTGGGTTTTTGTTGTTGTTGATGATGTTTTTAAGTAAGCCCAAGTAATATGGAATGGATTGCTGGAATGAATTAACCTGTATTCACTTGAAGGTCATCCGTCTCATGTTCATTTTAAAACCTAGCTCAAACATATGTATTTGAACCATGTAGTCCTAAAGAAAACAAGCTTCCAGCACAGTCAGGGTCCTGAATTAAGAGAAGTCTGAAATTCCTACCCTCTTGTAATTTCCTCCTAGGCTCTCACCCTGCTGCCATCTACCATTTGTTCAATGTGCCATATGCTCTGTTATCTTTGACTTCAGTGAAATGTGTTCTGTGCTCTCTGCTTTATTGGTCTTTTAATTTTACAATAGGTTGAAGGGCTAAATCCCATTTTACAGCTTGCCTAGCAGGGTGGTGATGCTTTCTTTGCTGCTGCCTAATTTCAAACACATAACAAAAGAAACAGCAATTTCCTTCCTCTAAGCTTGGATGAGTGCAAAGGTAATTCTTTGCCAGAATGCCGGTGATGGGAACAGTTCAGAGCTATGAGATGTCATGAACCAGACACATGCTACAGGACTGAGAGTACTTCTGGAGGGAACCGACTCTTCCAAGCTGCTCTTTGAATAATAACATAAACTTAACATTTCTTCAGGAAGTCTTAAAAAAAAAAAACTTGTTTGGGGGTTGAGAGCGGAGAGTAAAGGGTCTGGAGAGGTCAGGGAACAGAGAGGAAGGGAATGGAAGTTTGAAGAAAATAAAACATCTAGCCAACTAGCATGAACACAGCTTTAATTTTACAATTCACTCTCCCACCTGTGACCGTCTTTTATACTCGGACCTTGTGCACGCTATCTGCATGGCTCTCCCTGTTCCACAGATGAGAAAGAGAGTACATGAGAAAACGCTGGCCACCTTCCGAGAGTTGGTTCTGACTCTCAAGTTGGTTCTGACAAGGCCACACATGTCAGAAATTAACTGGGCACTCTCTGGTACAAATCAGAACATTACCCCCAGTCAGCTTCAGCACTACAGTATTTTTTAAAATTCAGTGGATTCTAAACTTGGTGACATTTGTATCCTCAATCAATCAAATCCTCGAATTATTTCTACTTAGATTCTGGTGACACAGCCCTTCTTTTGGTCTTGAAAATACTGTTACTAATTTATAAATAGCTATAGATATGTCTTTATTATTTTTCTTTTTGTTTAATGATTTTCTGGTAACTTTGAATTTGTTGCTTGGTATTTCTTTAAAGACACATTGTTGTCATTTTGCTTGTGGCCAGTGATTCTGAATTGCCATTAATTTTCTGACTTTTAGATATATTTTTTTCTCTAGAAAATGGTAAATAACTTAAGAATAAGAGAAATTTTTTATAATGTTTCTAGAGGCCTGAGATTTCAAATACATATGTGTATGTGTATCAGAGAATGTGTATAATAGAAGATAATTTACAACAGATTAAATGGGACAGAGAAAATGTATATGGAATATACAAAGCAAAGCAATAGCTATGTGAATTTAGTAATTGGGATTTTTTGAGAGTTTGTCATTTGTGTTATTAACATGATGAGAGAATGAATGCAATAAAAAATTTTAACCTGACATAATTTAAAAAAAAAAATTAACTGGGCACTGCAGGACTTTCCTGGTTGGTTTTCAGACGTAGATCACCAGGCCTTTCTTCTGAGGTGTCTTTGAGTGCACTTCTGTTGCCAACCGTCCAGTTAGCAGTCCAGCACGGTAACATCTTGTGCCACTGAGAAACTCCTGGAAGATCCTCAAAGAGTATTTAGGACACCCGCTCAAGGCAAGAAAGAAAATAGAAAGAAAGAAAACATTGCGTATGGAGCCAGGACTAGAGTCTAGCCTTCCTCAAGATAACGATCTTGTATCCATCTTGGATTTTCTAGCACAAACTCCTAGGGGCATCCCCCCACCCCAACCCACCTGTCATATGATATAATCGGATGCCCAAAATACTCCTCCTTTTTAAGTGCATACTATCTCCTCCTACCCTGCCCACCCTCGATTCTCCAACTGTCGCTCAGGACAGAGGGGAAATGGCTGGCAACGTGCGGACTGACAGCAAAGTTGACTGCGATCAACCTTGAACCTTGGCAAAGGAGATGCTGAGGTCTGCCTTTCGGAATCGTGCTAACATTACTCTCACACAAAGAAGAATTGCCCAAACGCACTCTTTTTATCAGTCAAATATGTAAGATCCCATAAAAAGCGCTGCCCCTGCCTCACTCCACAGCTCACTAGGACTTGCCTTTGGACGGGCAGGAAGGGGGCCTCCGTAGAATCACGTGGAAGCCAGGTAAGGGGCACCTGCTCTCCTGGCTGTCAAGGGAGGAGCGGAGAGTCAGAGCAGTGTCTGTGGACCTGAGTGGTATCTGAGACAAGAGTCAGATCTCCTGGCCCCCAAAGAGCAAGGGCTCTGAATTTAAAACCTTCACTTAAAACTGCATGCCAGCAGTCTGCCCTTGACCTCAAGCCTGTCTCCTCAAAGACCCTTTCCCTAGAGAATTGCAATGAGGCTTACATGAGGTAATTCTCCACCGCCCCCCAAGAACGAGAGAGACCATGCTGTTTGGACTTAACCAAGGGCCCTGGATGAAGCAAAATGTTTGTGCGAGGCTGCCAGCAGAAAGGTCGCCGATGCAAATGCCCCCAGTGGCACCGCAGAACCAAGGCCTGGAGGGCTGCTTCTCAAGACTGCAGCCACGGGAAGCCCTCAGGACCACAGTTTTACTATGGCGCGTGAATGCGGATCAACTACATAGCTGTTTCTTGTTTTGAGGGGCAGGGATTGGTTATGTTTTGTTTAGGCTTAAACCCTTAGCATACATTTATTTGTTGTCACCCCCAAATTATGATTTGCTATTTGTGCTGTCATGACTCACGGGATTCATTCCAGTGTCACACACCCCCCTTGCTGAGAATTTGCTCCCCCATCTCAGACCCGAGGGGCTTCAAAAAGATCATAGGAAATGTCCATTATCTGTTCATTCCATTTTTCCCTGAACTTTTTGAAGCTCCCTGGCCTGCTGAATGAGAATGCACATGTTAGCAGGATGCCCGGTCCTTGTGATAGAGGCCCGACTGTTCCAGTGTAGATCTAAGAATGTTACATGAAGCAGCAACCATTTGGAGCGGTCAGAAGCCCTGGTTTGTATGGACACGAATACCGACTGTGGTGCCAGGTTGAGCTCCACACAACAAGTCCCTTCATTCCTTCTTTTCGCAGATGTAAAAAGGTATCGCTCCACTGCAGGCCAGCTAGAGGTGAAGCAGGGTTTCTGCCAGTAAACATGAAGCGTGCCATGGTCGTGTGGTACACGTGTGGCTGCCTGTTGCCGTCCGGGCTCACTGGAGTCATCTCAATGTGCACACACAAACGACAAACAAGCGTGCCGGGAGCATGCTCCTCGTGGGATTTTATAAGTGCTGTGCTCATAGCTCCTCCAGCAATCACCTCTGTTTCACCTCTTTCCTGCAGGTTGGACAATCTTAATAACTGCCATGAGGATGAATCCTAAAGACATGTAACTCAGTATTTGTTTGTTCTGGAGATAATCAACTAATGATTTTGATTTGAGAATGTGTATACAAATAATTACATACATCAACAGAAAAAGAATGCAAGTGGTGCTTGGTTTTGTCATTTTAATGATGTCTAGACAAGGGAAAATCTAGTGGATCACCACTGTCCAACCCACACTCGCTCAGGAGACTGGCACAGGACATTGCCCGTGGGCACCATGAGTCAGAGGCCAACCTGATGTCTGCCAGCATGAACATGGCATATGTTCCTGTTAGCAGGAATAGCAGAGGAGGATCAGCCAGAATGCTCCTTAGAAGTCAGGATGGAAGACTTCATCTCACGTACTTTGGACACGTTACCAGGAGAGACCAGTCGCTGGAAAGGAACATCATGTTTGACCAAGTGCAATGCTGGTGAAAAGAGGGAGACACTCAAGGAGGTGGATTGGCTCTATGGCTACAGCAGTGCGCCCAAGCATACCATTGTGAAGATGGCACAGCACCGGGCAGTGTTTCCTTCGATTATACATAGGGTCCTTATGAATCAGAACTGATGGATGGCAGCCAACAACAGCAACCATCTCAAGCTCGGAGGATACCCATGAGGAGTTGCGGCGGTGGGTGTGGTCAACTTGATTCCATCTCATATCAATCCAATAGAACAGTAGAACTGCCCCCGGGGGTTTCCTAGACTGTACATTTTATGGAAATAGTGTCTCTCATTGAGCTGCTAGGAGGGTTTGAACCACCAATCTTTGATTAGCTGCTGAACTCTTAGCCATTCTATCATCAGAGCTCCATGAGGAGGTTTAGTTAACATTTAAAAATACTCTCATTTTCCAGAGCATATGCCGCTACTGTTGTCATTTGATGAAACTCATTTAAAACCTGATGAGGTGGCTATTTTTCTTACGTAGTGCTGCTGCAAAAGTACCACAAGTGGGTCGCTTTAAAGCACAGAGAATTATATTCTCATAGATCTCAGGCTAAAAGTCTGAATCAAGGATTCAACCAAAGTGATCCCTTTCTTGTCAGTTGTCCCAAGCTTTCCTTGGCTCCTGGACTTGTGAACAGTCTTCACGTGGAGTCTGCCTCCCCTGCTGTGTGTCTGCCTCTGTGTCTACCTCCTTTTACAACTCAGAAGTGACTGGAGGTAGAGCCCACTCCATTTGGGTATGATGTGGTCATCAGGGCACAGAGAGTTCTACTACCAAACACGATGGTGCCCCCAAGGACAAGGGCCAGGACTCCAGCACATACTGCAGGGGGAACCAATTCAATCCATACCTCTAAAAGGTTACCGAAGATTAGGAATCAAATGGCCAAGAAAATCATGACTCGTGTATTTACCAGGAGAGTCCCAAGGAGATGGTGCCATTACTCCCCAAGGTGGATAAGGTAGTCACTTCCCCAGAAACCTCCATTGCTCCAGGTGAGACCCGAAGAACCAGTGCTCGATCATGGAGGGGCCTAGGCTTCAGCCAGTTTAAAGTCTCTATAACCAGGTCTGGCAGGTCCCATGGCTGCCCTCGCGTACAGGAGATGGGTCTTTTGGTAATGGGACCTAGCACTCATTCTCCTAGTCAGAAATCATCAAATACAGCATCCGTTTTCACCAGTCAGTGACTGAAGCAGAACCACTACTCCTATCACACACCCTCTGACTCTCTTTTGCACCATCGTTTCCTCATTGTTCTTACAGTCTTGCCCCGGACACAACCCTTCCTCACTTCCCTAAACGTTCCTTCGTAACCTGTGCAGCTCCATCTCCATAGACATCAAGCTCCCCAGCTAAGGGCCTCTGTGCCCTTAGTATTGGGCACATCCTCTAAGTACTGAGTCGGAGCTGAGACCGTACATTTTCTCACCACCGAGAACCCTCCGCATTAGGGAGCAGCGCTCTGGTCCTTCTTGTTTCCACCATGCCTTCATTCTATTGTAAAATTCAAAATACAAATAAAAATAAGCTTTGCTAAACTTTTAATGAATCAGACACTCTGCTCCTCCACAGCTGTTCTTTGCCCCCAACACGATTCCGACGCCCACTCTCACAACAATCACCTGTCTCTCCGATTGGCTTATTACAATAAAGTTTAATGTCAAAAGCCTAAGATTCCAATTCAAGTTTCCTCTGTCCAGATTTAATACTCTCTGAGGCTAAATGCCAGCTAAAATTTCTCTATGACAATTTAAGACCGTACAAAATGGTTTGCGGGAGCAGGGAGATGTCCACTGGGCTCACATCACAAAGGAGAAAAGAAAAATCACTATCACAGACAATACCCACAGTTGTGTTGTTTACTGAGGATGCTGCTGTTGTTCAGTGCCATCAGGGCGCATTTTGAAGAGGTGGCTTGTCACTTTGGGAACTAAGATGTGCCTAACCCAAGTCATGATATTTTCAATTGCTTCCGATGCTTGTAAAAGTTGGACACTGAATACGGGAAACCAAAGAAGAATTGGTGCATTTGAATTATTGTTCTAGTGAAGAATATTGACAGTACCATAGAGCCAGTGGAACACACAAATCTGTCTTAGAATCGCAGCCAAAATGCCTCTTAGGATGATGGCACTTTATCTTGCAGACTTTGGACTCGTTGTCTACAGAGACCAGTGTCTGGAGAAGGTGCCTGTTAAAGTAGGTTACTGAGAAAGAGGAAGACTCTCAAGAAGATGGATGGGCATGGTGGCTGCACCAATTAGCTCAAGCCTAACAACTCTGGGGCAGATGACATAGGACCCAGCAGGATTTCACAGCGAGTCACAACGGACTCAGCACGTCTACCAGCAACACCCCACCAGAGGGCCGTGCCCCTCATTTACATTATGAACAATCTACCCAATCCCCTTGGTGGGCCGCAAACACCTCACACCTCGCATTGGCCTAGCCAGACCCCGTTATTTGATAGGAGTTATGAAAATGATGGCTAGAAGGATGCTATCAATTAATTCACAGCAGTGCAGGGTTTCTATTGAAATGACAACAGTGAATGAACACACTGAAGAAGGGACACAGAGAAGCTAGTGAGCAAAGTGAGGATTATAATATCAGTGACTGATTGAGGAACTGTCTAAAACCAACTAAATCCCCAAAGTTAGGGCCCATCCAGGTGAACCCAGGAGTGCCAGAGTAGGACTGTGCCCCATCAGACGTGCACGACTAAGTACCTTCCCTGAGCTTTAGACAATGGAGACCAATCCACCCTCTTCGTTTTTCACTTGTGGGTGTCAAATTGAAACTGTACAATTAGAAAAGAAATGATTTGAAATGCTGTTATTTTCCAAGCATCTGTGAACAATTGCACGTTCGTTCTCCTAATTAACAGGCACTAGAAGGCTGTAACTAGAGCCTGCTTCCAAAAGACACTTAATATGAAAATAATGTAAACCACCTGTGCCCTCCCCCCCACACAAACTTAAGTTTAATAAGTAAATCCTGTTCAGGAAGCCAAAGGAGCCCAGTGGCTGTGCATTTGATGGCTGACTGGAAGATCAGTGGTCTGAACCCCCCAGCTGCTTCATGGGAGAAAGATGTGGCTGTCTGCTTCCATAAAGATTAAAAATTAGGAAATCCTATGGAGCAGTTCTGGGAGTCAGAATTGGCTATACAGGGGTGAGTTTAGCACAGAAATCTACATGGGCCAGCTTAGTAAGTGAAAAACTCGCTTATTGAAAGAAGAGAATTAAGGCTTAAGCTGAATCTAAATAATAAGTAGATGACTTCAAAATGTTATTCACCCTGCTTTCTATTTCAGATAACTGGGGGTTGATATGTAGGAAGAAAAAATGGAATATTTTACAGGAGTTCCGTTCCTTTCAAATTCTTCTCCAAAGCATTCCTTTAGGGAGTCCTGGGAGCATACTTGTGTAGTGGGGTACTCGCTGGGCTACTAATCGCAAGGTCAGCAGTTTGAACCACCAGCCACTCCACGGGCGAAAGGCAACGCTTTCCATTCCTGTAAAGAGTTACAGCCTCAGGACCCCACAGGGGCCATTCTTCCCTGCCCTATTGGGTCGTTAGGAGTCAGAAGTCACTGAATGGCTGTGAGGTTTGGGGAACACTCATTTAAGGCCCTGGGTGATGCCAACCTTCTGTGCTGAGGGACTAACTGAAAGGTTGTCAGTACTGCACCCCTCTGCAGCACTGCGGAGGAAACACCTGGCTGTCTGCTTCCATCAAGTTCACAGCCACGAGCACCATGTGGAGTAGTTCTACTCGGTAACACACACAGTTATGAAGAGTTGGAGCCTACTGGACAGAGTCTGATTAGCAGCGCATTTAAAAACTGTATCTTGCAACACAAAATCATATTATCTCGTAGCCAGTAAAAACGTCCTGAAATTGCCTCCAAGTTTCCCCACTGCCCTCCACTTGGTCCAGCTTAAATGAGTGAAGATTAGCCTTGAGTCACCATGAAAATGTATCAGTCAGCTGTCGGTGAGTGAAGCTGTGGAAACAACAGCTCACACTTACCGGACCCTACCACAGTGATGCCTTCTTTGTTCACGTCTGAGACCAATGCAACTCCACAGTGCCTCTGTGCCTACTCTGCCTGTCTTCTTCATCCCAGGAGTCACAGGGCAGGAGCAGCCCCGTTGGCAGACGGCTCCTTGCAGAGCTTACACTCTTGAAGTGTCCCCGCATGTGGTGAAGGTCACGTCTGCTCCCATGTTCTTGTGGCGAATCCCAACACCACCAGGGCAGGGAGGACACGCTCTAGGCTAGCAGCATGGCAAGTCACATACCGGTGGATACAGATCCCTCTTCCTGGGAAGGCAGGCGCTAATCGAGCTCTACTGACACACAGCCACACCTACCATTGTCTGTGGGCAGTTTACCCCTGCAACTGCAGGGTTTTATCAAGAGTGGAATAAAGCCTGCCGAGTTTTTCTGCTTGGTAGTTTACGGGGGGCAGGGGCTAATCTTGGTCTAGGACTTAGACGAGAAAAACTATGTAGCTAGCATTGTTTCGAGCTCTTAGTAGCAAGGTGGTGAAGGGAAATCTCTCAATATGACTTTTCTATTCATGTCTTTGTAACTCCTACAAAATGGAGTTGGTGCCCGGCTATCAAAAGATATAGCATCTGGAGTCTCAAAGACTTGGAGGTAAATAAGTGACCATCTAGCTCAGAAGCCCACGTGGAAAAAGCACATTAGCCTGTGTGATCATGAGGTGTCGAAGGGATCAGGTATCAGGCATCAAAGAACAAAAATCATATCATTGTGAATGAGGAGGAGCGTGGAGTGGGGACCCGAAGCCCATCTGTAGGCAACTGGACATCCCCTTACAGAAAGGTCGCAGGGAAGAGACGAGCCAGTCAGGGTGCAGTGTAGCAACAATGAAACATGCAACTTTTCTCTAGTTCCTAAATGCTTGCTCCCCCACCCCCACTATCCTGATCCCAATTCTACCTTACAAATCTGACTAGACCAGAGGATGTACACTGGTACAGATAGGAACTGGAAACACAGGGAATCTAGGACAGATGGTCCCTTCAGGACTAGTGATGAGAGTGGTGATGCCAGGAGCGGGGAGGGAGGGTAGAAAAGGGGAACCGATTAGAGGTCACTACATGTGACCTCCTCCCTGGGGAATGGACAATAGAAAAGTGGGTGAAGGGAGACGTTGGACAGTGTAAGATATGACAAAATAATAATTTATAAATTATCAAGGGTTCATGAGGGAGCAGGGAGCTGGGAGGGAGTGGGCAAAATGAGGAGCTAATGCCAGGGGCTTAAGTGGGGAGCAAATGTTTTGAGAATGATGAGGGCAAAGAATGTACAAATGTGCTTTACACAATTGATGTATGTATGGATTCTGATAAGAGTTGTATGAGCGCCCAATAAAATGATTTTTAATGGAGTTGGTGAAACCGTGCAAAGTAGGATGTATGAAACATTCATAGAGGAGATTGGTCAATTTCAATTGCTACTTCCCTGGCCATAAGCAGGGCTGTGTAGGAAGCAGGAACAGAAAGAATCCCTGGGGCCATCAAGGAAGGGCAGACACCCGAGGAGCACATTTGAAATCTGTCTGAAGTGGCAGAGGCAGCAGAGGCCATGCCATGCTGAGACCAGAGGTCAAGGCAAGGAGACCACGAGACATGGCAGAGAAGCAATGCCCAGCCTGTGAGACTGTGAGGCGGAGCAATGGGCAGGCTTCTTGGCCCACGGAGGCAGAGGTCACGGGACTAAATGGCTAAGGACTAAAAAGATAGTGGCTGCCCACTGAGGAGGGGCACTGCTGTGAACCAAAGACTATGTCCTTACTATTTTTTGACCCTGGCCTCTGGTAACCTGTAAAATTCCATGATAAATGCCCATAATCGTGAATGTTGTCCATGAGTTCCGTGTGACCATTGCACTGGAGTATCAAACCCAGCAGAGAAGTAGAGGGCTGTGGGAGGAACTGTTAGTGTCCGGACAGGTAAAGGAAGCTGGATGGTGGAGGTATGTCTAATTTCTGACTTTTAGCAGTCACTCCAGGGCATCCATCCAGAGATGGATTCTCCTCCCTTGTGTAATCAGGGGAGGTCAGATACAGCCTCGGCATATTTTTTCTCAATAGTGACAATAACAAACACCTAGATTTTGTTCTGATTTTTAAAAAATTCTCGAAGAGAATTTACCTCATCCCACCTCTGCCCTAATCATAACCCCCTATCCTCAATAATTAAATGTGGAGTCAGCCACGCCCACCACCCCACCTTTGGAATGTTACTGTTCTGAATCATCATTTAAAAAATAATAATAAAGTATGGATCCTCTTATATAATATGTTCCAGGAAGTTACTTTTCTTCTGTATACAAAAATATACATATATATAGTATTAAAATACTTTGTGACATATTCTGGACAGAGCCAGTCTATCCCTTCTTTTATTTCCTTTCTGGACTGCAAAAAGTATTATATATAATTTGGCTTTCTGTCCTGCACACTTACTTTGATGTAGATGTTTTTAAGTAACAGTTTGAGAGAAATCTGTATTCCCCTTGCTGCTGCAGAATGCCTGAGATCAGCAAGCAATGCACTTAAGTGCTGAACAATTTCCTGATGGATGTCAGGTGATATTAAATTCAAACCATAAAATGGCTAGCAACTGCTGCTGTGTCCATAAATAATTTGTTTCTTAGATTCGGCACGCTCCATACACGTCCCCGGCTGACAATTCTATTACGATGGATCTGACTCTCCACGCCCATGCTCTCCCTCTCCTCTCTTCTCCATCCTCCCAACCTGCCCTCAGACACGCTCACACCACCCTGCTCTTGCTGTAGGACAATGTCCTTCTGGCTCTCTTGCGAGGCAGGGGACGATGGGACCCTTTGACCTCAGTCCCTAAACCCAACTGACTCATGTGGATGCCATTTGTTAAAGAACAGCACTGCTCCGGGTTCTCTGAGCTGCATGCAGTCTTTACAGAAATAGCCAGCCCTTTCATGCGTGGTGCCGCTTGGTAAGTTTGAATAGCTGCCCTGCGGGGTAGTAGTTGAGTGTAAGCCATTTGCGATGTCCAGGGACCTTCATGCCCAAAGGACAGTAACGGGTGGGTGGTGGGGGTGGAGGGTGGGGCAAGATGACGTTTAATCTGTGGCCATCAGCCTGACCACACCCAGGCAAGGAAACAGAATACAGTCTTGTCTGGCATATAGGTGCCTGCTCGGCCAGCCTCTTCCAGACTTCTTGTGTGGTTGTGTTGTTCTTCGTCTTGCTTAGTACAGTCGGCGCTTAAACAACACAGGTTTGAACTACACAGGCCCGCTTATACCTGACCTTTGTTTTTCCTGTTGCTACAATGGTGAGCTCAAGTGTTGCCAGTGTCGGCTTAAAACACTGATCATCTCGGTGTGAACAGCTTGTCTCTCCACTGCTGGTCCCTCTCTTCCCCTAAATGGATATAAGAACTGTTCACAACGAGATGATTCTCCTCACACAGTATTTTAGGTGTTGTTGTTTTTTTAATTTAATCATTTTATTGGGGCTCATACAATTCATCACAATACATAGGTCAATTGTGTAAAGCACACCTATACATTTGTTGCCCTCATCATTCCCAAAATTCACTTTCCTCTTGGGTTCCCGGAATCA
>NW_022111368.1:17655816-17657256 GCF_000313985.2 Echinops telfairi
AATGTCTGGTGACAAACAGGATAAAGACGAGATTGTCTGCTCCACTAAAGAATGACTGTCTCCGGAGCCCAATTAGAAGGCTGAGTCCGAAATGCCTGGATGGCAGGGGTCTGGAGGCTGGGTGGCACCGAGAGCTACAGGTGCCTTGGTGGCACTGGGTGAGGGTAGGGTGTCAGCAAACTTTTGAGATGGAAAGGCCATCCTGTCCTGCACAATAATTTTTAAAGTATTCAGGAGCTGTCAATATAGTTTTGTAAACAAAATCACCATTATCTGAATAATATCCTTCTAAATATTTATGAATTAAACTCTGGTAGTTTTATTTTCATTTTCAGTTTTACTTCAGAGCCACATGTACATACCAAGAAAGCCACATGTGGCTCTCCAGCTGCAGTTTACCGGCCCTGAAGCCAGGCAACGAGCCGCTAACTACAGGCTAAAGGTACAAACCCACCCTTGCTCATGGGAGAGAGATAAGGCATCCTGGCCTGAAAATACTTACAGGGTCAGAGACCCTGGGGAGCAATTCAGCATTGCCTACAACATCCCCCCCCCCCCCAGTTGGAACCAATTCAATGGCAGTGGGTATCAAATGATCAGGTCCCTAGGTGGTGCAAGCAATTCATGCTTGACTAAATGTGGCATTTTGAACCTACAGTGATGCCATGTAAGAAAGGTTTGGCCATCTTCCTTTATAAAGATGAGTCAAGAAAACTTGTAGCATGGAGAAATTCCACTCTAGAGCTTCTTATATCATGATAGGCACAGAAATGAAGCAGTTAATATTTGATTTTTTTAAGAAAGGCTGTTCTTTAAATCTAGACCTTTTATTAAATTTTACCTTAGGACCAAACCACCTAAGCTCTGTGTTAGGCTGAGTTCTCCAGATAGAGACAGAGAGAGGTATATGTGTTAGGCTGAATTGACTAGAGAAACATTGGCACTCATATATGTATAAGAAAAAGCTTTATATCAAGAGTAATTGAATGTCGTGAAAACATCCCAGCCCAGTCCAAATCAAATTGATAAGTCCAACACTAGTCCAATAAATCCCTCTTCAGACTCACACATCTACATGCAATGATGGAGTATGTAAGAAGAATGTAAGTAGGTGGGTGCAGAGCCTTGTGGATCCAATGCTGGTGGAAGCATCACAGGGCTCTGGCAGGTGTCCGGTGCATGGCCCGCCAACAAGAAGATGAAGCAGAGAGAGAGGGGCTGGCCTCCAGCGAGCCATTTGTCTCAGTTGCGCATCCAAAAGAGGTCATCAGGCTGCGACCTGATTGACAGGTTAAACTCCACCCCTTCACTTTATCAAGTTGACATGAAGTTATGTAACTACCACAGTATACCATAGACATATCTACTATGTCTCACTATATACTTTAAGAATTTTATAACAAGAAAGTGGCTTGAAGGTAAACAAGCGGCCATCTAGCT
>NW_022111368.1:17657862-17682885 GCF_000313985.2 Echinops telfairi
AAATGAGGAGCCAATGCCAGGGGCTTACATGGAGAGCAAATGTTTTGAGAATGATGAGGGCAATGAATGTACAAATGTGCTTTAGACAATTGATGTATGTATGGATTGTGATAAGAGTTGTATGAGGCCCTAAAAAAATGATTTAAAAAAACAAACCAAAAAAAGATTAGGTCTGAAATGAAAATAAAAGTGGATGGCTATGATGCTGTAAAACAGGAAAATGGATTCTGCTTGTCATTTCACCAGTGCATAGCGACTGAGATTTTTAAGATACTTTTTGGTCTTTGAAATAAAAGTTAGTACTGTGAAGAATTTAATTTAATAATGGCATGTGAGCCACTGCTTTAGAAGAAACAGTTGCTAGCTAGATGAGAAGAGAAAAAACTGTGGTGCCTAGTGGCTATGTGTTGGGTTGTCAGTTACAAGGCTGGTGGGGATAACCCACTTTGCTCCACGGAAATAGATGAGGCGTTCTTTGCCTGTAGAGATTTACAGCTGGGGAAACCCAAAGAGCCCTGTAGGGTTGACAGGGTTGCTGTGAGTCTGAACCCCTTCCATAGCAGTGCGGTTGATTTTTGAAGGTGGTAACTAAAAGGGGCCATCACCTGACCAGCCCAGGACAGAAGTGCGTGCTCTGCGCTCCTTCCTGTCTGCAGTCCCCCAGGATTGCCACATGTGTCCCTACTCGGGAGCCATAAGGGCCACCTCCAAGTACCATGACCAGACGTGGAGGCCCTTGCTGCTGCACAGTGCTGGGCCCTGTCTTGTCTCTTTGACTGGGAACTCAGCCTTTAAAATACATGTAGGAACTAAAAGAAAAATCAAGAAATAGTAAGGGAGAAAAGAGGAAGCTTAAATTCAGAGAGTCCTATTATTGTTCCTACTTGGATGGTGTCGCTTCTGACTCATGGCTTCCCCGTATGGGTCAGAGGGGAATGCATTTTGTAGCGTTTTCACTTGCCAATTTGTTTTATGTGTTAGCCTGCCCACCACACGGTCAGCAGTGCAAACCCACCAACTGCCCTGAGGGAGGAAGATGAGGCTTTCTGCTTCTGTGAAGAGTCACAGTCTTGGGAACCCACAGAGGCGGTCTCCCCTGTCCTGTAGGGCCACTGAGTCAGAATCAAGTTGACGGCAGTGACCTTCACGAAGCCTTTCAGCTGAGGTGCCAGTGGATGGATTCAAACCTCCAATCTTCCTATGAGCAGCCAGGAGTGGTCATCCTGGAGACCATCGAAGGATTCTGGTAATAAAAGCAGAGATATATTATAGGAGAAACCTTTTTTTAATCGTTTTATTGGGGGCTCTGATAACATTCCATACATCAATTGTATCAAGCATATCTGTACATACGTGGCCAGCCTCATTTTCTAAACATCTACTTTCTCTTTGAGCCCTTGGTATCAGCTACTCTTTTTTCCCTCCCTCTACCACTCCCACCTTCATGACCCCTTGATAAATGATAAATTATTATTGTTTTCATATCTTACACCGACTTCTGTCTCCCTTCACCCACATTTCTATATTTAATCCCCCTGGGCAGGAGCTTGGGGGGGCAGTTATATGCTGATCATTGCAGTATGTTGCCCCTTTCTCCCCTCCTCCCCTAAACTTCCCCCTACCCTCCTGGTATCTATATTCCAATTTCTGTTCTAGAGGGGTTATCTGACCTGGTTTCTATGTGTCGTGAGCTCTTATCGGTACCAGTGTACATGCTCTGGACTAGCCAGAACTGAAAGGCAGGACTGGGGTCATGATAGTAGTGGGGGTAAAGGAGTCTCAAAGAACCAGAGGAATATTGTGTTTCATTGGTGTTATACTGAGTCCTGATTAACTCGTCCCTTCCTTATGACCCTTCTGGGAGAGGATGTCCTATTGTCTACAGATGGGTTTGAGGTCTCTGCTCCAACCCCCCTGCCCTCAGCATCCTCAAAAATTTGTTTGTTTGTTTGTTTGTTTGTTTGTTTTGGGTCTTCTGATCCCTGTTACTTGATCCTGTTGACACCTTATGACCAAACAGGTTAGTGTGCTTCTTCCATGTGGGCTTGTTGTTACTGAGCTAGATGGCCACTTGTTTACCTTCAAGCCTTTAAGACCCCAGACACTATATCTTTTGATAGGTGGACACCATCAACTTTCTTCACCACATTTGCTTATGCACCCATTTTATCTTCAGTGATAGAAGCAACTTTTAATAGTCCTGAACCAGGTCTGTGTCCCAAGAGTCTTAGCATTTGAAATTTAAACGTAACCTAAAGCATGAAGGTTAAGTGCCAAAATTCCATTTTGTTAGAAAAAGATGTGAACAGAAAAATGACTTATCCGGAATATAGTCCGGCAAAATATGCCTTCTGATTTATGGACTTCTGTTTGAAGATTTTCTCAAAATTCCTTATACCCAGTCGAGGTGTGGGCACCACTGAGGAGGCTTTCAAGACAGTGTAGACCATGCCTGTGAGTGGTTTGTCCTGACGAGCAAGGAAACTGGCGGGAGGTGTGTGTGTGTATGTGTGTGTGTGTGTGTGTGTCATTTTTCTGTTGTCAGTTGATGACTGCTTCTGAGTGTAACTCCCCAGCACTTCGGACTTGTTCTCGGCAAGCAGAAAAGATCCCCCTAGTGGAGAACCCAAGGTGATTGTGGGAGAAAGTCAACAGATTGTATAGGAAGGGCAGCTCCCAGGGGCTATGAGCAGAGGACCAACGGCCCTGTATACGTGTAAGAAAGATTTACATGCATGCCAGAATCATATCCATTTATGGGACCAGAAGATGCTCCTGGAGTGAACCAGGGGCAACCTGAACTGGCTGGTTTGCCACATGCAAGTCTCTGGGCTTGGCTGCGTTCAGGTCTGGCCACGGTCCCAGAGTAAAAACAGATAGTTGCCTGGCCTCTGCCCTCCTCTTTAAAACAAGATGGTTCTGTCTTGAGAACAGTGGCTTGACTCACTTATGTGACTCCCAGGCTGCTCTGCTGTCAGCAGATAGCCGCAGCTACAACGTAGACCCTGGGTCACCACGTTGCCCAGTCACCGGAGATGAAAAATGGGAAAGGGCTCTTGCTCCAGGGAACCCTGAGGCCAGCCACCAGTGCCCGGCAGATGCGGCTCTGGCGTTTGGATGTTAAGCGAGGCATGAGCCACCGGACACGGTGCTCTTTTGCTTCTGTTTTATTTCACTCGCTCCATGGAACATCTTCATAAACCCTGGTGAGCTGGCAACCTTTCTGATCATGTCTTTGTGCAGCTAAGGCAGCCTGGTGATGTGATGGTTACGTGCTCGGCTACTAACCAACAGGTCGGCAGTTTGAACGCCCCTAGAGGCCTTTCAGGAGGAAGACTTGGCGATCTGCTTCCATTAAAATGGCAGGCCAGAAAACCCCATGGAGCTGATCGATTCTGTTACGTGGGGGTCACAGCGAATTAGAATTGGTCAAATGGCCCCAACAACCACAGCGTGTATGTTGTTCTTATTCTTGTTAGGGGCCAGGAAGTCGGTTCTGACTCATTGTCACCTGATACACAGCAGAGCAGAACACTGCCTGCTTCTGCACCATCCTCACAGTCGTCCCTCCGTGGGAGCCCACTGTGGCAGCCGCCCTGGTGCCAGCCCATCTCCCTGCGGGCCCCTGCCCTCCTTTGCAGCCCCTCTCCTGGACCAACAGGATGTCTTTTTCCAGCGACCGGTCTCTGCTGAGAAAATGTCCAAAGTATGTAAGACCAAGTTTCACCATCCTTGCCTGTAGGGAGCCCTCTGGCCTCACTTCTTCTAAGATGTAAAATAATAATAATGAAAGAACTGCAATGCCTTCATTTGTAGTTTTATCTGAATCCTTTCACACTCTATTTAATCTGAGCTCCCACAGATCCATAGATGTGCGTCCCTGTCAAGCGTAAGAAGATCTAGATATTTAAATTTTCAAATTGCATTTCTAACCCGGTGAATTATAGTCTCACGGTCGCTTCTAAGTCCGTTCCTCCACAGCCATCAAAAATGTAGGACACATTTCTCTGATTGTTTGCCTTCTCTGAATCTGGTAATGGATGATCTCTAAAAAGAGTTTACAACACAATCATCCTGAGATTAAAAATATCAATCTCTTTTTGTTGTATCCGTATAGCTGCTGCTTTAAAAGTCTATCCACTTTGCTATATTTACTGTCCTACTACTCATAATATTTGCCGTAAATCTAGGGCCAATTATAGCAGCTACTCATATATTGTCCATTAAAAAATGCTGAACGATTTCCGGTTCTCGACTGACACATGCTTTCATAAGAAAATCAGAAGGCTGCCAGCAGTATGTTTGATGAATGACGTCTGCCCTCGTTTTCAAGTGACACGTTTCTAAGGAAGTACCAGCGCTTGGTGTAGAATGAGGGTTTTTAAAGTGGTATTTGGGGCTTTGGGTTTGAAATTTAAGGAAAGGGCCTTATTTTCAAAGTACTTGCTAACTAATTGGTGAGGCAGAAACAAAAAACACATCTAAATTTAAGTGGTGTTTCATGAATGATAATCTGATTTATTTTTCCTAAAATATTTAACTCACTGCCATTGCATCAATTCTACCTTATGTCAACTCTATAGATCACAGTAGAACTGTCCTTGGGGGGTTCCTAGACTAACTCTTTAGGGGAGGAGAAGGCCTCGTCTCTCCTGAGGAGTGGCTGCTGGTTTCAAAAGGCAGACCTTGTAGTTAGCAGCCCAACTGTAACTCACTGTACGACCAAGGCTGCTCCTGAAATATATAGCAACTCTCCAACATGAATGAATCACTTCGATGGGGCTGAAGAAAGGAAAAAAGAGAAGTCCCCGTCTTTGCCTTCTGAGACAGACGTTCTACTGAAGGGACGCAGAAACGAAACCAATCACATTGAGAAGTGCAATTACTTCCAGTGGGATGAGACATGAAGTCTAAAGGCCAGAGAGAGGGGGATGGGCGGGTGGGAGGGACACAGAGAACACCAATCCCAGGAGTTTCTGGGTAGTGCCAAGAATTAACAAGAACGACTGCCAACAAAAAGATGGTAGATTCAAGTCCACCATCGGTGCCTCCGAGGGAAGACCCCAGGACCCACTTCGGAAAAGCGGTCACTGCTCACCCGGTGGAGCACAGTTCTCCCCTAGCTTTCTCCGTCTCGACGTTGAGAGCCCACAAAGGACTGTGGAGGATTGTCAGCTTTTTCTATGAGTCAGACTCCGGTGAGGCGGAGAGCACACCCAGAGGAGGAGGCTCCGGATGAAGCCCCTTGCAACGGGCTAGAGAAAAGATAGCCAAGACATCAAGGAGATCGTAGCAGGGGAGCAACAGAAGGAGACCCAGGGCCGACTCCTGGAACAGAATGAGGGGAAGATTTGATTCGCAGATGTGTAAAGGGAGTCTTGGGATAACTCTCAGGGTTCTGGCTTGGGGAGGCAGTGACCAGTGCTGTGCTTTGTGGACGTGGGACTAGAGAAAGGAGCCTCTAAAGATGAGACAATAAGCTCCATCACTGGTGCCGTCAAGGGCAGGTGCCTGTCAGGCTGGCCCGGGGGGAATGCTGGGGTGGGAAATAAAGATTTGGGAGTCATGCACATGTAGGTAGAGTTTGAAAGCTGAAGTGTAATAAAAATGCCCAATTCGATAGAGCCAGAAGGTGTGGGGTGAGGGGGACCTGGAAATAACCCGTCGTTGATGGGTGCCCATGAAGGAAACTGAGAGAAGGGTACCCCAAGGCAGGGAGGTGAAAAGAGTCTAACAGAGTCCAAGGAAGAGTGTGGGGAACGCATGCACGATAGCCTTGCACACGCTCACCGATTATCCAGAAATGGGCCAGTCTCTTTTCTTCGCACCTCAGTCCTCTGGTTCTTTTGAAGCAAATCCTAGACGGTGTGGCCTTTCGTCCATCTCTGAAAGGGAAGGACTCTTTAACACAATTTCACTTTTCATCGGTTGACGGGCCTCTGTCCCACTCATTGTCGGTTGCTCCTTTGTCCGTTTTCTTATCATTCATTTTTTTTCATACTTAGGAGGACTCCATCAATGTTGTTTAGAATTGATTCTTTTGGTAATAAAAAGGGTTTTCTTAGACTGAAGAGGGTTGAATGGTGACCCCAAAGATATGCCCTAATTTTTGGAACATGACAAAAGATGTGATTCAGGTACAGGTCATGAGAGGAGACCTTTATCCTAGAGAATACGGGGGAGTTCTAAACACAGTCTGTACACGAGAGAAGCAGACGGAGCTCTGAGATGAAGAGCAGGGGGTGACGTGGCCATTGAAAACAGATTGGGTTGATGGAGCCACAAGCCAAGGAATACAGGGTAGGGTCAGAGGCTGGTCAAGAGCCGGTTCTCCTTCAGAGCCTCTGATGGAGGCACGTTCCCACGAACGGCTAAGAGTTTGAATTTCTGGCCTCCAGAACTGTGGTTGCAGGGGAGGGGATCCGTTGTCTTACATCTCTTCATTTGTTTGTCGTCCTTTGTTACCACAGCCGAAAGCAATGGATACTTGTAGCTTTAGTCTGTAACAGAGGCCACCATAGCTTCTTGACAGGTGTTGCTTCTGCGGAGCGGCCAGAAATGGCCTGGTTCTTTCTCAGCTCTGCCTCCTTGTGCCCTTCCCCTGTCCTCCCTTGGCCCTCCTCTGCCCCTTGTCCTTATCCACCCTCTCTTGCGCATTTAGACTCTGCTCCCAGTTTCTCCCTGCACTAGAGACTTGGAGAGATGGTTTGATTTGTTGGCTTGAAGTTTGGAGGGCTAGATTTCTCTAGTACCTTCAGTCCTTATCACAGCCAAGTCTCTTTAGACTGGCAGATGGATTGCTTGCAAGACCCATCCCAATGCCCTCAGCTTCTACTGCCCACTGATGGGCCCCCCTCCCCCCCTGTCTATGACACCAGCTGCTGTCAATACCAACTCACAGCAATACCCCGGTCCATGTAGAACTGTGCTCCATAGGGTTTGCAACGGCAAATTGGTCAGAAACAACCCAGTTTTGTGGGAATTTGGAGCATAACACAAACCTGAAACCAATGACATCTTGTCACTCTCTGGTTGCTTGGCACCTTTTCTCTTTACGTTCTATGTTTCGATTTTTTTTTTTTACAGAAGCAACTAACACAAGGTAACAATAATGTAGTATTTTATCAAAATTATAAAGAGTTTTATGAGATAAATAAATATTGCAGGCATTGTCCTGTCTAATTTTTTGTACCTATAGACAGAATTAACATTACGACAGGTGCTTAGAATAGGCTGTTGTGCAGATGAACATTTAAAAAGAGTGAGGACCAGCGTGCATCAGAGGGGGTTCAACTGACAAGGTTTGAACTGCTCAGGTCAGATGTATCCCTTTGATCTTCTATACTCATCTCTCCAGTACACTCTGTTTAGTCACCACTTTCCTCCCTTCCCTCAATTACGGATAGAGGGAGATCACGGAGGCTTATTTCCTATGGAGTTCCCACAAATGTGCCTTAGGCTGTCATCCATAGTCTCTGCAAACCAGATTTTCACAATTGAGACTCCGATACTAATCCCTCCTTTGTCTTCGGATTATATGATTTACAACACTCTGCTCTGACTGATGCTGCTGTGCTTCTTCAATGTGGACTTAGTTGACATCTCCCTTAGACAGCTGCTTGTTTGGAGACAAGGCTTGAAGACCCAGAAGCTACTTTATCTAGTAGTCAGTCACCATCTATATTCTTCACCACGTTTTGCTGTAGCACCTATATCTTCTGTGCTCCCTTCCTGAGGAGGAGTATCAAGCAGGGCCATGATGCAAGAACTAATTACTCTTAAATTGGAGCTAGGGTTTAGTGGAAGCCCAAAACCTATTCCTGGATCTATGTCTTTGGTTTGTTTGTTGTTTATCTGTCTTTGCCTCCCTTTCAAAACCTCCCTATTAATTTATGGTAGAGAGTTTTATCGATCATCCCCCTGGGGAATAACGATTTTCCACACATTGTCTTTGATTAGCCCCTGGGACTAATTTTTTCAAATCCGGTTGAGAGAGGGATATTGGGTCAATGTAGGCTAAGTCTATATCACAGTTCCTGAATTGTTCACTTTCACAGAATCAATCCTTTGATGACTGTACATTATTTACACAAAACATGGGGGTTCATTGTCAGGGAAATTTGCAATAGTAATCACTGAGACTGCCTGTCACAGGTTTGCCAGAAGAACACATATCTCAACACCGCATACTGGGCATCGATGCAGCAAGATTGTGTTTGTCTGCCTACCAGCAGTTCAACCACTGGTGCAGCTGACTTCCGCTTTCTCAAACACCGCGTACTTTCCGTCTTCGTTTTCTGTATTTTGGGTTTTCTTGTTTGTTTGTTTATATTGGGGTTTATCTCCAAGGTGTTATGTCATTGGAGGTCACCCTCCTGAAATTGTGTTACACCTTTCAGTCTTTCAGTATCTGAAACCCAGGATTGATGAACCTATCGGGACAAGTGGAATACGGTTTTCCACAGGGGGGGAGGTTAAAAGGGAGACGATGTCAAGGAGTCTAGGAAGAAAAAGAAGACCTGGAAACTGTGGTAGCAATTGTACAATACTGCTTGACGTGACTGAACTGTGGAATGACATTGTATATGTACTAACCCCCAATTAACAATAAGGTAAAATGAATGTTTTTTAAAAGGGTAAGGAACTTCCATTTTTGATTTCCACATGGAGGGGCTGCCCAGTCGCCCATCTTAGAGAGAACCCTGATGACAAGTGCCGTTTTAACACCCAGTTCACTGAACTCAACAAAAGAGTAGGTCTCTGTGCTGCTGGACCAGGGCAAAGTGGCTGCACCCTCACCCCCACCCCCCTTGCATCCCACTCCAATCTCCAGTGCTATGTTAGCAAGCCAAGGCACATTCACCATTTGCACCACACACGTTGGGCCGCTCTCTGTGAGGTGTCTGTTACAGAAGCAGCGTTCTGGTCTCAGCGTCATCAGCAGCCAGGTGCATCCCCTCCGCTTCCTGTCCCACAAGCCCAGATGCTTCATTTGCCCCTATAGCTGTTGGTGTTTGATTCCCCACTGCTTGTCTTTGCCAGGAGGTGGTATACAGGCACACCTTACACCTGGTTCATGTAGAGATGTTGTCTATGTAACTTCGCTTTTGCTGTGCTAGGGATTTTGTTAGCTTTTATGAGGAGACTCAGAAGATTCAAAGCCTAAAACACTGCCCCTACCATATTCCCAGAATCCTTTCTGGGAAGGAGACTTCAGTAAGGACTAGCCAGTGGTGTTATATGTCAAGTGATAGTAAACATTAAAAGCGTTTGTTTTATATAAAACTCAGATATTTTTGTGGCCAGGTTGGCACAATAAACTACCTCAGGGTTAAATAGATATTTTTGTGCCTAAAATTGTCCTCCTCCACCTGTCAATGAAATTTCCTTAGAAGAGTTTTCATATTTTATTCTTTTATCTATACCCAGGGGTATCTATCAAATCCATAGTGTTGTAAAGACACTAGCAATATTGGCTGCATTGAGTTAAAATATTTCTTGCTCAAAATTGTTATTCTACCTTGTTTCTTCCTACTAAAGCTAAACAACTGTGGTAGTTACATAAGCTGGTGTCAATTTGCAAAGGGGTGGAGTTTAGCCTGTCAATCAAGTCACAGCTTGAGGACCTCATTTGGAGGTCCATGGAGATAAATAGCTCACTGGAGGCCAGACACACACAGACTCTCTGCTTGACATTCCTGTTGACAAGGAGGAGCCATGCAGAGACCAACACCAGTGCTGAGATGCCTAGATGCCTCTACTGCCACTGGGTCCACAAGACTTTCAACCCACTGGCCTGTGATCTTCCTGCATTTGGCATCATTGCGTGTGTTGTGTGAGTCAGAAGAGGAATTTATAGACTGGTATCGGACATCTGAGCTAATATCTGACTTAAGGACTTGATCTGGACTGGGCTGGGATGTTTTCTTAAAAGAAAATTACTCTTTTATATAAAGCTCTTTCTAATACACATATGAGGCTCCCTGGATTTGTTTCTCTAGTCTACCCAGACTAACACAAACTACTAGGAAATAAAGGTATGAGCACTACATATAGACATGAAGATTCAAATACATTTTCTTTTCCCAATGGGACTAGAAGAGGCCTGGTAGCGCTGTCAGGTAAGCATCAAACTAGCCACAAGCCACAGTTCAAATCCACCAGTCCAAATGCGGGAATCCACTCAATAGAAAGAGATGGTAATTGGTATAATGAAATCAAAGAGATCTGAGTTCAAATAATTAAATCTTTACATTTAAAGGACCCTAATTGATAAATTGTCTGGGGGCCAGATGAGGCTTCCTACTCCTGTAGAAAGTTACAGTCTCAGAGAGCCATGGGCAGTCTGCCCCGTCCTGTAGGGTTGCTGTGTGTGGGAATTGACTGGATGGCAGTGAGTTCGACTTTGAGTTTGAATTGATCAATTATAGTGACAGCTGCCCTCTATTTTAAGACACTAATTAACATGAGTTTTCAAATTGCCTTTTTTTAAATCAGTGCAAAAAATGTTATCAGTTATTATAATTCCTTTCATTTCGTTGTTACTTGGTCCTCTATAAACTTGCTTTGGGGCTCACAGCATCTATGTGAAGTAGGCCAGGCTACCTTAATGCTAAATGTTAGAATAGCTTTCATGGGACTGACTACGTGTAGATTTAATCCCAGTCTTCCAGAAACGTGAACTCTAGCACCTCACGTGGCACGATGTCCTTCTGTTCTACACACATGAAAACTGCTTAGGGGAGCTGGTGAGGAAGGCAGGCAGAAGCCCCACCTCTGGCCCGTGTGATGCCACACGGAGCACACAGGCCTGCACACCCGGTCTGGGATGTCAGAGGGTTTTTCCTGCTTTCTCCCTGTAATGATGTGTGTCTTCAATGGACGTCACTTGTTCTGCTGAGAGAAGCTTTTCCAAACAACCACAATCTCTAAAGGAATTTTGCAGTGAAGCTAATTTCCTTCTCAGGATGTACCAGACTTGTGGCAAAACGGGGGTTTCATTAGAAGATGGGGAAGGACGAGTGGCTGCTTGGTAGGCACTGAGAAAGAGAACTGCTTGAACGTGAGCAGGCCAAGAGCCTGTTACAGCGAAGCTTCTGACTGAGGAGGTTTGGGATGGCGCTCAAGAGTGGACTGCTTACAAATCCTCAGGGAAAGCCAATGACGTGGTCCAGGCTTGGTGATGAAGTCTCAGATTAAAGCATCAGAATCGCCTCCCCAGTTCCCTGAAACAGATTGGTGGGCCCCACCCCCAGAAGGCACTTTCCTTTTCCTAAAAGGGGCTATAGGAGGCCTGGTGGTGCTGCCAGGTAAGCAAGCATCAGACTGCTCACCGCAGTAATTGCTATCATGAATCATTCAGGAAGTCTGAGGTCATCCGTTCCTCCCTCTCGCCTTCCCTCCCTGCCATCAAGTTCATTTCAATTCATAGTCACCCTACAGGGCAGGGTAAAAGAGCCCCTGTAGATTTTCAGGGCTGTCAATATATTTTTATTATTTTATGTATTTTAATAGTTCTGTTGGCATGTAGTTCACATATCATACAATTTAATAGTCCAGTCATGTTAGGAAAAGTTGTGCAGTCATCCCCACAATCAATCTCAGAAGAGTTTCTTCTTTCTTGTACTCATTAGCACCCCATTTCCCCCAACCTGCCCTGCTATGCCCCTAGGTGATTATCTATCCAGTTACTGACTCCATGGATTTATCTATCCTGCATTTCATATACCAAAGGAAAAGAAGAATTCTACACCACTGGCTAACCTACTTAGACTACCGATAGATGGCCGTTTGTTTAGAGACTCCTGAAAGCTGAAGATCCATATGGGAGAAGAAAGGCTCATCTTTCTGCCTCAGAGCAGCTGGTGGTTTTGAACTGCTGACTTTGTTGTTTTCAGCCCAATGCATAACTATGCCACTGAGCACCTGAGCTCTGGCTAGGAGTTGAGAATTTGCTTTTGTAGCCATTTTCCAGGGGATGCTCATGCTGCTGGTCCAGGACCCACGCTTTGGGAACCCCAGAACTACTGTATGTGCTAATGATGTTTGAGGATTATTTCCATCCATACTTATTTTAAGCCCTAAATAGGTTTTGACCACTTCAAATGTGCACAATAGTAAATCTCAAATTCAAACTCATGAAAGTTACAAACACGTGTGTGTATCTTTTGTTCCCTGCACCTGTGATTGTAGATCCAGGAGCGGGTTATTCATTTTCTTAGGGTTTTCAATGCCTTCAATTATAAAAGTAAATAGCTACCTATCTAGCAAAATAGATATTTCTTCATAGTCATTGGAAACCACCGACCACTCCCGGGGAGAAAAGAAGGCTTTCTACTCCGATAAAGAGTCACCGTCTCAGACACTCACAGAGGCAGGTATACCATGCCTGCAGTGTTGCTATGACTTGGCGTTGACTCGATGGCAGTGAGTTTGAATTGGGATTCATTAGAAACCTGGCCCAGACAGCATATACCAAGGAAACGCACACTTGTTTCTCGCTGAGATGTGGATGTAATTTTCATACAAACCACAAGATGGCAGCAATGTTGTCTATACGTCTCAACTCAGTAAAATCATTAAATAGCCACCAATTCAGGCCTTCTGGTGTTACCCGCTGGCCTAATGATCCCAGAGAACAGAGTACATAGTGACCTTTAGGGTTTTGGAGCCTGAAAATAGTTACAGCACAGAATGTCTCATCTTGCTCCCGCAGAGTGGGTTGAAAATCAGCATCCAGCATCAGGCATCAGGCACCTAAGACCCAGAATAAAACCATACCCAAGATGATTTGGGGTGCACGCGGTGGAGGGGGTGGGGTTTGGACTGGAAACCCAATACCCATCTGTAGACAATTGGACATCCCCTCACAGAGGGCTCACAGGGAAGAGATGAGCCAGTCAGGGTGCAGTATAGCACTGATGAAACACACAACTTTCCTCTAGCTCTTTGGTGCTTCCTTCCCCCCACTATCATGACCTCAATTCTACCTTACAAATCAGATTAGACCAGAGCATGCACACTGCTCCAAATGAGCCCGCAATACAGAGAATCCAGGATAGATAAACCCCTCAGGGCCAACAGAAGAGTAGAGATACCAGGAGGGTAAGGGGAGGGTGGGGGGAGAAAGGGGAGCCAAGAGCAAGGATCAATTTAGAACCTCCTCCCAGGGGGACGAATAGCAGAAAATTGGATGAGGGGCGATACAGGACAATGTAAGATGTGAAAAAAAGAATCTATAACTTATCCAGGGTTTATGAGGGAGGGTGGGGGGGCGGCAGGAAGGGGGAAGAAATGGGGAGCGGATATCAGGGGCTCAAGTGGGAAACGAATGCTCTGAAAATGATGATGGCGGCATATGTGCACATGTGCTTGACACACTGGAGGAATGTAGGGACTGTGATAGAGATGTAACAGCCCCCAATAAAAGTATTTAAGAAGAGAAACAAAAGAAAATCTGCATCCAGCTCTGTGATCCCAGCAAAACGGAGTGGTCTGGGTTGAACTTGAACAATTGTCCTACTCCAAGACCTCTAACACCAGCACCGCCCATTGCATTCACCACATGACAACCACTCCAGAGTCTAAATGCCTTAACTCCAAGAGAACAACTGAAACAAATTTTTTTCAGTAATATAATATAATATATAGGACATAAGATAAAGGAAAAAAGAAATGAGTCTTAAATATGTATATATCTTAGGAAATCTTTCAAATATAAATACTTAAAATATTACATTTTCATATCATAAATATTAAGAAAGAGATCTATGAAAAGATCAGAAATGGCCAGTTCCTTCACCCTGTGGCTGGAACTGCAAGCTGGCTCTCCCCTGAGAAATCTCCACGACGTGCCACCTGCTCGAAGGAGGCTGCCCTCCTCCTCACACCCAGCCAACATCAGGGGTCAGAAGTACAATTCATCCTATTTCCTCCTTGCTGGCCCTTTCCAATCATGGCCTACTCCTCCCTCTCCTGTATCTTCCATAAATGTCTGCCCTTGAACTTCTAACTCTATCCTGGTGTGTGCTTCCAGAGCACTCTAACTGATACACCTTCCCAGGTCCAGGTCCCCGTGAATGAAGCAGTAGCTCCCTTTAAGAAGCCCTGGTAGCACAATGGTTAACACTGGGCAGCTAACCCAATGGTCAGTGGTTCAAACCCACCCATGGGAGAACCGTGGTCCATAGGAGAAAATGCCTGACAATTTGCTCCTGGAGAGATCACAACCTGGTCAACCTACTGTGTTGTACAGAGTGGCCACAAATTGGAATCAACTCGTCAACACACAACAATCACCCCAGTTTCCTTTCTGCCTTCTCTTGCTGTGTTGTCCCCCCTAAAAGCATCTCCCCTACTACTACGCTACATGATCCTCCTTAATTTAGAGAGGTGAGCTTCATCCCAGTAACAATTAACCTGCTGCTCACTGTCGTTCACATACCATGGCCGGCACCTAGTAAGTGCTTTCTAATCATTGGTCAAATGAGCAAATGGGTGTACCTAGAAATGGTACACTCATACAGTCCTAACTATTTCATGACAGAGGCAATGGCTGCTTGTTTTAGCGTGGAGAGACAAATTGGCAAGGCACACCTCTATCTGCCACGTCTGATGACTGGGAAGTGTTTGCTGACCCAGAGGTGGAGGTGGGGGGAGACAATTGGTCAAGCAGGCTTATGTTAGCAGCCTCTGCAGAATCCCAGGGAGACGGTGCTGCAGCAGCTCTTTTGAAGAAAATCCATCTGTGTCTTCTGTGTGTTTGTGCTGCGACTTTGCTTTGCCCCATTGTCTCATGCTCAACATCTGCGCTAGGGCTCCCTCTTAGGACAACACACTACCACACTCATTTTGCGATGCCATGGAATTTATGAGATGTCCAATGACATGAAATAGCCCCGGACAGAGTCATTTTACAGTACGTCCATGGTGACCCACGAATTCTGGCTCTGTGTGGAGATTGGACCCCGCGTCACCCTTCATGGGCCATCTTCAGCCTGGCAGATCAACAGTCATCGTGTCCCTGGAGCTAGAGAAAATGGTCCTTTCCTGGGAATTTCATCACTATTTTTATTTTCTTATATTTTAACTCCCAGATGAATAATCTTAGTGCTATCATTGCTATACTAATAAAAAGAGTGGATGCCAAAAAAATATTGCTGGTAGGGTTTTAGTTTATACATGCATGGGTTTGTTCCAAACAAAATGTGTATCAACCTGTCTCTGTGATCAGTGGATGGCTGCAGACGGTGGTCTCAGGAATGCACTTGCTTAGTGGAGCGATGGGGCCTTGGGGAAGGTCCAGGGAAAGCGGTGACTTCTGCAGAGATCTACTCGGGCCTCTTACAATCAAAGCAGAGAGATCAGTTCCGAAAGTTACTGAGACTATTTCATAGACGTGATGGGTTTCCTCAAGGAACACACATGATCACAAGGGTTATTAAGAAACAGTTACAGAAAGTAGAGAACACCTGTAAGAATTAGAGCAAGAACAGCAAAAGAAATACTTAGCCGCTAGAAGAAAAGAACTAATAAAGATTTAAGCAGAAATACATGAATTAGAAAACAGGATAACAATGGAAACAAATAAAACATTGATTCTTTGAAAGGAATAACAAAACTAAAAAACCACCGGCCAACCTAAAAAAGGAAAAGGAAGAGAAAAAGCAAATATTACAAATATGAAATAAAATGGGTAACATCACAGCAGAATCAACCAAAGGGAATAATATATATACAACAGTACAAAAATTACAGCAAATTCAAAAACATAGAAGAAATGGACAAATTTCTAGAAACACATGACCTGCCATGGTTAACACAAATTGATATAGGAAACCTTAAAAGATCTTTGACACAAGAAGAAATAGACCCAGTCATTAAAAACCTCACCCTAATAAAAAGCCCAGGACTAGATGTTTTACTGGAAATTCTACCAACCATTTAGAGATGAGTAAATAACAATTCTATACAAACTCTTCCAGAATACAGAAAAGGACAACACACACAGGGATAACTCTGACACTCAAGCCAGAAAAGAAAACTATAGTTCAACATCCCTTATGAACATAGATGCTATAATTGTCAATACAATTCTACTTAATAGAATTCCAAAAATGTTTTTAAAAAGGGAGTGGGGGGCTACTGCCGGGGACTTGGGTGGAGAGCGGGTGTTTTGGGGGTGATGGGAGCAGTAGGTGTGCAGGTGGGCTTTGCATGGTTGATGTGTGTGTGGACTGTGGTGGGAGTTGTGTGGGCCCCAGTGAAACAATTAAAAAATAAATAAAATAAAATAATAATAGATCATAACCAAATAGAATGTATACGAAGTATGCATAGATGGTTCAATATTAGAAAGCAATCGATGTAGTCCACTGTATATGAAACACAAAAGAATCATATAATTATATCAATTGATGCAGAAAAGACAGCCGATAAAATTCAACATCCATTGTTGATAAAAACACTCAATAAAATAGGAATAGAAGGAAATTCGTCAACATGATAAAAGCCGTATATGCAAAGCCAATGGGCTACTTTCCACTCTCTCCCTCCGAAGGTAACCAGGGTTGACCTTTATCACCACTCTTATTTGATATAGTCCTGGAAGTTTTACCCAGAGCTATCAGACATCCAAAAGAAATCAAAGGCATCCAAGTGGGCAAAGAAGAAGTAAAATTCCTTCTTATGTGGGTGATATGATCTTATATATAAGAAACATCAAAGACAATTTTTTTTAAGTATTGCTGGAACTAATTGAAAACTGTGGCACCATAGCAGGTAATAAGATCAACATACAAAAGTCAACAAGGTTCTTGGCTATTTCGGACTAGGACTCAGAAAAGGAGATTTTAAAAGTAACATCATTTATAATAACCACTCGAAAGACAAAAGGTTTAGGAATAAGCTTAACCAGAGAAACACAAGTGTGCTATCATTAGGTGCCATCCAAGTCGTAGCAGCCCTGTGTACAACAGGACAAAGCACCTCCCCACCCTTTAGCAGCATCACTAGTGTCCTTAGGTCTGAGTCCATTGCTGAAGCCACTGTGTCCAATCATCTCCTTGAAGGCTTTCTTCCTTTGGGCTACCCCCTACCCCCTAACCCCTACCCCCACTCATCAAGCATGATGTCCTTCTCCAGAGACTGATCTCTCCTCATAATACGTCCAAAGTACTGAGACAACATCTTCCTGTCCTTGCCCCTAAGGAGCTTCCTGGCTGTACTTCTTCACAGGCAGATTGTTTGTTCTTTCCACAGTCCATGGTACTTTCAATATGTTCACCAACACCGAGGTTCAAGTACATCAGTTTCTCTTCTGTCTTCCTTATTCAATGTTCAACTTTCACATGCCTATGAAGCAATTGAAAATACCATGGCTTGGTCAGGTGTACTTTACCTCTGAGGTAACATCTTGGCTTTTCAACACTTTAAAGAGATCTTGTGCAGCAGACTTAGCCAATGCAATGCTTCTTTTGAGCTCTTGGCTGCTGCTTCCATGCGCATTGATTGTGGAGCCAAGCAAGACAAAATCCTGGACAGCTTTTTGCCGTTTATCATGATGTTACCTATTGGTCCAGTTGTGAGGCTGTTTATCTTCTTCACATTGACTTGTAATCTGCACGGAAGGCTGCAGTCTTTGATCTTCATCAGCAAGTGCTTCAGGTCCTCCTCACTTCCAGCAAGCAAGGTTGTGTCATCTGCACGTCCCAGGTTGTTAATGAGCCTTCCTCCAATCTTGATGCCACGTTCTTCTTCTTATAATCCAGCATCTCTGATGATTTGCTCTCTATGCAGATTGAATAAGTGCAATGAGATGACACAACCCGGATGCACATTTTTTCACATTTTAAACCATATAGTACTCCCTTATTCTATTTGCACGATTGCCTCTTGATCCAGATCCAGCCTCCACATGAGCACAAGTAGGTGCTCTGGGATTCCTGTTCTTCTCTAGGATATCCATAGTTTGTTATGGCCCATGATTTTCTTTTCCGTTATGAAATGCATCTACTCGTGCCTTGAAGGCAGCAAGGCTGTCCTGCAAGGATTTAGCTGTGAAACACCGTATCTCCACCGCTGCCCCATCTGATCCTCAGGCTTTGGTTCCCAACACTAGCATAACACATTGGAAAGGAGGACGATTTGAGTTCCCCAAGGAGGCCACACAAGTGAACATCTTTCTTTTCTGCTTTCAACCAAGACCATCTGACATGAGCCCTGAGAGCCCTTGTTCCACAACTGCTTCTGAAACTGGCCTGGACCTGGGGCAGCTCCCTGTCAATGTGCTGCTGCAATCATTGCTGAGTTCTTCAGCAAAATTGTACTTGCAGGTGATATCAATGATATGGTAGCTTGAATCACCTTTCTTTGAATTAGGCACAAAGACGGATCTCACTCAGTCAGTTGGCCAAGTAGTTGTCTTCCAAATCCCCTGGCATAGACAAGTGAGTATTTCCAGTGCATCAGCTTGTTGAAATATTCAATTGATATTCCAACAATTCCTGGAGCTTTGTTTTTGGCTAATGCTTTTAGTGCAACTTGGACCTCTTCCTTCAGTATGATTGGCTCTTGCTCATATGCTCCCTCTTGAAATGGTTCAAGGTTGACTAGTTCTTTTTCTGTACAGTGACTGTGCATTCTTTCCATCTTCCTTTGATGCTTCCTGCATCAGTCAATATTTTTCCGATAAAAATTTTCAATAGTGAAACTTGAGGCTTGGATTTTCTTGAGTTCTTTCCATTTGAGATTTGCTGAGTGTGTTCTTTTGTGGTTTTCTAACTCTAAGTCTTCGCACCTTTTGCTTGTTTTCATGAGCTGCCCTTTAAAATGTTCTATTCAGCTCTTTGACTTAATCATTTCTTCCATCTGTCTTAGCTACTATATGATTAAGAGCAAATTTCAGAATTTCTTCTGACATCCACTTTGATCTTTTCTTTCTTCTTTGTATATATTTTTTAATCATTTTATTGGGGGTTCATACAACTCTTATCACAATCCATACATACATCCATTGTGTCAAGCACATTTGTACATTTGTTGCCATCATCATTTTCAAAACATTTTCTTTCTACCTGAGCCCTTGGTATCAGCTTCTCATTTTTCCCCTCCCTCCCTCATGAACCCTTGATAATTGATCATTTATAAATTTTTATTATTTGTTCATGTCTTACACTGATCGATGTCTCCCTTCACCCACTTTTCTGTCGTCCATCCCCCTGGGCGGGGGTTAAATGCAGACATTGTCTCTTTCTTGTATTCTTAATAATCTTTTGCTTTCTTCATGAATTACGTTCTTCCTGTCCTCCCACAGCTCATCGGGTCTTCTGTCAATAGTGTCCAATGCAGCAGCAAATTTGCTCTTGAGATGCTGTCAGAATTTAGGGGGATAAACTCAAGCTGTATTCTGGCTCTCATAGACTTCTTTTCATTTTCTTCAGCTTCACGCTGCATTTACATGTGAGCAATTGATGGCCTGCTCCACAGTCAGCTCCTGGCCTGGCTTGAGTTGCTGATACGGTGCTTCTCCATCATCCTGTCCCACAGATGTGTCAACTTGATTTCTGTGTATACACCTGGAGAAGTGCACATGCACAGTCACCTCTTGTGTTGATGAAAAAGGGTATTTGGGGTGAAGAGGTCCTTGGTCTGGCAAAATTCTACCATGTGATCTCCAGCTTCATCTATCACCAACTCCACATTTCCCAACAGCTGTTCCTTCGTCTTTGTTTCTAAATGTTGCATTCCAATCACCAATTCCATGTGTCTATTGATGCATTTTGATTGCTGGCTTTGGTGTTTGGTGCATAAATTTAAATGCTATTAAAATTGATTAGAGTTATTAAAGATGGATAAATATAACTCTACCACAAATAGCATTGTACTTCAAGATAAATCTTGAATTGGCCTTTTTGACAATGAATGCAACATCATTCCTCTTTTTTTTTAATTTTTTCTTTCTTTTTTAAAAATAATTTTATTGGGAGCTCTTACAGCTTTTATAACATTCCATACATCAATTGTATCAAGCATATTTGTACATATGTCACCATCATTATTTCCAAAGCATTTTCTACTTGTACCCTTGATATAAGCTCCTCTTTTTTCCCTTCCCTCTTCTACCCTTCCAATGCTCATGAATCTTTGATCAATTATATATTGTTATCATGATTTCATATCTTACACTGTCCATTGTCTCCCTTCACCCACATTTCTGTTATTTGTCCCCTTCGGGGGGGGCTATATATCTAACTTTTGATGGGTTCCCCCTTTCTCCCCCTTCCTGACCTCCCCCTACCCTCATGATATTGCTCCTCCCACTACTGTTACTGAGGGATTTATCTGTCCTGAATTCCATGTGTCTAGAGCTCTTACTGTACCAATGTGTGTTCTCTGGTCTGGCTAGATTTGTAAGGTAGAACTGAGTCTTGGTAGTGGAGAGTAGGAAGCACTCAAGACCTAGAGGAATGATGTGTGTTTTGTTGGTGCTATACTGCACCTTGGTTGAATCATCCCTTCCTAATAACCCTTCTGTAGGGGGATATCCAATTGTCTACAGATGGCCTTTGGGTCTCCATTCCAAATCCCCTTATTCACATCAATATAGTTGTTTGCTTGGGGTCTTTTGATACCTGATACCTGATCCTGTTGACACCTCATGATCACACAGGCTACTGTGCTTCTTCCATGTGGCCTTATTTACTTCTATCTTGGAGGCTGCTTGTTTAACTTTAAGCCTTTAAGACCCCAGATGCTATATCTTTTAATAGCTGGCCACATCTGCTATCTTCACCACATTTGCTTATGCACCTATTTTGTCTTCAGCGATTGTGTTGAGAAAATAAGTATCAAAAAGTGCCAGGTTACTAGAACAAAGTGTTCTTATGTTAAGGAAGCCCTTGAGTGGAGGCCCAAAGTCTATCTGCTATCTTAATACTTAACATGTATATTGGATATAACATTGGATATAACATGTATATCCCTTTCTTTATAAATTAAGAAATTTACATATAGACATGCATATATCTATAACTCTATAAATAGCTTTTGCCTCCTATTTCTTTCCTCTATTTCCTTTCACCTTCCTCCTATCCCACTATCATGCTCACCCTCCACTCAGCTCTCAGTAATACCTCTCGGATACATTGCACTTGATCAAACCCCACCAGGCATTATACCCCCTCCTTGCCATTGTTTTTAAATCTCTTGTTATTCCCTTATCCCTGAGTTTGTTGGCTCTCCACTCCTCCCTCCTCCCCACCCCCTCCTCTCTCATGGCCCCCCAGAACCTCTGGTCCCATTGTTTTCTCCTTGGGATTGTTTGTACTGCCTATCTTATATAGATAGACATAGGGGAAAAGAAAAGCAAAACAAAGCAAGAAAAGAAACCTATAATTCCAGGTCTGCCTGTTGACCCTTATGTATGTTTTCTGATCAAGTCTGATGAGGTGCCAAGCCCGGTCCCCCAAGTCAGAAGTCAATTTTCAGGATTCCTTGGGGACTTGGTTACTTTGCTCCCCTTACTGCTCTGTCACATTCCCTTTGCGTTTCACCCAACTGTACATGAGGCAGACTGGGCACAATTTCCACACAGTGTCTCCAGTGCTGTTTCAGTGGCACTGTGGGTCAATGAGGGAATGTGGTGTATCATGGTGGGGCCGGCCCTATGGTCCTCTCTGTGCATTGGCTACTCTGAGCAGGAATGTCATCCCTGGGGTTTGGTGGGCCTTGATAAGATTCTCTCTATTTCTCTCCCTCTCCCTCCTTCCTTCCCTCTTAGTTCGCTCCTGTGTAACACCATTTCTCTTGATTTTGTCATCCCAGCATAGTAAACCATACGATGGGCATTCGGATTCAAAGTGTCACTTTCAGCTGCTACTGCATAAGGGATAGATCTTTCATTTTTCATTTTCCAACTTTCCTAGATTCACATTTCATACATTCCAAGTTCGGATTATTAGTATATTTTTGCAGTTGTTTGTTCACACAAACAAGGATCCCGACGGCTCCATGCTCAGAGATTTTACGCCATCAGTATCATTATGGGTGACTGTCCTTGAAGAAGACAGCTCTTCTTCCATCATATTTTGAGTGCCTTACAACCGCACATGCTCCTCCTCTGGCACAAACCAGGTGCTGCTTCTGTCCATTAGGTTTGCAGGAATCAACGATGCTTCCATGATATCCACAGGGTTTTCAGTGGCTAATCTCCCAGAAGTAGAAAACCAATTCCTTCTTCATAGTCTGCTTTTAGTCCGGAAGCTCTGAGGACACGTGTTCATTTTGAGTGATCCTCCTGGTCTTTGAAATACCAGTGACATAAGGAAACTGTCAAACATCGCGTGATGTGGACAACTTTGGGAAACAGTATGGTCAGCAATGTTAGTCAATCTCGTAAACACAAACATCACAATTATGAAAGGAAGAAAGAAAAAGAAAGAAAGAAAGAAAAGAAAAGAAAAAAAAGTATTTTCACACCAAAGGAAGCAGAAGTTTAGCAAGTCCAGGGACAGGGTACCAGGGAGTAGGGGATGGAGGGACTTAGGGGGAATTAGGGCCACATACAGGCAGGACTTTCTGGAATGCTCTCAGTGTCCTGATCAGTTGGGCTGTGCCACTGTGTTTGTCATGCGTGTCCCTGTGTGGGTGTCAGACCCCACTGTACAAGAAAGGACAGGGGAGGGAAGGAAGAGAGTAGAGAATGACCTTGATGAGGAAAAGGCCAAGAAAGTTGAACCAAGGAGTTTTCTTCGCCATCATGAAATACACCTGCTCATTCTTTGAAGGCAGCAAGCCCTGTCCTGCAAGGATTTCACTGTGAAACACCCTAATCATGTTGCAGCCCTGATCTTACACCCCAAGCCTTTGTTCCCAACACTCAAATCACATGTTGAAAAGGAAGAGGATTTGAGTTCCCCAGGGACGTCCAAACTGCCATTTGGAGGCTCCCTCTGATAACACCTCACTTTGAGGGCTGCTGATTTTAAGATAAGCCTTGAAGACCCCAGATGTGATTCTTTCTGATAGCCAAGCACCATCTGGTTTCTTCTTTGCTATAGCACCCACTTCTCTAATTCATTCACCTTCTTCTTCCTCCTCCTTCATCTTTATACATTGGCTTCAATTTCAGGCAGACACATGCTATCCAGTGGGAAATCAGGCTCATGGGCCAGGGACTCCAGGCTCATGGGTCCTTCTCCAGAGGGAGAATCATTCAGCTTCCATTAAACAGAATGCATTATCAATGAATAACTTCTGACACATAGTGGCCCAATAGAACAGAAACAAACTGCTGCGGTGTTTCAAAAGCAGTCAATCTTCACAGAAACAGACTGTCATGTCTTTCTCCCACCAAGCCTTGGGTGGGTTCCAACCACCTATATTTTGGTTGTCCATCCAACCTATAACTCACAGTGTAGCCCCAGCAAAATAACTCATACCACAGAGCGAGAGCCTTCGTGTGAGGTATATTCCCATTGCTGGAAACAATCCCTGTGGTTAGTGGGGATATAATCTGATTTTCTTGGCTGGTCAATATACCAGCTCTAGGGAGGAGAGAAGGAGGGTTTCTCAAGCACATCAACAGAGCAAGGTTGCGAAAGAATAGGGAAAGGAGGAGTCCATAAAGTAAAAGATCCTGGGATGAGAAAATAAATGAATAAAACATGTCCGGGATAAAATATGTGGAAGGCTTTCTTCCTGTAGGAGTTAGTTGATTTGAAATACACATCACCAAAAGTATGACTCAGTTCAACTTAAAGAGGTTTTTAAAATTTTAATTTAGGGAACTCTCAAAATTTGCACAACCGTTCAAGACCAGAAGAAATCACCTGCTTCATGAAATAGAGAGTGTGGTTATTTATCTGAGATGTGGAGGGAGAACAAAGCCCCCTTTGGAAGGGAGTGTGAGTTAGATGACTTTCAAAGTCAAACCCCAAATAGGTGTCAACATCCTCAGATTCTATCGCGTTGTCCAAAGAGATGAAAACCCAGAAACTGAACATTAAGATGGAGACCATCTTAAGCAAGATTTCACTGTGACAGGAAGTTGTTTTTTCTTTTTCACCCAGAATAAATCTTGCAGCCCTCACAGTGCGGCATCCCTCAGTTGCCCATTGCGGATGCCCTGCTCTCTGAAGGCCAGTGGAGCTACTGACTGGCCCCGTGTCAGGGAGGGCTGAGTGTCCTTATGGACATGCACAAAAAGCGAAAGCAGTGGTTGAATGGATGCGGCCACGGGCAGACCTCCTGGGTTGCAGAGGAAAACCATTCTCCAAGGTTTTCATGGGATTGACCTTCTGGAAACAGAGCACCAAGCCCTTCCTCCAAGGAGCCTCTGGGTGGATTCAACCTGATAACTTTTCGGTTAACCCTTTTAGACTTTGGTTCCACCCAGGGGCTCCTTCCTGTCGACACAACATCCCTTGGAAAATAGAACCTTTTTTTTTTAAATTATTTTATTGAGGGCTCGTACTATTCTTATCACAGTCCATACATACATCCATTGAGTCAAGCACATATGTACACCTGTTGCCCTCATCAATCTCAAAACATTTTCCCTCTACTTTAGCCCTCAATAGCATTTGCTCATTTTCCCCCTCCCTCCCCCCTCCCCCTTCCCTCCTGGACCCTTCATAATTCATAAATTATTATAGTTTTGTCATAAGTTACACTGTCCAATGTCTCCCTCTGCCCCCTTCTCTGCTGTCCATTCCCCAGGGAGGAGGCTATACTTAGATTCTTGTAATTGGCTCCCCCTTTAACCCCGCATTCCCTTCACCCTCCAGGCCTCGCCCCGCTCACCGCTGGTCCTGAAGAAGTCATCTATCCTGGCTTCCCTGTGTTTCAAGTTGCTATCTGTACCAATGTACATCCTCTGGTCTAGCCAGATTTGCAAGGCAGAATTGGGATCATGATATTGTGGGGGAGGAAATATTAAAGAACTAGAGGAAAGTTATATGTTTCATTGTTGCTACCCTGCACGCTGATTAGCTCATCTCCTCCCCAAAACCCCTCAGCAGGGGG
>NW_022111368.1:17683317-17696678 GCF_000313985.2 Echinops telfairi
AGCTGGATGGCCGCTTGTTTATCTTCAAGCCTTTAAGACCCCAGACACTATATCTTTTGATAGCCGGGCACTGTTAGCTCTCTTCACCACATTTGCTTATGCACACGTTTGTCTTCAGTGATTGTGTCAGTAGAGTCAGCACCCACTGATATGATTTTAAGTTCTTTGATGTCTGGTAACTGATCACTTCTACACCTCGTGGTCAGTCAGGCTGGTGTGCTTCTTCCATATGGGCTTTGATGCTTCTCAGCTAGATGACCACTTGTATGTCTTCAAGCCTTTAAGACACTGGATGCTGTATCTTATGGTTGCCGAGCACCATCAGCTTTCTTCACCGCCTTTGCTTATGTTCACATTTTTCTTCAGCAATCGATTTGGGAAGGTGTGCATCCTGGAATGCAATTTAAAAGAACAATGTGTTCTTGCAATGAGTATGTGCTTGAGTGGAGGCCCAATGTCCATCTGCTGCCTTAATACTAAACCTATAAATATATGCACGTAGATCTGTTTCCCCATACTCTTATATAAATATATTTACATATGTATATTCCAGTCTTAGAACCTCTATACATACCCTTTGTCCCCTGATTCTTTCCTCTATTTCACTTTACTTTCCTCTTGTCCCACTATCATGCTCAGCCTTCATTTGGGTTTCAGTGATTTCTTTTGGTTACAATGCCCTTGCTGAATCCCTACCAGGCCTCTCGCACCCTCCTTGCCCCTGTTTTTGGATCATTTGTTGCTCCCCTGTCCCTCAGTTGGTCAGCACCACCTCCTTACCCCCGCCTCTCCCTCTCCCGTGTCCCCCTGGAACTGGAACCGTTTGTCCTATTGTTTTCTCCTCCAGACTATTCATCTAGTCTATCTTATCAAGATAGATCTGTAGAGATAATAATATGCATAAAAAAACAAGTCATAGCAAGATAAGCAATCAGTGAGAGCACAGAGATGGCAACAAAAAAGGAAACCAATTACCCATAGAAGAATAAGTTAATTAAACGAAAAAAAAATTTTAAGCAGAAAGAAAAACCTGTAAATAGATCAAGGTCTGATTTTTGATCTCTAGGCATGTCCTTCAGTCAGGACCGATGGGGTACCATGCTCTGGCCCCCAAGTCTGTCCTTTGTACTCCCTTGGGGGCTCTCTGCTCTGCTCCCATGGTTGCTTTGCCGCACGCTTTTTGTGGTTTGCCTCGGTGTCTCGGGGTCAGTCTGGGCCAGTCCCCAACACTGAGTCTCCAGCGTTGTACCCCTTAGAGCCTGGGGCCATCCAGGGATGGCGTGTCTCATGGTGGGATCAGCCATATTGTCCACTCTGTCCACAGGCTGTTCAGAGTGGGGATGTCGTCCTCCAGGCCTGGTGGGTCAGGATGTGCTCCACTCTCTCTTCCTCCCCCTAAATGCTCCCATTTGCTCTGATCAGACATGCCCCTCTCCCCTAACTGCAGCTTCATTGCCGTCCTCTCAAGTAACTTCTTCTGGGGGGAGGGGCTATTGTCCACGTAGCTGGCATGGGAGCCGAGCCCTCAGGCCCCTCCACTGGCTCCCCGCTCCTTGTCAACAAGCTGCACTCGTCTGGCACTGGCTTTAAATCTGGTCCCTCTTTCCCTGTGGAGACACAAACAATACCCTCCCCTTCCCTTGGGTAGTCAGTGCCCTATTCCCCTATCACATATCCCTTTTTTTTTTTTTTCTTCTTTCCCCATCCCCCCACTTTGGGGTTGGCTACCCTATGTACCCCTGGATTTGGTCTGGCACCTGCCATACTACCTGGACCTTACCCCTAGAGAGTTTGCATATAGTAGCTTTTTCCCTGTGCCCCTTTTGCCTTTACCTTTCTGTTCTTTCATATATATATATGAAAATAGAACCTTTTGATATAAAAGTTTTGTTGGTTTTTGTGTTTTTTTTTCATTTTGCTGCTCATGAGAAGTAAGAGGCTCCTCACACTTCGTCATGAGGGATTCCCACAGGCACTTCCTGCTCGCCGCAGCATCTGACATAGCTCTAGGAGGGCCTGCAGTGAGCACACAATAAATATTGGCTGGCACAATACATCTTCAAAAGCTGTTCAACTAACCCCTTACGTTGAGGTAGAATAAGCTCAGGAGAGATCCTAGGTGTCTTTCTAAGTGAGCGTCCTCTAGGCCTTTTTCATTTCTATGTCTAAAGATTAAGAAATGTTCTAGAATTTTTAAATTAAAAATGAAACTATGTTATAAAACAATTTGGACAAGTATTTCCATCTGAAATAATGAAAGGAGCTAACTAAAAGTTGTTGGTGGGGCTTTATAAATTTTTTTAGTTTATTCCACAGTATTAAAGTGGAGGGGGGAGAGGTTGAGGGGGACAGAGTTTGACCCAGTTTTCCACTAATGACAATTTTGTACAGTACATTAGATTCACAATTTCCTAATTTCTTTTCTAGAAATTCGTTTTGTCTTGCTATCCACTCTGCTTTTAGCCAACTAGATAAAAACCCCAAACCCACTGCCATCAAGTTGATTCCAACCCCTAGTAACCCTGCGTAGAGCTTCAGAGTTCCCCCCATTTTTTTTTTTTTTTTTTTGCAGTTTTCTGTTGTATTTATTGGATAGACTATACACATTATAGAAAAGTCCTTTAGTGCTACACTGTTGTACTTTCTGTCGCAGTAAATTTGAGGACATGCAAATTCCACAGTCACTAATAGGAACAGGCCATGCTCTTTGGAGACTATACATCTTTATGGGAACAGATAACCTGATTTTTCTCTGGTAGAGCTCTTGGTGGGTTTGAACCACTGAACTTGTGGTTAGTAGGCCAGGGATTACCTGAGAGCACCAGAAACAGCATAGTAATGACTATTCTCAAGTTGGAATTTTACTTCATCTCTAAGTCAGAAGTGAGAACTGATTTTTCTCCTTTCCATAGTTGTTTCCAGTAGCAGCTAGTTGAATACTGTTGCCTTCCTTACACACTTTCACTTTGAGGATGGCTGTCCTTTTATGAAGTTTACATTAAACTAACAATTTAACATTTTTTAAAGTCTTACTGAAATAAGCAGACTGCAGGTTTCCGGTATTGAGAATTTCAAAGGTTTATCTATTAAAAACTAAATACATTTCTTACCTTTCTCTATGTGTTTTTATAGCCTATAGTTCATAGTTAAAGTTCAGAAGATAGAAGAATCAAAAGCCACTATCCTATATGCTATTATTCGTCTCTTAAAATTTAGCTTTGATTTAAAACAAGGCACAGCTTCGAAGAAGGAGGAGGAAAGCTTTGTCGGCTGTTTCCGTGTAAATACCCTTGTCCTGATCGGCCAGACTGTTTACTTTGCTCAATTGTTTTTAACCACAGTTTCCAAATATGACTTTCTTTTCTTTCCCTTGGCTTATTCCACTTCATAAAGAAGAACCCACTGAAATTTACAAAGGAATAGGACTGTTTGCTTGTCGGCAAGGTCATGGTCCTATTCCATACTCTTAAGGCCCGAGTAAAGTAAAAGCAGAGCAGAAAAACCGTGCTTCCTGAGTCTTCCACCTTGGTTTCCATCTTCCTTTAGCTCAGTGGTGGGGCTTTGTGTCTGCCAAGGGCCATTTGGATACGTATAACATCATTCAAGAACCATACAAAATTATCAACTTAAAAATTAGTCCGATGGACACTGATGATACAGTTTGGGGAGTATGGCCACTCTGACCTCCCCACATGGGGGCAAACCAGGAGGGGTTAACAACAGATCAACAATGGGAACAAAGCCATGAAGTCTTGGAGGAATCCCAAAAGTAGACTTCTGACTGGGAGGCAATTTGACACCTCATCTGAACTGGATGGGGGATATTCACAAAGGTCAAGAGTTAGACCTGACAACAAAGCCCACATGGAAGAAGCACACCAGCCTGTGTGACCATGAGGTGTCGAAGGGATCAGGTATCAGGCATTAAAGAATAAAAAATCAAACCATTGTGAATGAGAGGGAGTGTGGAGTGGGGACCCAAAGCCCATCTGTAGGCAACTGGACACACCCATACAAAAGTGTCGTGGGGAGGAGACGAGCCAGTCAGGGTGCGATGTAGCAACGATGAAACATACAACTTTCCTCTAATTCCTAAATGCTTCCTCCCCTCCACTATCATGATCTCAATTCTACCTTGCAAGCCTGGCTAGACCAGAGGATGTACACTGGTACAGATAGGAACTGGAAACACAGGGAATCCAGAACAGATGATCCCTTCAGGACCAGTGGTGAGAGTGGCGATACCGGGAGGGTGGAGAAAGAGTGGATTGGAAAGGGGGAACCAATTACAAGGATCTACATATAACCTCCTCCCTGGGGAATGGACAGCAGAGAAGGGGGCAGAGGGAGACATTGGACAGTGTAATTTATGACAAAACTATAATAATTTATGAATTATCAAGCCTTATGAAGGAGAGGAGTGGAGAGGGAGGGGAAAAATGAGGAGCTGATACCAAGGGCTCAAGTAGAAAGCAAATGTTTTGAGAATGATGATGGCAACAAATGTACAAACATGCTTGACACAATGGATGGATGTATGGATTGTGATAAGAGTTGCATGAGCCCCCAATAAAATGATTTAATAAAATTTTAAAAAAGAGTTAGACCTGGAACTATTTATATTTTCCAGAAATTTAGGTGATTGGATATATTGGAAGGTGTAAGTTATGACAAAAAACTATAGTAATAATATATAATATCTTAAGGGTTCAGGGGATGGTAGGGGAGGGAGGGGATAAAGAGGAGTGACATCAAGGAGTTCAAGAAGAAAATAAAATGTATTGATGGCAGCAATTGTACAACTATACTTGATCTAATGGACCTATGGGTTATAATTATATATGTAAGCACTCTTAATAAAATGTTAAAAAACAAAATAGTCCACTGTATTTGGTCAAACGTTTAATTAACTCACCTCTAATGCAATGGCTGGAACTGTGTGCGATGTTAGCTGGTGCGATGTTAGCTGGTATGATGTAGGTATTGATGGTTTCATGGGCCTTCTGTGGTTCACAGGGCAGGCCTCCCTCACCCCTGCCTTAGATAATGCTGCGTCTCTGGCCCAGAGTCTTCCCCCTTCCCTGGACCCTTTATCACCAACAGGTTGCCTTTATGGGAAAACATCTGATTCAACTAAAATGCACAATAGCTATGGCCAAGGTTTAATCCCTTCCCCCATTAGTCCTTGCATCAATAGAGAAATATTCATTACTAACAGATACGGGAGATGATACTAGGAGCTAGAATAGTGCCCCTAAGGACTTGCAAGAGGAGCAATGGCATAGTTTCCCAAGCAGTGACCTACTTCTGGGCTCAAGGACACATCTGATTGTGGTCATTAGACCACAGGCTGTACTTCACCTCCAAGGGAGATTGAAAAATGTATAGTTGCTGTTATTGTGTTATTATTTATTTATTTAGCCTTGGGATGTGAAGACAGAATGTGGAAACTTTAAAACTATAAGAATAGTTTTTAAAAGATCAAATTGTGCAGCCATAAAGAACTAATTTCTACTATGGGTGAGAAGACTAGAAGGCCAACTACCTCCCCCCTACAGGTGATATAGCAATAAATAGGTAGCAGTATATAAGCCAGGTTGTGTGACTCCAGAACCCACTTCCAACCACAGCACTATTGTTCCAGCTACAGGATTGTTTTTGAAAACACAAACAATAACATATAAGCCATCTTGGCAGACAAATAGGCCAATAGAACAGAGAGCCCAGAAACAGTACTTTTTGTGTATGGACATTCGATAGGTAAGATATATGCCAATGCCGGCCAATGGGGGGAGGATGCTCTTTACAATAACTGGATGGAACAAGTAAGCATTCTTACAAACAAAGCAAAAGGGTCACCATCAGTCACAATTGATTCTATGGCAGTAGGCTGTGGTGAAATCCTAGACTCCCACATAGCACCATTCTTAGAAAATCAATTCCAAGTAAGTCAAAATCTGAGAGGCAAAGCTACAAAGATTTTAGAAAATAATACAGCAGCATATCTTCATGGTTGCCTGTCATATCTGTTAAAGAAGATAAAAGAAGCTGAACACCAAAGGATTGGATTAATAAGTTCAACATTAAACGTAAGAACTTATTTTCATCAAAATAAAAGACCACCTGTGCTTTTGCACTGTGTTTTACAACAAAATATTTTTCCAAAATAATTTGTTGGAGTTGAGTCAATTCCAACTCATAGCAACCCTATTGGAGAGGGGAGAGTTGCTCCATTGGGCTTCTGAAGCTATACATCTTTGCAGAAGGAGACGGCCTCATCTGACCCCATGAGTGGCTAGTGGGTTCCAACTGCCAATCTTTCAGATAGCAGGCCAACACTTAGCCCACTGCACCACGTGGACTCTTAGAGCCCTTTCCTGAATAGGTGAATCATGTGTACAAATCAATTAAAAGCAGTAACAGAGAGAACAAGGGGGGAGACGTTGACAACAGTTTGATCCAACACAAGGAGAAAAATGCAAAAACCCTTTCATTACACAAGCCGTGGAACCATTCTTCAGAAGAGGCTGAGTCACCTGAAAGGGAAGACCATGTTAGGGAATACACCTGTTAGGGGGGCATCTGACCCGACCCAACGAAGAAATCTTTGCAAATAGAGTTGCTCTTTGTATATTCCCAACTAATGCACACTTTGATTTATTCATGTCTTTCATTCAACAAAATATTCACCGATCCTCACCACTCTGCTAGATTTGAGTGATTTGATACGAAGCCGAAAAAATGCCACCAAAGTGCTCTAGGAGCTCACTGTTTGCTGAGGTGGACAGATCATCAAAGAGGTCGTTTCAATATTTTAAAGAGATTAGAGGCCCGTAGAGTGCTTTTCTGTGTGCCCGACCCAGGACGGGTCCTCGGTGTTAGCGCCTACTGTGACAGGTGAAGTGGACGTCACAGGCAGATTGTAACATGACGAAGTGACTTTCTCATCATGGAAATGGGCCTGTCATTTGCCTTTCAAGAGAATACACAATTGAGCCCACACCCAAACTCAGATTGCCACAGGGAGATCTGCTCTATCCTGAGAACTGAGATGAAGGTTGTGGAGCAGAAAGACCAAGGCCTGGCCCTCAGATCGTGGTAAATTCTTTATGGTCTGGGTCACGTGGCAGAAGCAGCCAGCCTTGACTCGTGAGCCCCTTCTCTCTCACGAAGGGCTCCGCTCACGTTTCCACAACCCTTCCTTGAATATCTAATTCAAACCTCCATGCCCCCCACGCAGCCTTCCCTGAACCTCGCAGGAACCATGAACACTTCCTTCCTCTGTGTGCCACTGTGCCCCGCCCTGGGAGCCCTGCCCAAACCGCCTCTAAGGCGGGCTATCCTTGGATGCCATGAAATTGATTTGGGGCTCAGAGCAACCTCGTGTGACAACAGAACTGACGACAGGGTTTTTCCAAACTGTAATTTTCCTGGAAGCAGAGCACCAGCTCTTTCTCCACAGAAGGCTGGGCAGGTTTGAACTAGCAATCTGTCCGTCGCAACTGAGTATGTGACCATCACACCACCCCTTTGAACTCTTCTGCTCTGTGACCCAGGGCGCTCAGTGTTGAACTTTTTGCTTACTGGTTGTTTGGGCCAGTCCGGGCCATGCAGCCGCTTGCCCCAGCCCTCCCGAAAGATAGCCTGCTGGACTGTGTGGCCCGTCCACCCACCTCTCGAGGCCAGAGCTGGACTATGCAGTCCCTGCCTCCAGCATTCCAAGGAGCTCATCTCTCCAGGCCGGGTCTGTACAGCCCCTTCCCTCAGCGTTCCAGGATGATTTACTCACGGACCACATCCTGACTCAGACCTGCGACTGCAGCACCAGAAGGCCTTCCTTCCCCTTATCAGTACACACGTCCTTGGCTCAAGCCCTGTATATGTCCCACTGCCTCACTGCCAGGTGCGATTCCCTGACCTAACGCGTTGGGTCTCAGAACCCGCCGCCCGGGGGCTCACGATGCCCCTGTCACTTTCCCGGCTCTCCCTTCCCTCCGGGAAGTTCTTTCTCTGCCTCAATAAAATCTTTCTCAAATGCACATTCCTGGCTAAATTCTATCTCTGTTCCATGCCTCCGTCTCCAACCTCTCACTGGTCACACTGTTCTGTGACTTTTGTTATTTTTATGTATTTGTCTCCTCCTTAGGCACCTATTAGTAGCTGACTGATTTTTGAAATTAATTTGAGTGAACTAATGTATTCTTTAGCCTGATTTGACTTTGAAGACCTTGGAAAGTCGTGTTTAGGATATTGCTCCTGATGAAGGTATTTATGGAAACTGCCTCTTTTTAGATAAAGGTCCAATAATGTTCCATACAGAAGTTTGCTCGCAAATAGATGTGCACCTTCTCTACACCACCCAATTAATTCCAAGCTCGAAAATACCTGGATGCCTCGAAGACCTGGCCTGGATTTGTGTGGCTGATATTCTTCATTCACATGCACAACCATGCTGGAACCTGAGGATCAGAGGCCAACATCGTGACTGATGAAAGCTAGGCTGGGTCCAGGGCTGAGCCATGGGGAGCTGGAAAGAGACATGGCCTCACTCATGCTAGTCTTCCTACGTTTACTAAGAGCCCAGGTGCTGCTGTCGGGGAAGCACTGGCCAGCTGAGTGTGACAAAGTGGCCAGCTGCTCGGTGAAAGAGAGAGGAGCTAGCTGTTCCCACCAAGACTGACGGGCTCCGAAACCCTATCTAGAATCACTAGAAGTGGCTCAGTGACTGTGCGCCTGCTTTTGTGGTGGTGATGGTGGTGTGTATTTTTTTAAGCTCAGACGAGATACCCCGCCATTCTTACCCAGATATGCATCAGAAGGAGGTTGGGGCAACTGAAAAATTATTTCTAAATATCTAAGCTCTTACAAAGAACTTGAGCTTACACTGTAAAACTCACTCTTGAATAAAGAGGTTTGATGTAGTTCTTTATCCAGAAGCGGGCAACCTTTTTTCTGTAAAGGGTCAGAGAGCAAATATGTTAAAGCTTTGCAAGCCATGTGGTTTCTGTCGCAACTCCTGAACTCTGTCACTGTGCCCCAAAGGGCAGCCAGCCTCAAACCATGCCGGGACCAATAGGAACCACCTGTGTTCCAATAAAACTTTATTTACAATCAGGTGGAGAGCCAGATTTGACCTACAGGTTATAGTTTGTTAATCATGCAGTTTATGAACAAAGATGAGAATTCCATTTAGTACATTATATTATAGGCCCCAAAGAATAAAGTAACCTTTTGAAAATGAAAACAAAATCTGCCAACAACACTTCAGAAATCAAGTATTCTTTCTTACTAAAATTCTATATGCACAAGTCCCTTGACTTAGAATAGAGTTTCTCCATATTGGTGGACATTTGGGGTCAGGTAACCCATGACGGTGAAGCTCTGTCCTGTGAACTGCAGGACATACTCGTATAGCAGAACCTCTGGCCCTACCCGCTGCCCCGGTGTGACAACAAAGACTGGCTCCCAACATTGCCGACTGTGTTCCCTCACACAACGCCACTGATTCAGAAAGGGAGACAAGGGATGCCTAGTCCAAACAGCAGACTCTGTGTCAAAAACAAAAATAACGTGCCAAGCTGTGCTAACATATCGACTGTTAACTGTCAGTGACAAAAATCTACTCCTCTAACACCAATTCCTTCTTGATATGATTGAGCTACTGGATTGTATAATATGTTCATTATAGCTCAATAAAGACCTTTTTGTTTTGGAAAAACATCTACTCATCTTTCAAGGACACCTCGAATAGTTCTTTTTCCATGATGCTGTCCAGATGGACCACTCTCCCTTCTCCAACAGAACAAATGCCACAGAAATCAGAATCTTAACAAAGCCCTTCTGCAAGCACTCTCAGCCCAAACGGTCATCATTCATAATCGTCATTTGGAGTTCCGGGGGATTTTAATGGTCAGGTGAGGGACTAAATCTTGGTTCGGGCAAAGATCCAATCCTATTACTGAGACTTCCACATCCTACAGGCAGGGCACGACCTGCTAACAATGCCTCATGACAGAGAATGAGATGAGCAATCTGGGGAAGAAAATAAATAGAACACAGACTGAACCAGTCATGGGTATTTATAAATAGCTCCTGGGCCTGGAGCCAGGAGGGTGATCATCAGAGAGTCTTAGATTTCACAGCTCCCTCGGCCTTGATTGACTAGTTTCAGGAGTGTGCCAATGGCTGGCTGTTCATTACAGGCACAGGGCAGGCTGTCCTCTGGGAGCCTCTACCAGGTGGCAAGCTGGCAGGATACACACACTACATGTGCCACCTTCTGTGCACAGTCACTCAGGAACGTGCCAGTAAACCAATAAGTGCTGTGCAACTAGAGACTAGCAACAAGAGGCTGCCCGGAACCAGGGAAGCCCTCTGCACCTTGCACCCCATCCCAGCCTCTCAGACTTGGCCGGGGGTTCTGCTCACACCAGCAGTTTGCTGTTTGCCTAGTAGGTGAGCACTTGCCTAATTGCCTTGTTCCTTATCAGTGTCTTGCCCCCACGCCAAGTGACCCATCTTCCCGTGTGACTTTTCTGTGACTTTTGAGTTGGCTCCGCTTTGTGGAGACATCATGTGCATAATATAGAGCTGTACTTCACAGAGTTTTCAAGGTTGTGATGTTTCGGAAGCAGGATATCTGTTCTGCCTTCTGAGGCACCTCTGGGTGAGTTGCACTGTCACCCTTTGGGCCAGGAGTCCAAACTGTAACTGTTCATGCCACCCAGGACTACTTTCCTGTGTGACTAAACCTTTAACTAGCCTGAGTCCTTTTTCATGCAGCGGTGGGTCTTGGCTCCCTGTGCCCACATAGTTCTTCATTGTTCACCCACTTCATGAGCGACCTGTCTTCACAGCCACCCTGCTTCCCATCTGCTGTCTGCCCTGTGAGCCTGTTAGTATGCGAACTCATGTTTCTACCGACAACGTTGACCTTTCTGTAAACGGTCACAGACATGAAAAAAAAATCCTCGTTGACCCCCACAAACTTTGCCATGGTGAGGGGAGGCTTTCTGGGGTTGAGCTAGTGCTATGCTTGGGATGAGCTAAACTTGATCTGTGGGATAAAATTTCCTAGATGGGAATCAGGCAGGTATTCCATTGGAATACTTAAGATCTTTGGAAACAACACTGGATATGCATGTGGTGGACGTCCCGGCTCCTGGTTTCCTGGCATACCTTGTTAAAAAGTCCCACAATATGGATGGGAAATGATACGGAACCCAGAAGATAGTATCTTCTCTTGGCATCACCGGTGTCAAGATCGTCTGCAGCAGTAACTCTCCCCACACACACACACACACACACTTGTTCAGCACACTTAAATTTTTTTATTATTTTGATAAATCATTTTTAAAATCATTTTATTGGGGGTCATACAATTCTTATCAAAATCCATACATATATCCATTGTCAAGCACATTTGCACATTTGTTGCCATCGTCATTCTCAAAACATTTGCTTTCTACTTGAGCCCTTGGTATCAGCTCCTCATTTTTTCCCCTTTTCCTACCACCCTCCCTCCCTCATGAACCCTTGATAATTTATAAATTATTATTATTTTGTCATATCTAACACTTTCCGATGTCTCCCTTCACCCTCTTTCCTGTTGTTCATCCCCCAGGGAGGAGGTTATATGTCGATCCTTGTAATCAGTTTCCCCTTTCCACCCCACCCTCCCGGTATCGCCACTCTCACCACTAGTCCTGAAGGGATCATCTGTCCTGGATTCCCTGTGTTTCCAGTTCCTGTCTGTACCAGTGTACATCCTCTGGTCTAGCCAGATTTGTAAGGTAGAATTGGGATCATGATAGTGAGGGGAGGAAAAAGCATGTAAGCATTTAGCAACTAGAGGAAAATTGTATATTTCATTGTTGCTACACTGCACCCCGCCTGGCTTGTCTCCTCCATGAGACCTTTCTGTAAGGGAATGTCCAGTTGCCTACAGATGGGTTTTGGGACCCCAATCTGCATTCCCCCTCAATCACAATGATTTGATTGTTTCTTCTTTGATGCCTGATACCTGATCCCTTCGACACCTCGTGATCATACAGGCTGATGTGCTTCTTCCATGTGGGCTTTGTTGCTTCTGAGCTAGATGGCCGCTTGTTTAACTTCAAGCCTTTAAGACCCCAGATGCTGTATTTTTTGATAGCCAGGCACCATCAGCTTTCTTCACCACATTTGCTTATGCACCCACTTTGTCTTCAGCAATCGTGTTGGGAAGGTGAGCATCACGGAATGCCAGTTTAATAGAACAAAGTATTCTTGCATTGCTCAGCCTTCATTTGGGGTTTCAGTAATTCCTTTCGGTTATATTACCCTTGATCAAGCCCTACCAGGCCTCCTTAATAAATCATTTTATTGGGGGCTCTTAGAGCTCTTATCACAATCCATGCATCAATTGTATCAAACACATTTGTACATATGTTACCATCATCATTTTCAAAGATTTTTCTATTTGAGCCCTTGGTATCAGGTTCTCTTTTTTCCCTCCCTCCCGCACCCTCCCACCCTCATGGATGGGTAAACTATAAATTATTAAATTATTATTATTTTCACATCTTGCACCATCCACTGTCTCCCTTCACCCATGTTTCTGTTGCTCGTCCTGGGGGGTGGCAGGGGCAAGGGGTGGGGAAGGAGGATGACGTCGATCGTTGCAATCAGTTCCCTGTTTCTCCCCTCTCTCACCCAACTTCCCCCTCTCCTCATGGCATCACTACTTCTGTTACTGTTCCTGAGGAGTTTATCTGTCCTGGATTCTGAATGTCCAGAGCTCTTATCTGTACCATTGTACATGTTCTGGTCTAGCCAGATTTGTAAGGTAGACCTGGGGTCATGATAGTGGCTGGATGGGGGTGGGAGTGGTGGAGCATTAAAGAACTGGAGGAATGTTATGTGTTTGCTTGGTGCTATACTGCACCCTGGCTGACTCATTCCTTCCTTGTGACCCTTCTGGAAGGGAATGTCCAATTGTCTACAGACGGGCTTTGAGTCTCTTCTCCGACCCCCATCATTTGCATCAATATATTTGTTTGTTTTGGTTCTTCCTATCAACGCCTCATGAACACACAGGTTGGTGTGCTTCTTCCACGTGGGCTTGCTGCTTCTCTGCTAGATGGCCATTTGTTTAACTTCATGTTATTAGAACAAAGTGTTCTTACATTGAGGGAGGACTTGATTGGAGACCTAATGCCCATCTGCTACCTTGATACTTAACATTTAAATATATGTACATTGAGTTAGTTAATTGTGCCAGCCTGGCTGATAATCACATGTGGTGCTGGTTGAAAGGCGGAGGGATAAATGGGTGGTGAAGCCTCGCCTTTCTAGTTCTCGGGTCTCTTGTTTTGTGATGG
>NW_022111368.1:17697716-17711560 GCF_000313985.2 Echinops telfairi
GCACAATACCCGCACTGTGTCTCTAGTGCTGCCGCCCTTAGCATTGTGGGTCAGTCAGGGAGTGTCATACCTCATGGTGAGGCCAGTCCCATGATCCTCTCTGTGTATTGCCTGCTCTGAGCAGGAATGTCATCCTCCAGGCTTGGTGGGCCAGGATGTGGCTCTCTCTCTCTCTCTCTCTCTCTCTCTCTCTTTCCCTTTTAGTTTGCTCCCGTATGGTCTAGGCAGACCCACCACTCCCCCACCACCACTGTATCTTCAGTGCTGTCCTCTATAGTGAGGAGGGGGTCAACTTATCTGGGACTGGGGCCAGTCTGAGTAACTCATAAATATTAATCATACTGCATCCACCTCACTCATGAGAAACCATTCCGGGTTCTCCAAGGATAGTGCACAAGCAGCGCCTTCAAGGTCACCTAGAACCTTATTAAAAATGCAAATTCTCAAGCAAATTCTCAAGACTTCCAGAATCAGGAATTTTTGAAATGAGGTCTGCAGTGAATTGTCTAATGCAGTCTCTGTAATTCCCACTAAACAACGTCTTCTTGCTGGGTCTGGGTAAGAAAAGTGAGGGAAGACACTGAGTCAGTTGTTAACAGGTTTAATTGTGATTGCCACCCTGCTGGGTATAAAATGAGCCACCTGAGAACCAGGAAGGGGCAGAGTGGGGATCTTACTATCAGCAAGAGAGGAAGAGCCAAGAGCAGAACACATCCTCTGGACCCTGAGAGTCCTGCACATTCAACTGCTTCATTCAGAAAACAGCTTTTACCCCAGAGGAGTGGCAGGGGAGCAGATGAGGCAGCAGCAGTGGAGCCAAGAGCCCCAGCAGGAGCCAGAGAAATGAACTTCCCAGCCCACAGAGCAAACAAAGTTGAGTGCCCTTGGGCAGGAGGCTGGCTTGTGGAATAAAGCGTTTCCAGGCATTTAAGGTGGGGGGTGGGGGTGGGGTGGGGTTAACCCACAGAACGAGAGCTGAGTGACTTTGCTTTATGGAAGAGTGGCATACCTCTGGAAATGTATTGACAGCTCTGAAAGAGCTTTGTAGCAGTACATGCGCAGGGCAGAGGCAGTGGACCAAAGACCAAAGAAAGGTCTGCTTGTGGGCACAGAGAAGGGGCTGTCCTGCTGAATATTTATATCCTGAGCATTTGTAACCTTGTTAACTTCCTTAATGAACCCCATCATGGTGAACATTGTCTCTGAGTGCCGTGTGGCCTTGCAATGAACTGTCGAGCCCACCCACCGAAGTAGAGTGCTGTAGGAGAGTCTGTTGGTATCTGACCCCTGCCTTGGGAGCCAGAAGGTCAGACGTGCCTCCAGCTGAGTGGAGAGTGCCGTGGGAGGGGCAGGCGTGTGAGAGTTGATAGGTCGGGCACATCTGACCTGAGCCTCCGAGGAACTGGCCTAGGTGATACAGATGTTGAGTTTGATTTTCTTCCCTCTTTTGTTGTGGGCAGAGATTAGGTGGCACCCTCACATCCTAGTTCTTTGGATACAGTTTTGGCGAGTTTTGTTTGAGTGACTCGCAGGATCTACCTGTTGTGCCCTCAAGTTTGAGAAGCACCGTTCTAGACCTTAGGACCATAGAGATGAAAGAGACCGTCCAGGCCAGTGGTTCCCCAGCATAACTGGACATTGTATTCACCTGAAATGGAAACGAAGAAGGAAGCAGGGCCGCCGGAGCATGGGACAGCAGAGGAAGGAGGGAGAGACGGAGGGCCAGGGCCTGTTCCATTCCCAAGCATAACACTAGACCAACTGAATCTGAATTTCCGGTGCCTGGGCTTGAACTTTAGTGTATGTGTGTTCTTTTAATCCCTGGTGACCATAATGTATAGTGAGGGTTGAACATTACTGATGCGGGTTAGGAATTTTCAATCCTACCTCACGGCTGAATCATGGGAGGGGGCTCTTATATCCAGGTGCCCACAATGTACTCCTGACTGATAGAATCAGACTCCCCCTCGGTGGATCCTAGAAATCAGTGGTTTTACACGGTCCAGAGGGTCCAATGTGCCATCCAATTTGGAAACCAGTGCTTTAGGGTCATCCTTCCAACCTCATGCTACCATTCAAAAACAAGACTAGATGGAGAAAATCCTTCATCCGTGGACTTGTTGTAGTGTGGTGGCTTGTGTGGATCATAACAAACTATGTTAACATTGAGCAGAATGGGAATTACAGGACACTCTATTTATGACGCTTAGATGGAATCTGTGCCTAGACCAAGGAGTCATTGAAACAGAGCAAGGAAGCATTGCATGACTTAAGTCAGAAAATGTGTGCATCAGAATTGCATCCTCTCATCATACTTATTCCGTCTGTCTGGTGAGGACATGATCAGTGAAGTTGGACTATGTGAAGACATCAGGAACAACCTGCAATATGCAGATGACCCAACCTTCTTTGCTGGAATCAAGGCGGCCTTGAGGTATTTGCTGATGAAAATCAAAGATGTCAGTCTTCGTTGTGGATGGCAACTCTATGTGAAGAAAACAAAAATCCCCAACGTCATGATAAATGGGGAAAAGATAGATGTCGTGAAGGGTTTCATTTTATTTGGATCCACAACAATAATAAGGGGATCAGTAGATAAGATACACAATGTCATATTGCATTGCGCACAACCTCTCTTTAAAGCATTATAGCACAAAAAATGTCACTTTGAGGACACCTGGTCTACGTCACGGCATTTTCAGTCGCCCCATATGCTGGACAATAAATAAGGAACTGCAAAATGGATGTCTTCGAGTCACACTGCTGGTGAAGAGTATTAACAGGACCATGGACTGTGAGAAGAACAAACGTCTGTCTTGGGGAAAGAGAGCCAGAATGCTCCTTTGAAAAGATGAAGGTGAGATTATTGTCTCAAGTCCTTTGGACCTGTTCTCAGGAGAGACCAGTCACTGGAAAAGGTTGTCAGCCTTGGGAAAGGGGAAGGTCAGGGGAAAAGAGGGAGACCTCTGAGGAGAACGATCGACCCAGCGTTTGCCGCAAGAGGGAGGATGGCCCAGGACTAGGCGCTGCTGCAGTCTGTTGTACAGCGGGCCTCTCGTGGCACCCACCATGAAGAATGACGAGCGGAATAGAGAGGAAGTAGCCAGAGTGAACACCGCTCAACCTTCCTAATGCCGCGACCCTCTAATACAGGGCCTCATGTGGTGGTGACCCCCAACCATAAAATTATTTTCGTTGCTACATCATCACTGTCATTTTGCTACTGTGATGAATCGGGCGACCCCTGTGAAAGGGTCATTCAACCCCCAAAGGGGTCACAACCCACAGGTTGAGAACCGCTGGTCTAAGTCAAACTTCTTGTTGCCAAAAATTGAGCAACAGTGAAGTTTCTGAATGCGCTATGAGTGAAATGAATTCACAAGGAATATAAGGTGGTTCTTAGAGTGCTCGCCCACGTTGCAGGTTTCTTAGGCACAAAGAGGTTGCGAGTGCAAACAAGTTTACGAAGCCCTGCTCCCATCAGCAAGCTTTGCTTCATCAGAGGCTTCCAAACTGCTGGCAGAACCCAGGGGGCTTTGAAGCCCCCGAGAGAGAATGGAAAGAGGTGGAGGAAGGAAGGAAGCTCCAGGGGAGGAATACCAGTCCCTGGTTTCAACCATCACACTGGCTGGCATCTCTTTTGTACGACGGACCTTCACCCAAAGAAACTTCCTATTAGTCATTTTGTCCCAGAGCTGAGGAAAAAATCAGAAACCTCTGCCATAGTACAAGAGACAATTCCTGTCTTAGGGTCTCCTGAGTGGCAGAACTGCGGGCTCCAGGGACTGTGGAGGCTGGCAAGGAGGAGAACCTTGAACCTCAGGGCCATCAAGTCGATTCCCACACATAGCGAGAGGCTGCAGGACAGGGTAGCACTGCCTCCATGGGTTTCTGAGACTGAACTTCTTCACAGGAGTAAAAAGCCTCGTCTTTCTTCCGAGTGGTTTTGAACTGCCAGCCTGGTGGTTAGCAGGCCAGCAAGTAACCAGTAGACCTCCATTGCTCTGTGCAGGCTGGAACTCCAGCAGGAGGTCTGTGCTATAACCTGGGCACAGACCAAGCTTGAGAATTTCTCTAGCTGCCGTCTTAAGCGAGCAGTAGGTGGGACGCTGAGGCCTTCTTGGTTCTGCTTGTCTTTGGCTGCGTGGCTTTAGTTGTTCCATGGCGTTGGGCAGTCCATTCCCCTCTGGCCTGGTTCTTAAGGGCTTTGACTGACTGGACCGGGCTCACCACTTTATCTAGCATAATTTCCTTGACTTCATAAGCTGATTGTGAACGTGATCACATCAGTAAAACCTCTTCACAGCAAAGCCTAGATTAGGGTTTGGGCAAAACCTGCAGTTGACACATAAAAGAAGCCGTACTTGCCAACACTAACTGTATTGAAGCCATCACAATTCTGGCCATGACATCAAAGCTTGAAGTGTCTTAACTCAACAATCCTCTAGCAAGGTGGTTTATTTTTTCCAAAATGAAACCTACACACAGTGGAATCATGGCTGAGACCACGTGGGGAACAGCGTTTTGTGCTGGGATGAAGCCAAGCGGTTTTTGTCTGAGATCATACCAGCGGTGCCACAAACAAACGCCCCGGAGTAACTCACTCTGCGCCTCCGTTGTGAAGTGGAGAACACTGGAGAGGAAACAGAACGTTGACTGACGGGAGGAAGAGGCAGCAACCGTTTCATGGGAAGATGATACTTGGATGTGGCCATGGAAATGTTTTGGCCCTAGATACAGATCATCGAACACACTATGGACATGCTAAATGTCACTGAATTGCTCACTTGAAATTTGTTCAGTTTAGGTTATGTGGGTTTCACCAGGGGTGGGGATGGGGGTGGGGGTTTCACCCTCAACAAAGTCAAAGTCAAGTCCCCTCTGATTCATGGTGACTGTGGCAGAATGGAGCTGTGCTCCCTAACATTTTCATTGGCTGAATTTTCAGAAGTAGATTGCCAGGCCTTGCTTCCAAACTTATCTCTGGTTGAACTGCAAACATCTTCCCGGGCTAGCGTGTTAACCCTCTGCACTAGTCAAGGCCCCCATGTCAGTAAATACTGTGAGAGAATTCCCTAGGGAATGCTGGGGTTTCAATGTGACCTCACATCAACCAGGAGGCACCATCTCCTGTTGATCCAGGGGAAGCCAAACAAAGTGGAAGTTCATCTGCTTGCATCACAAGCCTTTGCCACGCCATCTGAAACCAGAGTAAACATGAAGGCTTGTTCAATGCTATGTGATAGATAAAGAACCAAGATGAAACGAGGGTATCCTGTAACAAGCTTTACTGGAAAGTGCAGCTGCTGGGCTACCTCAAGGATGGGAAGAGAATAGCCCTGAGACAAAGAAGCCACAAGCAAATATACCGTCAGGGGAGGAGACTTATGACGGGGCTGCAGGTACATTGTCTATTTTAAGTATGTGTATTATATAAACAAAGCCAAACTCGCTGCCATGGACTTGATTCCGACTCACAGTAACTGGGATAGGTAGGCTTATTGTGCCAACCTGGCCAATAAGAATATGTGGGGCTAATAAGGTCGCAGTTTGATTGGAGGGCAAAGAAATAAATGGCTCAGCAAGACCCGCCCCCTCTCTCTTGCTCTCTGATGATCGGACTAGTTCTCTGCCTCAACTTGAGAGCTACATTATCGGTGGGACAGCCAACCCGTGGATCCTGTCGCTAGAGCTTGAGGTTCCTTTGAGACCTGTTTCACCATGCTGCTGGTGTATACATTGCTTGAGCATGAGGCTGTCGGATCCTGTTGTCTTGCATTGTTTGAGTTCAATATCCCATCCAGCTCTGCTTTACTAAGCTCCTGAGCTGCTGATGGTTGGTGACCCACCCTGCTGTTTGCTGCCTATGACCACACTGCCTGCATTGCCCTAGGGAAGACTCAGCTGTCTGATTCCTTGACCTTGGACCCCCAGCAGTATATTATCAACTGTTCCACAGCAGTGAGTTGAACTGAGCCCTCTGTACTGTTGTGTGGACTAATTAGCTGTTATATTCTTTTATGCTGTATATATCTATATCATCTATATCTATATTTAATGATTATATATAATTATACTTATGATTGTGTGTGTGTGTGTGTGTCCTGGTTTTGTTTCTCTAGAGAACCCTGTCTAACACAGTAACTCTATCGGATGGTGTAGAATTGCCCCTGTGGGTTTCCGAGATGGTAACTCTCAGGGAACAGAAAGCTTTATCTTTATCCCTCATGGTTAGCAGATTGACACGTAACTCATGATGCCACCATGGCTCCTTTATATATTATACAGTTAATAGCCAAAGCAAACAGATGGCATTCTGAGCTGTGCTGTCAAATGGAAAACAAAAAGCTCTTCAAGCAAGTGCGCTCTACAATCACTGCCTTAAGTATGCTGAGGAATCTTAAGGAAGAGCTTCAATGGCTGTGTTGGATAGGGACCCTTAAGTCACAATCCTACCCAGGCCCAAGAGAAGAAAGGGCTCGGGATTCCATCAGGCCTTCAGGAGCATTCCCAGTGTGGAAAGGAAAGTGCCATGGCACTGCTTGTGAGAACCTTTAAGCCAGCACAATATATGCTTGTTGGTGGTTCCACGGGTCAATCGATGGTACACTATGCTGTTACAGCCAAAACTTCCGATGTTGCCATGCTGCTGAGACAACCTCATTCTGCCTTGCCTCTAGAGTAAGTCATCGCCAATCCCCAGCCCCTAGGACTATTGCTAGATTAAATAAAAACAGCATGTGTCTCTTGTTGCAGCAAGAGAAAAACATGCAGTACATTCTCTTTAATAGCGAGCTGAATGTCAGAGAAGCAAAGATCAGAGCGGGTGTTGGAAACTGTCTGTCTGAGAGAGTCATGCTGCCTGGAGCTGGCCAAAGCCATGAAGCAACTAATGTCCTGGAGCCAAAGACCAGCCCTAAGAGCAAAGAAGGCCTCCGCTTTCCACCTACTCCTCTCTCACGGCCGTGGCTCGCCCCTTGCCCCTCGCCCAAAGTTCCTATAAAAACCCTTTCACCTCTCTCCTGGAAGAGGCAGCTTTGGGGAGGATATGAAGTTCTATGTGAAACACACACAAAGAGAGAGAAGGTGTCGTGGTAGTGAAGTGGGCTACACGTTGGGCTCCTAACCACAAGGACAGCAGTTTGAAACCAAGAGCCGCTCCCAAGGAGAAAGATGAGGCTTTCAACTTCCGGAAAGATTGACAGTCTCAGAAAGCTACAGGGGCAGTTCTACTCCATCCTATAGGGTTGCTCTGAGTTGGAATTGACTGCTGGACAGGGAGTTTGGAGCTGTACACACACACACACATACACACACGTATATCCTGCACATGTATTGAGTTCTTTATCTTATTCTCCATCTCTAAATATTTGGCATCCTTTTGGAGGCAGACATTCAGGGAACTGATTTTTCAGTAGCACCACCCTTCCCCATAAGTGACAAAGGGGATCCTACCCATTAGGAAGTGTCACTTGAGGAGAAGTGCTACCGGGCTGTGTACATCACTTCCCAGGGTGCCTCCCTACGAGGGCTCATCGGACCCAGTCCTCTGGAAGAACATCTGAAAATGTGCTACAGGCTGAGCCTAGGCAGTCACTGACCCGCCAGCTGCGCCTCTCCACTTGGCCCCAGTCAGTGCAGACACTGAGAGGAAACTGCCCCAGCTTCCTAAGGACACACCTATGCTTGAGGGGATGTGTTCCTAATGCCAGCTCTGCTCGGGGACTCAGCAGGTCATATAGAACTCAGGACTGCCATGTGGCCTCATCCTCGGGTTCCGTTGGCGCATGCCTTACCCAGAAGTTGCGTAAAGCAAATTGAACATGGCCCTAGCCTCTGTTGGTCACCTTCCTCAGAAGGGTGGGTGGGGTGGCATACTCATAGAAAAGATGGCAGCGAAACATGGGGAACGTATTCCAAAAAACCCCAAGCTCACTGCCATCAATTCCATGCTGACTCACAGTGAACCCTTGTGGGTTTCCTAGATGATATCTCTTCGTGGGAGTAGAAAGCCCAGTCTCTCTCCCAAGTTGCTGTTGGCAGTTTCGAACTGCCAACCATGCACATCACAATCTAACGCATGATCACTACACCTCCAGGGATCCTTGGGAGGCAATTCTCTCTTAGTCTCTTATGATTATGTATGTTCTGGGTGAGACAAGTGCTGACTATATTTTCATGGATATGCACATCAGGGATTGCCTTGAGTCAAAGTCATGGTGGCTCCCTCTGGAGTTTCTGAATTCATAAGCTTAGGATACTTCTCCTGGAATGCAGCCTTGGGTGCATGTATGTCATCATCCCACCACCCTGTGGGAATTCTAAAATGCATCAACTCTGGCCACTGCCGTTGCTGTAACACTGCTCCTCCTTCCTCAGCCAGTACCGTGTGCTTCCTGCCAAAGAACAACAAAACACACACAAACCCATTGTCATCGAATCCATTCTGACTCACAGACGCCCTGTCTAGGGTTTCCAAGACTGTGGATCTTCACAGGAGTGACTGGTGGGTTAGAACTGCTGACATTTGGGTTTCCAACACTTACCCTCTAGCAACACCATGCAATGGTAGCAGGGCCTGCTTCAAACCTACGAGGTGGGTACAATCCCACGCATGACCTGCAACTGACCATCACTGGTCTCCACAGTCAGTAGGAGGCCTTGGTCCTCCAGCTCTAAAGTTCTGCAAGCCTGTGATGGCAGCTATGGTCAATTCATGTAAGAACAAGGCTGCTTCTTAATATAGACTCTGCAGGCTAGGTGGCGTCTCTGGAGAAGTCTGGAGATTTGATGAATCACCCAGGAGAGTTCTGTATGAGAACCAGGAACTATCATTGTAAACAAATTCTTCCAACTCTGCCTCTCAATTGACTCATCACTGCAGCAAATCATAAGAAGCTGGAAGTGGACCACAGTCTATTGCAAATGCCTGCATAAATCACCGGACTATGAAATAACTAGGCAGGTGGAGACTGCCACAGATATAAACATAAGATGCACCAGCTTACTCTGCAGCAGGAGTTCTCATTTTGTTATGTAAATGATTTTTCTTATTAAAAGATGAAGTAAACGGTAGTCAGCGAACCCCTTCTAAATGGCAAATTAACCTTCTCAAAGGACCCGGCTTTCATAGCGTGCCCTGGAGAAAAACAAGACTTACTACTCTCCTTACACTCGACCAAGGGAAGTGAAAAGAGCAGGGACCGCCCAAGGCAAGGAGGAAATTGACCCATACAGCATGAACTATGCTATTCACTTAATGGGGGGGGGGGCGGATTGCTGGGTATGATCAGAAGTCACAGCATCACCTTCCTTCCTCATCACAAAACTCCTCCCCCTTAGATCTCTTTGAAGGCTTGAGGCCAAGCATCGGGTTTTTCTCAACAAAGGAGCTTTATTAGAGCCCTTACTGCCCTGGAATTGGTGCTGATTCATAGAGACCCCATTGGGCTGGGGTGGGGGGACAGGGTTGAATTGCCCCTGGGAGCTTCTGAGATGGTAACTGTGTGTGGGAGTAGAAAGCCCCATCTTTCTCCTGAGGAGCTGCTGGTGGCTTCGTACTGCAGACCTTCTGGATCACAGCCCAGTGCAACCACTACACCTCTAGGGCTCCTTCTTCTCAGTACACCCCTGTGATGGACCTGTGTCCTTCGAGAAGAGCTGTCAAGATCAGCCCTTGGGAATCTCAAAGGACAATAGCTACAATCTTCTGAGATGACCTATCTGCCTTGAATTTAGCTAGCCCAGCAGATCCCCTCTGAGGTCGCTATTTTGATTAGACCTAGTTTGGAAGACATCCTAACAACACTAGGACAAACGTATTACTCAAATGTGCATGTGTGTGCGTGTGTATAAAACTTGTCTGTAGCTGTTCACTAATTAGAGACACATTTAAACATTTTGTTTGGAACGAAACACACAGGATAATAGGGTTCATGCATTTTTAATTGTATGTGTATTCATTGTAACATCAGGCGTAAGTATGACTTTATTATGTCTTTGTTTAGAAACATTGAGTGTTTTAAGGGGATCTGTTCAAGTAGCTATACTCTTTTCACTTACCTTTGTATACTCCGTTCACCCTGCTAGGAGAACCATGCTCTGAACCCTAAATGAAGGCCCCTTCACGTACTTCAGTGACAGAGGCTCTTCAAAGCGTGTTGGTCATAAGGCCTGGTCACTAACTTAACCCATCATCAGATCCCAAGTCAAACTCTGATACAACGATAAATCTCTCAGCCTTGGCCTCTATCTGTCATATGGTGCACTAGGCTGGATCCTCTAGAGAAACAAACCCATCAACACTTGTATGTGTACATATACAGAAAAGTGGTTATATCAAGAAATGGCTCACACGGTGTAGAATTAAGTCCATTCCAGTTCGAGTCTACGGATCAGATGTAAGCCGAGGACTTCTCCTGACTCTTGTATCTGCAGGGCGTGATGAACACGAAGCAGGAAGATGAAGGACGACCATAGACTGATGGATGTCGAGCTGAATGTATCCAAGTTTGGCCAAATGAATCCAATGTTGACTGTCCACTGATGGCTCCTGAGATCAGCAGGTAGGTCCATGGACCAGATGCAGGATCCAGATCCAGGGGAAGTGAGCTAATTTCTACACAGTGTTCACCTGTATTATGGGTAGACCAATCCTGAACAAAATCTCCCTCAGTTGCTTCAAGGGTGTGAACAGATTGAGGAGGTGGTATTATACCTGATTCTTCCCACAACTGTTTGACCTCTTCACAGAGGATTCCATCATGGGCCACACTATGTTAGATCCAGTCATGGGAGAACCCTGGCCCACCCAAGTTGACATAAAACCTAACTATTAAAGTCTACCCCCTACCAACTTGACACTTATACACCTCTCCTTAAACCACACATAATTTCTAAGCAAGGCGATAATAAAGTCATACTTGTGCCTAATCTGATAAAATCAATTCAGGTACAATCAGAAATGCAGTAACCCTATTCACATTTTGTATTTTATATATGAACCAAACAAATGCATTTGGATGCATACATACAAAGAGGAAATATTCATTAACGATGACCATCCTCATTTCTGCAGCTGGTAATGTGGCCATAGCTGGTGTTTAGAATGACCTGCTTCTACTACCCATTCCATATTACACTTGGCTTCAAAAATTGCCTCAGCTGGTTGTTGTTCTTTGCCCGATAGTGACCCAAACGTTCCTTCCTGATCTCAGAGCAGATTAGTTTCTGCTCCACATTACATGCACACTGTGTTTCATGTCAGGGCTTGCAAGCTCCACGATGTAACAATGCTGTGACCTCTCAGACACAGATCTTCTGGGAGATGTTTGTGGGTGGATTTGAACCACCAACTTTTGGCTAGTGGTCGAACACTTAATTATTGAAGGAGGAGAAGTGTCTTGCTCAAAATTATATCTCTAGGTGTGTTAGTCTGGGTACTTTAGAGAAACAAATCCATAGAAACTCATGTATAAGAGAGAGTTTCATGTAAAGGTTAAGTGCACATCAAGAAAACATCCCAACCCAGTGCTGCCCAAGCCCACAAGTCCAACTTTAACACGTGTCTGATACCAATTCACAAAGTCCTCCTCCATCTCACAAAACACACACTATGACACCGACTGCAGGAGGAAAGCCGAGTCAGTGACGTGTAAGCATCTTAGCACTGCAGGTGTCTCCATATGGCTGCTCCAGCACCCAGGGCTGCATCGGGGTAGGTCCATGTGGCTTCTCCTGAGGGATGTCTTGCAGGAAGTCAGCCTTGCCAGCTGAAGCTGGGAACTGGCTAAGGCAGCTGCACCCTGGTGCAACCATCAGGAAGCAAGAGACCCGAGAACTAGAAAGGTGAGGCTCACCGAGCCATTTATCTCTCCGCTCTTCAATTAACCCCACATGTGTTTATTGGCCAGGTTGGCACAATAAACTACCTCACTAGGACAACTCTCTTCAGAGTGCTGCTCCAGACGTGATGTCTGCATCGTGGGGTTTCTAGCTCCCACAAGGCCAGGAAGCAAGAGAAGGGGAAATGGGACCAGTGCTCTCCGGCATTGTCCACATCCCAGGAGCCACTTGGATGCCAACTGAATCATTGTAACAACCAGTTAGCCATTCAGATTCATACCTCACACTGAGTTGGGAATAGAAGCTGCTCTTTCTCAGAGCATGAGCGGTGTGCATTCGTCTTGCCCTCTTTTGAATGAGCCATGCAGAGCAAGAGAAAGATGATCTAGTCTTTGGCCTAATAAGAATGGTAGATTGGTACTTGCTTTAACCCCGGTCAGCCCAGTGTCGCCGTTTCAGAGAATGGATGTATCTATCTGCACAGCGTGTACCCACTCCCTCACGTCCCCGATGTTATTTCTGCCTCGGATTGAATTCATTAGATTAGATGGAATGGTAATTCCACTTTTTAATTTGTTCCCCTTCAAACACATCATCCCAGATAAATGCCTCCAACATTAATCTTCCTAGAGAAAAAGCACAGCGTAAACTAGCCTAGACTGATGACAGCCAGCTGGGGAGCTGTTTAACCCTTACAACAAAAAGAAAAGAAAAAGAAAAAACTTTAAGAAAGACTGCATTTCATTTAGGCAAAAGGCATGCATGTGATTTCATGTTTCAGCCAGGCAGTTGGAGTCCCAAGTCATTACATATAAAACACTTCATGAATTTAGAAAGCGATTTGCCGATCCCTGGTGTGAGCGTGGGTCATCCGGGCCCAGGGAGGCACGTAGAGCGTGAGACGATAAGGCAGGAACCTGAGACCGGCCTATCAAGAGGGGGTCAGAGTGAGAGGGTGGGGGAGTTGAAGAGGGGTGGGAAGGGGATCAGGCTTTCCAAGGGCGGTTTCTGGAGGGGAAAGGAAAAGGATAGTAAAGCCAGATCCCCCAAAGATTACAAAGCCAGTCATCAGGACATGAGAGGACCAACTAAAGGAGTCCACACTTTGTCAGATCAACCGGAAACCAGTCAGATGAGCTTCAAAACAAAATGCAAGGTGCCGGGAGGTTGGGCTGCAGTCACCCAGCATCCTGATATCTTTGAGATGATGGAGAAGTGACACATTGGTCTACAACCTGCCAGGTCAGAAGTGACTCGGCCACTGTGTCAAGCCATCTCATTGGCGGTCTTCTTCACTGGCCCTCCGCCTTACTAAGAATGATGTCGTTTGCCAAGGGCTGGTCTCTGCATCACGTGTCCACAGCACCACACAGGCACGCTAGACATCCTGCACCTTCATCTTACATTCCCAGATGGCTCATTTTTGCTTATCCTGGGAGATGGTGCAACCCCCTCCACAGACATGTGGTCTCATGTAGGTAGATCGGCATCAGCATCCTGGTCTACCCAGCATCTCTGAGCACAGCTGCAGAGAAAGGCTGGATTACCAGTTTCAAACTCATTCTCAGGACTAAAGATGTTTGTCAAGACATTGTATTGCCTTGATGAACTCCAGAATTTATTTCATGCATGCATTTTAAAAATTCTTTTGACTAAATATTGGCTTTTGAACCATAGATAATCTATCATTGTCCCTGGACAGATGCCTTACAATGAATGTAGCTCAGATAGTAGGTTTATAAGCATAATCCTATGAAAGGAAAAGAAAAAAAACACACAATTCTTAGGAATTTGAGTGAAGTGAATGCACATTGAAATAGGAAAAGTCAGTGCTGGAAATGTAGCCATAATAATAAAATGTTTATTTTAATCTCAGATTAAATATATACAGATATGTGTTAGTCAGGGACACACGAGAAACAAATCCATGGACACACATGTATATAAGAAAGAGTTTTATATACAAGAGAAATTGAACATTGAGAAAACATCCCAACCCA
>NW_022111368.1:17711660-17718304 GCF_000313985.2 Echinops telfairi
CGAAACACATGCAATGAAGCCAAATGCAGGGCGATCACAAGCCAGTGGGTAGAAAGTCTTTGGGTCCAGTGGCGTTATAAGCATCTCAGTGCTGGCAGGGGTCTCTCTGTGGCTTCTCTGGCTTCCAAGGTCTGGTTGCGTCCATGTGGCTTGTCTTCTGCAATGTCTCCCAGGGTGTGGCAGAGAGAGAGAAGTGTCTTCCGCCTCCAAGGAGGAAGTACCAGATTTCCCAGAATTCTCAGGAGAAGGCCATGCCGGCACAGAAGTCTCATTGGCTAACTCCAGATTGACAGCCTAGACTCCACCCCTACACTCTTAATCCTTAAACTGACACCAGAATAGGTGACTACCACAGGATGCCAATGCAGCCCTGGAAGCATAGTGGGTTGTGTGTTAGGTTGCTAACTGCCAAGACAGTAGTCCAAACTCACCAGGTGCCCTTGGGAGAAAGACATAGCTGTCTGTTCCAGTAAAGAGTTACAGCCTCTGCAACCTCTAGGAGTAGATGCAGTCCATGCTTAAGGGTCACTATGAGTCAGAACCAACTAATGAGAATGGCTTTAGTCTATTTTTTTATTTGGATGTAGATATAGATATAGATAGATATAATATATGTAATATAATGTGATGTGTATAATAAGGTATTTGATGGATTATGTATATAATTTATAGTATTATGGTGTGCATGATGTACATGATATGATATGTTATATGATGTATGTCATACGTACATTAAACTAGAGGAAAGTTGTATGTTTCATCGTTGATACCCTGTACCCTGACTGCTCATTTCCTCCCTACAACCTTTCTATAAGAGGGTGTCCAGTTGCCTACAGATGGGCTTTGGGTCTCCACTCTGCACTCACCCACCTTTACAATGATGTGATTTTTCATGCTTTGATGCTTGATACCTGATCCCTTCGAGAGTCCACTGAGGTAAGTTTATTAAAAAAAAAAGGAAGAAAAGAAAAATGCAAAAGGGGCACAGGGAAAAAGCTACTGTATGCAAACGCTCCAGGGGTGAGGTTCAGGTAGGATGGCAGGGGCCAGACCAAATCCAGGGGTACATATGGTAGCCAACTAAAAAGGATGGGGAGAGGCACCCTCTCTATTGATGCCCTTGTGCCCTCCAGCCCAAGCCCCTTTTCACACTGCATTTGAAGGGGAGGTGATGGAAGACACATCTGGTGGCACCTTTTCTGACGAAAACCACAGGGATGCTGTGCAGGAGCTGTTGTTGCAATGAAGCCTAAACCATTCTCTTAGATGGCTCCCACAGATGTGTGTGAGCTTTTAGGGGAAGATAAATAAGCAAATTGGAAAAAAACGTGTGTATATATATATATATATTTATCTTTACCGTAAGAAAGACCCGTGGGTGGAATTCGGGGGCACGTGTCAAAGGGGTGTCCATGGAAGGAGAGCTGCTCCCATTGCTTTGTGCAGATGTTTTCATATGTGATCTTCCATGTGCATTGCTCATGAAATTCCCAGGAGGCCGGCTGTTGTTCCCGGTCATCAAGCCCATTTCTGATTGATGGCCAAGCCAGGTGTGCAGAGCGGGACAGAAAACCACGGGTTTTCAATGGCCCTGAAAGCCAACCATCTGCAGATGGTTTGCTGTACTCTTATCTTTATTTAATCAACAAGCAAATGTAAGTACAGGAAAGGTCAAGTACATTGAGCAACAACTGACAGCTAGTAGGTGACAGTTAGGCTTTGAACCCAGGCAGACTGATCATCCAGGGCCTTGTGGCCCCGTAGCACCGAACTCTAATCTATGTAGGGCTATTGGTGCGCAGAGAGAAGGCTGGGATGTTAATAATCTTTGAGATCCATTTAGCTTCTTAGACAACCATGTGTTCTTGCATAAAGAAGTGAAGAAGATTTTCTGGGAAAATGTAGTGTGATTCCTTCCAATGGAGACATCCTTACGAGACGTCCTTACGAGACAGACAGAGAAAGCAAGCATGTCCTTATTTCCCAGGCTACGCAGACTAAGCAGTGATGACACTGGCTTCAGGGTCTAAGCGATTAAATGAAGACTGGAGGCCATAAACCCTAATGTCATGTTCAGCTCTGAAATTCTGTGACTTTCTAGCCACTGCAAAACATGAATATCTTACGTTTCTGAGATAAATGTCCATAAACTTAGGAGGGAAAAACACCCCTACCAGATTTTCCTAGTTTTAACTTAAATGTTTAAAATGTAAATATATATATGTGCTTGTTTAAATACATACACCCATCTGTTGCAGGATGGGGGTGGGAGACCTGTTCAGAATAACAAGCATGTTATTTCCATTAAATATAAGACATTTATTTTTGGTTCTAGGCTGTGTTTTGGTTATCAAAACACAGTGCTGCATAACAGCTACCCCAAAACTTTTGGGCTTCAAAGAGCAACCTATATTTTGTTCATGAATCTGCAATTAAACAAGGTTTATCAGAGAAAGCTTGCCTCCGTTTTACACAGCAGCTGGGGCAGTTTGAAATCTAGGGCCTAGAATAATCTGAAGCTCATTCCTTAGTAAGTGGCGGCTGATGTTGTCTGTCTGCTCAGACCTTGACTGGGGCTGCTGTCTGGAATACACGGCTTCTCGATGTGGCCTGACTGTCCTGCCAGGGGGCATGGGGTCCGGGAGAGATGCTCAGAGAGACAGAGACAACTTGATGAATGCATGTTCCCTCTTTATGACCAAAGTCGTCGCGCAGGCCTGCCCACGAGATCAAAACAAGAACCAACCCCATTGCCAAGGAGTCTGTTCTTATTCACCGCAACCCTGCACCGGCTTTCCGAGACTGTGAATCTCTACAGGAGCACAGAGCCTGACCTTGTTCCCACCAATCAGTGGGTGGATTTGAACCACCAAATTGGCAGTTAGCAGTCCTGCATTGACACCACAGAACCACGAGGGCTCTGGGGTCAATGGAAAGCGAATTCAGTTCCATCTTGTAAGGGAGGCTGTCCACATTTGGGGAAAGCATTGGAACCAGAAGCAATATTGGGGTGACTTTGAAGAATCCAACGTGCCACAGTGTCACTGTCTACGGTCTTCACATGACATGGCCGGTCCTCGCTTAGAGGACAGGGACTTGACCTGCCTCTCCGCTGACGCACACTCTGGCACACATTAGTGCTGCTTCCTCTGTCTCGGTCAGATGCATGCTCGAGACATTCAGTGAAAAGGCAACAACCACAGGCTTGAAGGTAAACAAGCGGCCATCTAAGCTGAAGCCATAAAGCCCACATGGAAGAAGCACACCAGCCTGTGTGGCCACGAGGTGTCCAAGGGATCAGGTATCAGACATCAAAGAACACAAAAATCATTGTGAAAGAGCAGGAGTGTGGAGTGGACACCCAAAGCCCATCTGTAGGTAACTGGACATCCCCTTATGGAAGGGTCTTGGGGAGGAGATGAGCCAGTCAGGGTGCAGTGTAGCAATGAGAAAACATACAACTTTCCTCTAGTTCGTAAATGCTTCCTCCTCCCCCACTATGGTGATCCCAATTCTACCTGACAAATCTGGCTAGACCAGAGGATGTACACTTGTACAGATAGGAACTGGAAACACAGGGAATCCAGAAGAGATGATCCCTTCAGGACCAGTGGTGAGAGGGGAGATACCGGGAGGGTAGAGGGAAGGTGGGGTAGAAAGGGGGAACCAATTACAAGGATCTATATATACCCTCCTCCCTGGGGGATGGACAACAGAAAAGTGGGTGAAGGGAGACATCGGACAGTGTAAGATACGACAAAATAATAATTTGTAAATTATCAAGCGTTCATGAGGGAGGGGGAAACAATGAAGAGCCGATATCAAGGGCTCAAGTAGAAAGCAAATGTTTTGAGGATGATGAGGGCAACAAATGAACAAATATGCTTGACACAATCGATGGATGTATGAGTTGTGATAAGAGTTGTACGAGCCCCCAATAAAATGCTTTTGAAAAGAACAGAGAGGATGCCAGCGGTGCCCACTGCAGGGGCGGCGATGGGGTGTGAATAGGAACAATTACAACTCGGGAGAGGGAATGTTGGTGGTCAGTGCTCAGGAAACAGTCGCAGGAAGTGGATCTTCCAGGGAGCAGACAGCTCTGCGTGGATAAACAAGGGGCAGAAAACGAACTGTCACACGAGTTACAAAGAGCGTGCTTGAAGGAGGAAGTAGCCAACAGTGTCAGCTTCTGTTGAATGGATGAAACGAGACCTGAAAAAGCAATCATTTGCATCATTGACCACTGAAAACCATTCCACGTTTTATAACCACCTGACGCCAGTCTGCTTATTGTCCCCAATTCCTTTCACGTCAAAGGAGGCCAAGCTCATTGTGTGTGTGCGTGTACAGCCTACAGAAGCAGGGCTCGCTTTACAAGTCTTATTTAAAAGGCACCGTGTAATTACTTCAGTGGCCAGTGCTACTCCATCCACAGTCTCTACTATCTACTTTCCCCATTGTCGCCTGGCAGCGTGTGTGGCTTTTTAGACAGTGCCCTGTGAGTGACGTGAGGTCAGTAGTGGACCCCCAAGGGGGATGGAAAGTGTCCTCAAGGCACGTGTCGGTTGTCCGTGTCCTGCCAGTATTTGCAGAGATGATTACCTCCTGCAAGAGCTGACAGAGCCAACTCTCAGGCAGTGGTGTGATTCCCAGGGGTTTCCGTGCTCCCACAAAGGGGCTGACTCCAACCAGATGGCATGATGAGCATAAGGGGCTCTGTTGTGTTCCCCCATGTGCACTCGGAGGGCGCTCCTTCTCTGGCTGTTCCTCAATGCCCCCCGTTTGCCCAGTGAGTCTGGATAATTGAATGGGACGCTTTTCTGGAGCCTCCCCAGCAGCCCATGCCACCGGCCGCTCAGACGCCTGCGTTGGAGAGTGCCGCAAACAACCTCCTTCTCGGAAACCAGCCAGTGGGCGAAGGGAGACATGGGACCGTGCAAAATATGACAACATAATAATAATGTATAGATTATCAAGGGTTCATGAGGGAAGGGGAGCAGGGATGGAGGGGGGAAAATGAGGAGCTGATGCCAAGGGCTCAAGTAGAAAGCAACTATTTTGAGGATGATGAGGGCAACAAATGTACAAATGTGCTTGACACAAGACATGGATGGATGGATTATCATAAGAGTTGTATGAGCCCCCAATAAAGTGATTTTTTTAAAAAAAACAGCCAGTGAACAATATCAAAAACCTTCCAGGGGGTTCAAGAGACTCCCACTGGTCCCCACCCACCCCAGTGTGCACTGCCCCTTCAGAAAGCCAGTCCAAACACCCCACTCCCGTCTGCTACGTGCCCCACAGTTTCCACCAAGCTCCCTCACTTCTTGGTGAGCTCTAGCTTTGGATTCCAGCACCGTCCCATTGGAAGAGACCTCAAAGATCGCGGGCGGCGCTCCTCTTTTGCAGCTGTGGCTGTGGAGGGTCCCGCAGTTCCAGTGACGGCAGGTAGAGGGCACTAAACTCAGTGCCGAGAAGCCAGCATGGAAGAACTGAGTCTCTTCTCCAGTGAAGCCGAGGGAAGTCTGACCTTAGTGGACACAGCTGGGAATCAGTCAGTCTACAACCTGAGGATATAGTCCCGTCCCCCCCCTCACACACACACACTTATGGGGAAATGTGTAAACTACACACAAGTTGTTCTCCGAACTGCAGCTGTTACTCAGTGCACTTGTGCTAAACATAGCAAACTCCACTTAATCATTAAAACATGTATTTCTGCAATACCTACCCTCGTTCCAAATCCATTCAAAATTCTATTATAAAACACAAGCTTATTAGGAAGAGATTTTTGACTGCCTTGTAATTTCAAGACAGCAACAGATAGTTAGCCCAATGAGCACATGTGGAATTGTATGCTATCATGTCCAAGGGGTCCTCGGGTGGTGAAATGATTAAAGCACCCAGATGCTCACAGAAAGTTTGGAAGTTCAAGTCCACAGAAAGGTACCTCAAAAGACACTTCCGAAAAGGCCTTTGAAAGCTCTTCGGGGCACAGTTCTACTCTGATAAACTTAGGGTTGCTGACAGTCAGGTTTGCATCGGAAAACAAACATGAGGATTGTTTTTTCTTGTTTGTTTGCTTGTTTTTGCCAAGTCTGAAACCACATGAAGAAGCAGGGCATCCGCTTACTTACGGCATCCGCCCACAGAGTCCTGCCCTCAACGGATCGGGTCATGTACACAGCAGTCTGAGCCAGTGAGAAGCATTCACTGAGAAGCTAGAAGATGTTTTACAGCAGCGCTGAGGCCTGGGGTAGCCTTGAAGAAACGTCCCTAATGGGTGGTGAGGATCACTCTGGTCAGACCGAAGGGTGGAAGAATTGAACACACATCTTTCAGTGGTTCACTGCAGTAGAATACCAAATGGTCAGAGATTCGTCTGAAGTGTTTCAATTAATAGAAAAAGCGGTTGACTGACTAGAAGAGTGGTTACGCATTGGCTGCTGACTGCAAGATCCATAGTTCAAAACCACCAGTCGCTCCAACAGAGAAAGATAGGGCTTGCCTGTACAGTCACAGGGTCTGAAATTCACAGGGGCAGTGCGATCCTGTTCTAAAGGGTCAGGGTGAGTCGGAGTGGACTCGATGGCAGTGAGTGAGTGAGTGAGTGAGTGAGGAGTGAGTGAGTGAGTAGATGGGTG
>NW_022111368.1:17719756-17734629 GCF_000313985.2 Echinops telfairi
GTGGATGAGTGAGTGAGTGGGTGGGTGAGTGAGTGAGTGGATGAGTGAGTGAGTGAATAGGTGGGTGGGTAAGTGAGTGAGTGAGTGGATGAGTGAGTGAGTAGGTGGGTGGGTGAGTGAGTGAATGAGTGAACGAGCGAGCGAGTGAGTGAGCGAGCGAGTGAGATTCAAGCAGACGTGACTATTTGTATTGTGGGTGTCCTTGTTGAGTGCCACCAAGTCCACTCTGGCGCCCAGAGCGCCAGTGTGGCAGAACAGAAGTGCTTCCGAGGGGGTTCCAGGCTATAAGCTTTGAGGCAGCACTTTTCCAGGTCGTTTCCCACGGAACAGCCAGATGTTTGCAATGCCAACCTTCCGGTCAGCAGCCAAGTAGTCTATCCATCGCGTTAGCAGGGCTCCTCATCAGCAGACCTTGCCTCACTTAATAGAATGTTATTTTCTATTTTCTCCATAGTGCAGGCCGAGTGGAAGTCAGAATAAACTCATTTACAATATAGAATTTACCTATTTGGGGTATTTGTTTCAAAAGATCAACGCAACTCCGGTATGATTTATTCCTTGGGCTTGTTTATGGACGACTGCGTGTATTAGGGGTACAAAGTAGTAAAACAAACGCCCTCTCTTAATTCTAGGAGGGAGCCTTGACCCTTGGCCTACTGAAGCGATTTCTCTTCGGCTGGACTTTTAACTTTGCTCAGACTGTGAGTCGAGTCTACTCGGAGACTTGACAGTGTCCTCATTGCCTGCAGTTCCTGACGTGAACGCACGGTGGCAGCAGAGTCTGGCCTTGCCCAGACAGTTGTTTGACATTGGGGAATTTGAGCCGCGCTGTGCTCAGTTTGTGGGCGGTACACATTTCCCATATTGAAAAAAGAATTTAATGAGATGCACGTGATGCGGTCTGTAACTGCAACGCATTATTTCACGTCACAGGGTGAGGTGGTGACTACCATGAAATCTATAGGTAACAGGAACGGAAGCTTAAAGATTCAGACCAGGACAAGTGTGTCCTGCCAGTGGGTGGTGGGATGGCCGTGGTGACTATTTTGGGGAGCAGAAAAGGTGGGCTTATTGAAAACGTTCAAAGGGTCTCCAATAGGCATACGTTTTTCTAAACATCAGGGAAAGGATGGAATCAACAGGCTGTGGGAAAACCTACAGTCTGCAAGGATCCCGCTGATTCCACCCTTCTCTCCCTCCCCACAAAAGGGTTTCCATTTATCAGAATGACTGCCAATAAAATAGCTTTAGGTCATGATCTCAGTGGGGCAATGGATCCAACAAATAGGATCTTGAATGTGCAGGGCATGCTTTCCGGTCCCAGAGGGAGCGAGGCCAGAAGACGTGGCCGCGGCCTGAGCCAGCTCCAGACAACAGACAGTAGCGGTTACAGCAGGGAGTGAGCACAACTCCAAACACAACAGACTGGGAGGCCAAGAACGCCGCGAGACGTGGCGTGGCACCTGAAGGGTGTCTTCAACATGGCAGTGACCCAGTGTGCTGAGTGGCCTGTGGGGCTGAGGGAAAAGTCAAAGGCCAAGGAGGAGTTGAAAGGCAAGGTCGGAGGGGTTAGAGGGCAGGGCTGGCTGTGGGCCCGAGGAGCTGTGAATGCCGCCTTAGATGCCCATCATGAGTGACTGGGGTCTGACAAAGGCTCTAGCTACAGGGAAACAGCTAGACTTTGCAGCTTCGTGGTTGGCTGGGAGGACAGACTGACTGGAATGTCCTGGTAAGTACACTGTGCCAGTGACTGTCCGTCTTTGTTAACTACAACTTGTGGTTCAAAAAAACAACTGCATCTTACTATGCTACCCAGCACACAGAAGCCCACATGCACATGTGTGCATAGGCCTGCACGTGTGCGCTTGTGTGGGGTAGGGGAGGAGTGCACCTCCATGTAATTCAAAGAACAGGTACACGCTGGCCTTTTCCGTTCTCTGTTTTATCAGTCTAGCGAGATTCCGGGATTCACTAATGGGTTACTACTTGGAGTTTGGAGACCACTCCTCTGAAACCGCTTCTGCGCCTTGGCCCCACTGGCTTGCTGGTCCTTGAGGGAGGGCTGCCCTGTGTTCGATGTTTAGCAGAATCCTTAACTTCTACCTGCTCCCTGCCAGTACCTTTCCCAGCCCTGAGCTGAAACCAAGAAAAATACCTCCGGATATCATCAGGGGTCTTCTGGATGGGGCCAGGGGCCAGGGCGAGGTGGCACAAACATCCCTGGTTGAGAACCATATTTAAAAATGAGAGAGAGGTCAGCTCACTTAAGGAGGAGATTAGACTAAATCAGGAAGTCTGACAGAAAAGCGCGAGGCAACAATACTATCGGGAGGAACGGTAGGATTTGACCTTGAGTACAAAGAATAATACTTTATATCATTCCAAGCGCGAGGCAACAATACTATCGGGAGGAACGGTAGGATTTGACCTTGAGTACAAAGAATAATACTTTATATCATTCCATCAAGACAACCCATGCAAACTACAGGTACCCGGTGGCCTAGATCGATGTCATTCTAACTCAGGAGTTCTTAACCTTGACACTCTGTGGGCCTGAGGTAATTATTTGTGGTAGAGGGAACCTGTGCTTAGCATCATCCCCAGCCTCTACTCTCTAGTGGCCTGTAGCATACATGATCCTCATGACCACCAAAGCCTGCAGACCTTGCCATGGGTCATGTGGTGGGATAATACACACCCTGGTTCTGAGCTATTGCACTAAGGAAAGCGAAGTGTGGCTCTCAGGGGAGGGGCTGATTGAGTCAGCCTAGGTTCACAAACATGACTGATGATCCAGAGGGAAAAGAAGCATTGACATTGATGATTCTTGATAATGACTAAGATCAGATCATCCAGAGATCTTGAATATATATATATATATATATATTCTACAGATGTGTCTATAAACTATCATAGTCTAGCATATTACATGATCTGGCACTATCTCCGTTTCAAACACCCAGCAGGCCAGACTCTCCCTGCTTGAAAACACACTCGCCTGCTCTTATTTCCTCCAACAGACCTCTGGCCTCTGAACATCCAGAGTTCCTCTGCCGGGGACAATCTTCCTCTCTCTCCTCCTCCTCTACAACTGCTATTGACCACCAAGGCTCACTTTCCATGCCCCTTTCTCAAGAGGGCCACCCTTGATCTCTCAGCCTAATGAAGTTCCCCAATATACTCTCAAGACATCCTTTAACGATGCCTTTCGGTACTTATTGTGAAAGGTAGTCAAGTGTGTGTGGGGGGAGAACGGGGGCCATGTTTGCTTTGCTTATACAGAACAGGGTACCCTCTAGGCCAGCGGTTCTCAACCTGTGGGTCACAACCCCTTTGGGAGTCGAATGACCCTTTCACAGGGGTTGACCGATTCATAGCAGTAGCAAAATTATACTTATGAAGGAGCAACAAAAATAATTTTATGGTTGGGGGTCACCACAACTTGAGTAACTGTATTAAAGGGTTGTGGCATTAGGAAGGTTGAGAGCCACTGCTGTAGACCAGTGTGGATACGTTAATGACTAGTTCTGCCAGGCAACCTCCTGAGGGATCCTGTTTTTATTGGTTGAGAGATGGGCTTTCATGAGCTATTGGTGGGCTGGTCTCCTAAAGCTAATTATCTTTTTTTTTCAAGTGGGAAACACTTGATGAATCTTGTCAAAGGGTGAAAATAATGTTTCCCACAAAGGTAGGTTCTAATAACAGAAATACTCTACCACTTGAGAATATGTAATTAAGAAACAATAATATTTAGATTTTTCATCTGAGAACTCTACCTAGACCGTTCTGAGCTTGGTTCTTTCGTTAATAATTAAAGCTGCCGTGTTATCTTTTCATCATTAGAGCACCATTCCAGCAACAAGATTGAATTTCCTTTAAACCATGAAATTATTGGAATATTACATTCAGCCTAACTAATTTTATATGTGTTCCACTCAAAATTAGTTTCTATATAAACAAGCAAAACAATCAACCAAAATTCACTGCGTGTTTACCAAGACATAAGACTTAGATTCAGAAACCCCCTGAGGGTTAGAAAGAGAGCGAGAGAGATGACCAGAGGCTAGAGCACTAGTAGAACTGCCCGGGGTACTCAGCAGTATGTGGATTTTTTCTTCACATGGTAAAGCTTAAGTAAATTGTAAAGGCAGATCCTGATCTTGCTTTATCAGTTCAAAAGGCATGGTTCTCAAAGCTTGAAATTATCAAGAGACGAATTCAAGTCCACGCATAGTTTCACACAGGACGTATTGGAGCCAGTATTAAGGATCCCATGAATGTTCTAATGTTCTAGGGATCCCATGGTGTTCTAATGACAAATAAAGGACCGTACATCTTTTTAAAGTGTTTGGTCCTTGGAGGGGGAACCTACCACAAATGGATAGAAAGCAGTGATGAGCAACTGACACAGAAGAGCTTCAGCCCTTGTGGCCCAACCAACCACACCATGTGGTTGACAATTGCCACCTAGTGGATTCTGGTGCAAGACAACCCCATGTGAGCGGAGCAGAACGGCTCCATGAGATTTTCAAAGCTACGGCCCTTCAGACGCGGATCGCCAGGCCTGGCTTCAGCAGTACCTCTGAGTGGGTTGGACCTGGTAACCTTTAGGCTGATTGTCAAGCTCTTCCCAGTTTGCACCACTGAGAACCTCCTAGCTACACCATGAGACCCATTGTTGGCCTTCAGAATAAAAGGCAGCGAACAGGGTACACAGTATTGTATCTCAGATATGCTCAACTATTAACCCCTTACGTGAAAGAAAAGAGGGTGCAGCTTCTGTTCCATAAAGCAGGTTGTCTACATTTCTGGGACAGGTATTTGTCCCTTAGAACCCATCCTTTTGTCCCCTTCAATTCATTCATTCATCCATGTATTCAACAGAGGTTTAGAAGAGCCTGCTGCCTGCAGGGCTGAGGATACAACAGGAAGTTCAGAGATTGGCTGGTCTCTGCATGCATAAAACCCCTCAGCCTGAGGGGCAGACCAACATGACTCCTCAGATCACAGTAATGAGCACCCACTGAGGGGTGAGTGTGCAATTGACACACTCCTACGTGCTTACCTCAGGTCACTTAGTTCCTCAGCACAACTTCCTGTGCAGGAATGACTGCTTTTCTATAGGAAGTGAGGCCAGAGGGTTGAAGGGAGGAGCCAGCTCACTCCAAAAGGCGAGGGTCACATGGGGGAATTTCTGTCTGCATAAGTCTACCTTCAGGACACCAATCTAAAACCTTCTTGACTCACCCACCACACAGAAGGCTTACACACCTAAACCATCACACAGATAAACAACCATGCACAAACACCCTGTACAAAGTGGGGTAAGAGGAAGGTACAGGGGGTGAGCGTGCTTACCATGGGAGGAGTCAAACTGAGAAGGCAGGGGCCTAAGAGCACTCACTCTCTGAAGAAGTCTTTGGTGTGATTCTTCCATCTGGGCTTTGTTGCTTCTGAGTTAGATGGCCACTTGGTTACCTTCAAGCCTTTAAGACCCCAGATGCTATATCTTTTGATAGCCGGGCACCATAAGCTTCCTTCACCACATTTGCTTATGCACCTGCTTTGTCTTCAGCAATCGTGTCAGGAAGGTGAGCTTCATGGAATTCCAGTTTAAGAGAACAAAGTATTCTTGCGTTGAGGGAGTACTTGAGTGGAGGCCCAATGTCCATCTGCTACCTTAATACTAAACCTATAAATAATGCACATAGAGCTATTTCCCCATCCTCATATATAAATATATTTACATATGTACATGCCTTGTGATCAGGAGGTGCAAAAGGGATCAATTATCAGACATCAAAGAACAAAAAATAGTATCATTGTGTGCTCATCTCTCTGATCCGATCACTGAAGACAAATGGGTGCATAAGCAAATGTGGTAAAGAAAGATGATGGTGCCCAGCAATCAAAAGATATAGCATCTGGGGGCTTAAAGGCTTGAAGGTAAACAAGCAGTCATCTAGCTCAGAAGCAATAAAGCCCACAGGGAAGAAGCACACCAGCCTGTGTGATCATGAGGTGTCAAAGGGATCAGGTATCAGGCATCAAAGAACAAAAAATTATATCATTGTGAATGAGGGGGAATGCGGAGTGGGGACCCAAAACCCATCTGTAGGAAACTGGATGGAAAGGTCATGGGGAGGAGACGAGTCAGTCAGGGTGCAGTGTAGCAATGATGAAACATACAACTCTCCTATAATTCCTAAATGCTTGCTCTCTTCCCACTATCATGATCCCCATTCTAACTTACAAGTATGGATAGACCAAAGGATGTACACTGGTACAGATAGGAACTGGAAACACAGGTAATCCAGGGCCGATGATCCATTCAGGACCAGTGATGAGAGTGGCGATACTAGAAACAGGGAGGGATGGTAGGGTTGAAAGGGAGAACAGATTACAAGGATCTACATATAACCTCCTCCCTGGGGGATGGACAACAGAAAAGTGGGTGAAGGGAGACGTCGGACAGTGTAAGATATGACAAAATAATAATTTATAGATTATCAAGGGTTCATGAGGAAGTGGGAAGCGGGGAGGGAGGGAGAAAATGAAGAGCTGATGCCAGGGGCTTAAGTGGAGAGCAGATTTTTGAGAATGATGAAGGCAAGGAGTGCACAAATGTGCTTTACACAATTCATGTATGTATGGATTGTGATGAGAGTTGTATGAGCCCCCAGTAAAATGATTTTTAAAAAGAAATAGATTAAAATATTTGAAGAAATTTTTTTAAAAAGAGAAGAAGTCATTGGGTCTTCAGGAACCATGGATGGAGTGTGAAGGGGCCAGGGAAGACCGAAGCTAAGTGGGCAGGCAGAGCATTTGGCCTTTGAAAAATACGTGCTCAAGACCCCAGGAGTTTCTGGGACTTCCATCATCTGCTCCCCAAGATGAGATGAGAATTTGCAGGTGGCGGTGGAGGGTTACAAGGCCACACAGTTTAGAGATGCGCAGAGCAAGCGGAGAGTGAGTCTTCTCAATGTAAAAACACATGTACATATAAGCGTGGTCGGTAGTATTATGTGTGGGGCATCTGATCACCTCAAATAACAGCTGCTGCGACACAAGTCATAGCATCTTCTGAAGCAAGACAATGGAAACTTCTAATGCACGTCAAGAGAAGAGCCCAGGGGAGGAAGCGGAAGGGGTGGGCATTGAAACGGGAAAGCTAAGGGCCGGAGAGGGGAGAGGAAATCTGATTGAGGCCGTTATAAACAAAAAGCAGCAAGATGAATTGCCTTTTTGACCTGCACATTCTACCCCATCTGAATGTTCCATCTCACATTCCACTCCACCTTTTATACCTCCCAAGGGTTCCCTATGCCCCTCCTGCACTGGCCAGGTTATTTAGACCATATTTTCTGTTTTAAAAGTCTCTCTGACGAGTTTGGCTCAGGAATCCTGTTCTGTCGGTCCGTTCTGGGCCACCCCGAAGAAACTCGAAAGTTCTTTAGTGGTGGAGGTCATGATTTATTCCTCCTTGGGCCCAAGAATGCTGGCTGGGTGCCCACAGACCTGGAACAAATGTCGCGAGGATTAAAGGTCCGTGAACCTTTGCCATCACCATGGGTATCTGTGGCTTCTGCCGTGGCCGGTCCGCCATCAGTGGCCCAGGGAAGAACGGAGCGGAGCCTTACAAAGAGCCTTCCTGCTCCATTCCCTCATGCTCCCCATTTCCGACGTGTGGTGCCTGGGCGAGTTAAGCCACCCAAAGGAAGAGCCCGCCCTAAGGCTGCCCCTGACTCCAGTGTGTCACTGTGTTTGTCTCTCCTTTGTGCTAACTTTATCTTCAGAGCGTATTACATTTCATCCCAGTGGTATTAATTAGAGACAGCACAAAAGAAAGTCTCCACATGCCCTTCTGGAAATCTACCATCACTTCAGCAAGGACAGCCAGTGCTGTTCTTGTTGCTGCTTGGCGTGCACTCGGGCATTCTGTAAAGAGTCAAACGATGGTGTTTAGAGAACTGAAGGGCCCCTCAGGAAGCAAGTGTGGAATGTAAAAGGAAACTGTAAGCAAACAGGGACTCAGAACAGATGTGCTAGGGGGCTAGGTGTGCCTCTGCCAGGCCCACTTCTTTTTCTTAACCTCATTTGGTTTGGATTTTGGAGGGTTTTTGTATGCATACTTAAAACTAAGGCAGTGGTTCTCAACCTTCCTAATAGTGTGACCCTTTAATACAGGTCCTCATGTTGTGGTGCCCCCCAACCATAAAATCATTTCCGTTGCTACTTTTAACTGTAATTTTGCTTCTTGTATGAATTGGGCGACCCCTGTGAAAGGGTTGTTTGACCCCCAAAGGGGTCTAGACCCATAGGTTGAGAATGGCTGAACTAAGGTAAGGTAGTTAGTGTATTGTGCCAACCTGGCCCATAAACACATGTGGGGTTAATTGGAGGGTGGAGGGATAAATGGCTCAGTGAGCCTCACCTTTCGAGTTCTCGGGTCTCTTGCTTTCTGATGGTTGGACCAGGATGCAGCTGCCTTAGCCAGTTTCCTGCTTCAGCTGACAAATCTCACTTCCTGCAGGACATACCCAAGGAGAAACCGCATGGATCTACCCTGATGCAGCTCTGGGTGCTGGAGCAGCCATGTGGAGACCCGTGCCAGCACTGAGATGTTTACATGTTCACTGATTCGGCTTTCCTCCTGCAGTCGGGGTCATTGCATCTGTTTTGTGAGATGGAGGAGGACTTTGTGGATTGGTGTTGGACATATGGGTTAATGGGTTAATGTTGGACTTGTGGGCTTGGGCAGCACTGGGTTGGGATGTTTTCTTGATGTGCACTTAGACCCTTTATATAAAACTCTCTTATACATGAGTTTCTGTGGATTTGCTTCTCTAATGTACCCAGACTAACACATAGGGTAAGTTGTTTAACAATGTTTGTTTGTTTGTTTGTTTGTTTTTGTGGCACTTAAGAATATTTATATGTCCTCTTTAATTTATGTGGCCATGGAAAGAAAAATAAATTCATGATTTTCTGAGCTGTACTGGAAGAGCTAGGGGAATGAAGACTTGGCTGTGGAAGAGGGGGAAGCTCCCTCCAGGAAGGGTCACCTTAGTCTGCATTTCCTAGAGAAACAAAACCAGTGGAGGTTACATATGTATAGATAGGAGGAGTTTACTTCAAGACAGTGGCTCACACAGTTGTAAAAGCATGCAACTCCAAGTTTGGGCAAGTTCCAAGACTGTAGATCAGGTGGTAGGCTGGAGTCTTCTTCTGACTTGAGTACCTAAGCCCATTGCCATCAAGTCAATTCAGGTTCATGGTGACCCTCTATAAGGTGCCCAGAGCTATAAATATTTGTAGAGGCAGATAGCCTCATCTTTCTCTTGCAGCGTAGCTGCTAGGCTGGAACCACCAACCTAGTAGTGAACAGCCTCACACTCACCCATCACCACCAGGGTACCCCTAAAGAGTACAGCCTAGAAAACTCAATGGGAAAATTCCGCTTTGTCACTTGGAGTCTCTAACAGTTGGCATCAAACCTATGACACCCTACAAAACCAATGAGGATTGAAGTGTGTCTTCCCCAAATCTGTACTGGAATTCTAATTCCTGTGCCAAACCATGATGACTCACAGTACACCTGTAGAGCGGAACAGAATTACCCTACTGGGTTTCCAAGGCTACAAATGTTTACAGAAGCACTGCCACATCTTTTCCCCTCAGAAAAGCTGACAGCTTCAAACGACCAATCTTGTTGTTAGCAGCCTGTACCTGGATGTAAGCCGGATTGCATATGACCTTTCCTTTGCCATGTGAATGAGGTTGTGTACACATCAAATACATCATCCTAAATCTAGCCACTTCTGAGTTCCAAAAATCGCAGGTTAGGCACAGAGGCACGAACACAGAGGGAAACAAACTCTAGAAGAGGATTGTCTATCAGCTAAGGGATCAGGGAACCCTGGGAACAACTGAGAAGGGATGGATTAATAGGGCCATGACACTGTTTGGGATGGTTAGCCTTCATGAACTGTGAAAAAATTAATCTCCTTTAAAGCCACCCATGGGTGGTATGAGTACTCCTGCAATCCTAGGAAACTGAGACGGGCCCATACACAAAATCAAAACGGAATCGTAGAGCTTATTAGACCAATTCCAAACACCTCAGGAAGCCAAGGCCAGAAAGGCCTGCACGATCCGAGTCCCGCGGCCAACGTGCCCAGGTCCCATCTCTCTCATCTGCGGCAGGCTTCAGACGGATGGTGTGCTGACGAGGACCAGAGCTGAGGTTGGAGGGAAAGGACCTACAGACAGGAGGTACCTGGAGCGAATAGCACATCCTTGTGATAAGGGAGAGATGTCGAGATTTCTTGTTTTGAGAGACGCCATGGCTGGGCCATCACCAGCCCCGCAATTAGCCCGCCATACAGCCTTGGGTTTTATCTGCATGTCTTGAGCAAAATGAGGAGAGTTGGAGCAGTCAAGGCAGAGGTGACGTAACCACGACATGGCGTTTCCACGGCCTACATGGAAAACTCTGGGCTGAGCCATCAACTATCACGGCGTCTACTTTGAAAATGTCTTACATGTCACTTGTTTGCCCTGTTCATTTAACACGGGCGGGGACTCTGCTCATGTTTTAGCTCCATTTGCTTACTCATCTAAACTTCACACGTCTTTTGAGATTCAACGTGATCCAGAAACTACTCCCTCAACGCCTATCTGTGCTTATGATCCCTACGAGTATCATGCCAGTTGCTTTCTTATCCTCTGCCGCCAAAGTGAGTCTACTCAGCACAGCAAATCATGTGACAAGAAGAACCTGTTCGGGGAATCTTCCTTATGAAACAATCCCAAGTAAACACCAGAACTGGAGAGAGTTAGGGTCGGCCTCCTATAAGGTTTTGGAATGTGAGAGGCTGGGTTTGTAATGGTTAAAACAACCAGCAAGCCACAATAGTGTGTGTGTGCCCGCATGTGTGTATGTAGCAGGGGTGGTGGTGGAAATCCAGGTCTAGTGTGTGGGAAAAGGCAGGATGGTTTTCGGCAACTATGTGAAGGAATGAGGGGCAACCTCTCTCCTCCGTTGTACAGCTTGTCCTGACTGTTGTAACTGGAGGGGCGGCCAAAGCCGGGAAGAGCCTCATCCCTCCTCTACTCACACAGCTTCAATGAACTGCACGAGGACTTGCCTTGGATGGCGGGCGGCTTTGGCCAAGACTTCACTCTGAGTTTTTAATACAGATCTTTTCAGGCGCTGGTGGTCCTGGTCCTCAGCAAACAAGCGCAGTCCGCAGGTCCCCGGCCTCCTGGACGGGATCAGTGTCGGCAGCCTGAGTGCATGCCTCCACGTCCAATGCCAAATGTGCTTGCATTACAGTGTCCACAAGTCCCCGGAAGCGACTGTCTGCAGAGAACGGCCCGGCCACTGTGAGCAATACAAATGGAAAGAGGATGGGGAGTAATGCATTTTTAAAGAAGGAACTATTAGGACATTATTTCAAAGACAGGGCAACTCAAAGAAGTCTCTGAATTTTTAAATACATTCTATTCCAGCACAGGCACGACTATACTTGAATCAAATATGTAACACATCGGAGATAGTCTGAGTTCAATTCCGGACCACCACACTAGAATGAACATCACAATAAAGTGAGTCCCATGTTGTCTTCTGTCTCCCCGTGCAGGGAAAGGTTATGTTTTCACTATGCGGTGCTCTACTAAGTCTGCAACAGCATCGGAAATATTGTGAGACCCACCAAAATGCGGCACAGACACAAGAAGTGAGCAGCTGCTGTTGGAAACGTGATGCCAATAGACTTGCTCAGGGCAAGCTTGCCCCCAGCCTTCAACTGGGTTAAAAAAAAAGCCCTATCTGTGAAGCACAGTAAAACCCGGTCTGCCTATTTTGAACTCCAACTCAGCGATCCAAAGTACCGTGGACTGCTGCCATCTGAGGGAGAGGCCAGAAGGGCCTCAGGCAGCAGCTCTTTCTTCCGTCGTCATCAGAAGCGCTGGCTCAGGCCCCTGAAAACTCAGTTCTCCACCATCAGCCACACAGCCACCGGCCTTCTCTCTCTGCCTGTCAAAGTGACCATTTCACCCCAGGAACCAGACTACCTTCCTCCCTGCAAAGGCAGTGAGCATGAACTAAAGCCTAATATATTATCTATCCGCGCTGCTTTTTCAGTTGGGAGCAGAAGTCTAACAATTTGAGACAATTTATTGTTGAGTGTGTTGATGCTCTTTATCTTTCCCCTGGCCCGTTTATTTTAACTATAAGACAGACAACTGGAACCCTGTTCTCCATGAAGACCCAGAGTGACTGACTGTAGGTGTGTTAATCTGGGTGCTTTAGAAAAACAAATCCACAGAAACTCATGTATAAGAGAGAGTTTTATTTGAAGGGTAAATGCGCATCAAGGATAGATCCCAACCCAGTGCTGCCCAAGCCCACAAGTCCAACATTGACCCATTAACCCACATGTCCAACACCAATCCACAAAGTCCTCCTCCATCTCACAAAACAGATGCAATGACCCCGACTGCAGGAGGAAAGCCGAATCAGTGAACATGTAAGCATATCAGCGCTGGCAGGGGTCTCCACATGGCTGCTCCAGCACCCAGGGTTGCATCAGGGTAGGTCCATGCAGCCTCTCCTTGGGGATGTCTTGCAGGAAGTCAGCCTTGCCAGCTGAAGCAGGAACTGGCGAAGGCAGCTGCACCCTGGTCCAAACATCACAAAGCTAGCAACCCGAGAACTTGAAAGGCAAGGCTCACAGAGCATTTTATCCCTCCGCCCTTCTGTTTAGGTCCTTTGTCCACCTCCTCAGTGGGCAATTAGTTTTTTTTTCTTTTTGGAAGCTAGCAGAGTATTGTAGATATTAGTAATAAAGCCTTTGTGTGATTGTCATTGCTAAAGATGTTTTCCCAATCCATGGACTCTCTTATTACTCTCTTGGTGAATTCTTTAGATGTACACAGGTGTTTTATCTTCAGTATATTCCATTTGTCAATTTGTGCCTCCTCTGTGTTTATCTCCTTCCCTATTTCTGATAGCCTATGTATCCCCTGTGCCAAAGTTCTCAAGTTGGTCCCAATTCCCTCATTGATGGTCCTAATAGTTTGGGGTTTAACTTCAAGATCTATGAGCCACCTTAAGTTTATTCTTGTGCATGGAGAAAGACAAGGGTCTTGCTTCATTTTTCTGCAGGTAAATATCCATTTTTCCAGCACCACTTGTTAAAGAGGGCATCACCTTCCCATTTGATATTTTTGGGGCCCTTATCAAAGATCAGTTGTCTGTATGCTGATGATTTTATCTCTGGGTTTTCAGTTCTTTTCCATTGGTCTGAGTATCTGTCATTGTACCAATACCAGGCGGTTTTGACAACTGTGGCTGTATAATATGTGCTAAAGTCAAGTAACGCAAGCCCTCCCACTGTGTCCTTCTTCTTGAGGAGTTCTCTACTAATTCTGGGCTTCTTTCCTCTCCATATGAAGTTGGTCATCAGTTTTTCCATTTCTTTGAAGAAAGAGGAAGGTAATTATATCGGGATTGCATTAAATGTATATAGTGCCTTTGACAGAACTGACATCTTGACTATGTTGAGTCTTCCAATCCATGAGCATGGGATATTCTTCCATTTGTTGAGGTCACTCTAGGTTTCTTGTGATAGTGTTCTGTAGTTTTCCCCATATAAACCTTTTGTTCTTTTAGTCAGGTATATCTGTAGATATTTCAATTTGTGTTTGGCTATTGTGAAGGGTACCACCTTTTTGACGTCCTCTTTTGTGGTCTTATCTGATGTGTATAACAGTCCAATGGATACCTCTGTTTGTTGATCTTGTATCCTGCTACTCTGCCAAACTCCTTTATTGCTTCCAGTACTCCCCTTGTGGAACTTTTGGGATTTTCCATATATAAAATCATATCATCTGCAAATAACAATAGTTTCACCTCTTTCTTCCCCAGATGAATACCTTTGATGCCTTTTCTTTGCCTTATGCTGCTAGCTAAAGCCTCCAGCACAATATTAAATAAGAGTGAGGACAAGGGGCATCCTTGTCTGGTCCCCTTTTTCAGTGGGATTGTGTTTGTCTTTTCTCCATTGACTACCACATTGGCTGTTGGTTTTTCATATATATCTTGTATTGTCTTGAGGAATTTTCCTTCCATTCCTATTTTCTCAAGTGTCTAAAACAGGAATTGGTGTTGGATGTTGTCGAATGCTTTCTCTGAATCTATCGATATTATCATGTGGTTCTTATAGTTTTTCATTTCAATGTGATGAATAATATGAATGGTCTTTTGTTATGTTGAACCATCCCTGAATCCCCGGTATGAATCCCACTTGGTCATGATGAATTATTTGTTTTATATACTTTTTATTCTGTTGGATAGTATTTTGTTAAGGATTTTTGCATCGATGTTCATTAGGGATATTGGTCTGTAGTTCTAGATTCTTGTGGGATCCATGCCTGGTTTGAGTAGCAGAGTTATACGAGCTTCATAGAAGGACCTCAGGAGTTTGCCGTCTTTTTCCACGTTCTGGAAGTGTCTGTGTAGAACTGGTGTTAGTTCTTCCCTAAATGCTTGGTAAAATTCTCCAGTGAAGCCATCTGTTCCAGGGGATTTTTTTTTGTGTTGGTAATCTCTTGATAACCTTGTCTATTTCTGTTATTGCTATGGGTCTATTGAGATTCTTTATGTCCATCGAGGATAGTCTAGAGAGGGATTATTTTTCCAAGAATTTGTCCATGTCTTCCAAATTGTTGAATTCATTGGAATACAATTCTTCGTAGTACAGTGAACCCTCGCGGTTAATCGGTTCTAGACCCTACTGTGATAAATGAAATTCCGCGAAGTAGGATTCCTTATTTGTAAATCAAATATTTTCGTAGTTAGAGCATAG
>NW_022111368.1:17735963-17742233 GCF_000313985.2 Echinops telfairi
TGAGGACCTAATGCTGTGGGCTTAAGTGGAGAGGAAATGTTTTGAGAATGATGAGGGCAATGAATGTACAAGTGCGCTTTACACAATTGATGTATATATGGATTGTGATAAGACTTGTATGAGCCCCTAATAAAATGATTCAAAAATTTTAAAAAAAGAAAGCTGGCCTGTGCTAAATGACATCAAAAGGCCACAAATTCCTTGCTATCGTGTAAGTTAAAGAAATCAAAGACCTTGGGAGACAGGAATGCCAGGCTGGATTCAACGTCTGTTCTGCCCACACACATAAACCCACGTCTGCTCCCCGAAATATTTCCCTTCATCCAGTCTTTATAGATGAGGTGGGTGAGGGAAGCACCGGCATATTTTAAAAGATCTGTGCTAGTTCTTCTCACAAAACTGGCATGTTTGTGGGGGCAGGATGTGACAATGGAATGGGTCCCCGGATCTCAACCAAGAGAAGAAGCTGGAGTGGTGCTGGCAACCACCCAGGATAAGTAGTCACGGTATGCTAACAATGAAGACTCTCCTTCGCTGTGTTAACCTGGAGCCTGCACCTTGCTGGAGGCCAAGCCTACAGGCCATCACACGGGTTCCCTGCAGTGACAACATCATGGCTGGTACCCTGAGAGCAACAAATATCAGATTCTTTCATCTGACCTAAGATCCTAGAGAAGAATCCTGACCCCAAGGGAGAAAACACAAAGCATCATTTCAAATTCTCAAGGAATCCAGACTTTCTGGAGTCAAAAAGAATAAATATAGGCCTGAAACTATCGCTCTGAGATCATCTTTAAACCTTAAACCAAAAATACCCCTTAAAATGTTCTTGAAAGGATAGTTCAAGTAAAGAATATCTGCTTTGTCGGTGGGCTCAGTTCAGAACTACCTCTATGGGGCCACGTTGACAACAGCGATGTAAACACGAGATGGAAAACTCAGGGGGCAGTGGGGTTAAGAGCTAAGGGTCAGAGAGGCAGGATTAACGTGGCGGCACAGCTTGAAGAACGCAATGAATGCCATTGCCTTGTACATGAAGGACTTGTTGATCGGCGTATGGTCTGCGATGTACAGTCTCAACAGCAAACAGTAAAGTGAAAATACATCAGAAATAAAAAGGGACGAAAGAAGGAGCAGCTCCCCGATGCCTTGGTCAGCCATCTGTGTGTGAGAAGGGACCCTGGGTGGTGCAAATGGTTAGCATGCTTGGCTGCTACAACAAATACAACAAATAATGGGAAGATTCCCATCCACCCAGACTTTCCTTGGGAGAAGACCCAGCAATCTACTTCCAAAATTTCAGCTGTTGAAAACCCTGGAGAATAGCTCTCTTTGGACAAGCACAGGGCCACCGTGCGTCAGAATCAACCTGAACGCAACTGGTTTGGTTTTACAGGAGAGCAGATAAACACATCAACAATAGAGCTGTCTGCCAGCTCCACTTCTGATGGTCCAGGATATCCCCCCTCCAAATTAAAAGCCAATTGCTCTAGAGGCAACATTGTTTGGTCCTTAAGCAAATGGGACAGGTCCACCACCTTCCATGTTGCAGGAAAAGCTGGTGGAAAACACTGATGACCCAGCCCAGGGAGCTGATGTGGCATTGGCTGATCTGACTCTGGCCTGAGATAAAGTGGACACTTCCCCTCCTGTTCTCTGGAAAAGCTGCTGAAATGCAACAGCTTGCAAAATATCAGTTACTCCCTGTTCCCGACTTCATCCTCCCCTCCTATCTGTGAACAGCTTGGCTAATGTATTAATGTATCTTTGTATGCCCTCAGATACATGTCAACTATCTGTGTGTAGACCTGTCATAAGATACAGGCTACATAACAGGAAGTGTATATAAACCTGCCTCAAATAAAGTTCTGGGCCTTAGAGAGTCTTTCCTTCAAGTGTCCCCCACACTCCAACTACCCTATCACTTTTATCTCCTTATTCATGTTTTCTCATTGCAAACCGTGCTCCATCACCCCTTTCATCTTGTAAGAAAGCTGGACTCGGTAATCTTACGAATTGCTGCGCTTTGTTCTAGTGCCATAAAGAGGAAGACTTAACACTTACAGTATTCTGGATTTGGGAGGCAATGTCTCTACCCTGTGTGTCAAGGACCCAATCATGTTCTAAGTAACACAAAATGTTCTCCCCTTGAGTGGCACCCAGAAGACTCAGGCCTGGGATACTGAGCAAATGCTGCTGCTCGGTGCTTTTGATGTTAGGTGAAGACTTCTGTTCTCAAAATTTAAGTTAAGCTGTCTAAAATGCCTCATTCTCACGGCCCATGAAATTTCCATGAATGCTCAAGAGCCTGGTGAGTGGAGCACATCCTGGCCCACCAAGCCCTGAGGACGATATACCTGCTCAGAGCAGCCAATGCACAAAGAAGACCATATGGCCAGCCCCACTAGGAGACACGACATCCCTCACTGACCCATAGCCCTATGGAGACAGTGCGGGAATTGTGCCCGAACTGACCTCACCACACCAAAGCAAAACACTAAGGGCATGCAACATAACAGTAAAGGGAGCAGAGCAAGGAGGTCCCAAGGGAGTACCAAAAACACTTTGGGGCCAGGGCATAGCACCCCATCAGATTCAACTGGAAAACACTCCTAAAGGTCAACAAATAAACCTTGAACTATATACAGGCTTTTTATTTTTGTCATTGGTTTTTTTGTTGTTTTCTTTTCTTTTCTTTTGTTGCTTTGTTTTGCTCCGTCTTGTTTTAGTGCATATTATTATCTCTGCAGGTTTATCTAGATAAGATAGGCTGGATAAACAATCTGGAGGAGAAAACAACGGGACTGACAGTTCGGGAGGGCGGGGGGGTTGGGGTATGGGAGAGGGAATGATGAGGGCAACAAATGTACAAATGTGCTTGACACAATGGATGTATTTATGGATTGTGATAAGAGTTATATGAGCCCCTAATAAAATGATTTTTTTTATTAAAAAAAAAGATTCTATACTGCATCCTGTAGGATAACCCTCTCTTCTGGAACATCCCCAGATGTTGGCTCCCAAATGGGTCACAATATGCTGTCACCAGCCAAAAGATCAACATCTTATGGGTGATGAGACCCTTCTGAATGCCAGAGAATATGCCTACTTTAGAATGGGGGAGGAAGGTGTAAAATTTTCCTTGGCCAGGGGCCATGCTTTGTGGACTACTACTATCCCTTAGGCATTCAGCGTGTTCCCTCTTGTTGATGTAAAAGCATCAGTATTGGGGCCCACTCCAGTGAGTGTGAACCACTACACTCTCCACATAGGAAGGTCCAAACGTATTTTCACTGCCACCAAGTGGCTGGCTAGATGGCCCCTTCTCTAGGATTTGGCATTGCCTTAGGGGCTTAGAGCTGGCTCCTGCTGCTGACCAGTTGGGCACTCGGCACTGGTAGTAGCTGTTCCACCCTTGCTCATGGATGTCCGTGCTGCTGAATCCATGCACTCCAAGCCTGCCACCAGGGCCACTTTTGCTCCCTCAGTGTTCCACGGCTCCATTGAGAAACCACTGAGACAACTGAGCAAAGAGGCTGAGTTAGAATATTTCTCGGCCTGCACAGTCCACTTCTCATTGGGATAAGCCTATGTATGGCATTATATCAGGTTCCACTTTTTTCTTATTGGCCATCGGGAATTCCCAGTGAAGGTTTGGGTGTGGGTTTCGAATAACACAGCACGTCAGTGATAAGCTCAGTGAGAATTTCAGCCAAGCATGCTCTGAGTTGTGTATACCCACAAGATCTGTTTGAGCACCATCCTGCACCCAAGCTCCCTCCCAGGATGTGCAGGCCTCCTGTGCTCATCTTTATGACTCAATAGCCCAGCTAATATCCAGTCTATGATGAGAAATTCAGCTTAAATGGTCGACTGGTATCTCATGGTCAGTGACTACCTAAAGTTTAGTGTAAAATTTCATTTAAATCCTATTTAAACAGCAAAGATGGCTGATGAAAATTCATCGACATATCTTCAAAATCAGGGTTCAAGCAAGCTAAAAGTAAAAAGATGAAAAACAGACAAGGAGGCTTCAAAACAATTCATGGAAAAAATGGAATTACAAGACAAATGAATGCTTTCCCATGAACTTTTCAAAGCTACTTTCAATACGGAGTAAACACCAAAGTACCGATATTGTATACCCTAGGTCCACAATTTCACACCTCCCTGCCAACAGTGACCACCCTATAGGAAACCTCGGCACACCACGGAATGATCGTGTATTTGCTAAGCCGGGAAGATGCCAGGCCAGAGCTAGCAGAAGGCCTCGTATTTGCTATCTAGACGGACCCTGTGGGGAAACTTGATGAAGCCAAGGAGCGACAGGCAGCTCTGAAAGCTGGAGAGACAAAGCCCCGATGATCTCATCAGACCCTTGCCGCACACCCTTGAGTGGGGGCCAGGTGGCACACAGGGTTTTCAATCAGATGCTCCCCCAAAAGTTGCTGGCTCAAGCCCACGAAGTGACTTGGTGAAAGAAGATCTGCTTCCGTGCAGATCGAGTATGGAATCACCATGAGCCAGCAGCCAACTCAACTGGCAGCAACAGCATCAGCAACCGCACCAGCAGACTTTGTTGCTCGTTTGTATTGTGAATTAGGGGCAGGTTTACACAGCAGACCCCCAGCTTCACCTTCCACAATCCGGACGCATTTTATTTCAGCTCATGGATTCCAGTCCCCTCGATGCCAGCACTGATCCCGCTTCTCTGTCCGTGTCTCCCATCTTGCTTCCTCCTCCTTTCCTAACCCAACCACATTTTGTCTTTAGGGAAATGCTGCCTGTTTGCTCTCCGGTGATGGATGATCTGAAAGTGTATATCTCCCTAGGGTTATTGTTCCCCTTATCAGGCGTATCTATGATTTGGCTAACAAGCCGGAAAGGATAACTCAAGGCCATAGTCTCTGGGTTTCCACCACTCCCCATCCCAACAGGAAGTCTGGCCTCTTGTATGATCATGAGTTTGGTTCCGCATGTTTCTCCTACTCTACATACTCTGAAGCAAAGTTACATGGGCCCTACATTATGAGGTTGCTTAAACTTGTTTGGGTTGGGTTTTTGTCACCTGTGCATGGGGTACTATTGACTAATAGCATTAAATAATCTTGACACATTCTACTGTTGGAAACCACATGCCTGAGGAGCACTCCTGGGCCCAGGTAGAATCATCTAATGAATGTTTTCCCGAAGGGCCTCTGGTCTGATAGGAAACCGTCCTTCCCCAGCCCCTGCTCCCCAAGAACAAAGTGCCTTCATCTCTGCAGAGCTGTGTGGGGTCAAGGAGAGCCTTGTAGGCACCGGGGAGTTTCTGGGCAGCAGTAGGAGGAAGGCGTATAAAAAGGAGACCGAGTAAAGTGGACACACTTCCTCCATTTGAATTATGCCAGTTCCGTACACGTGTTATGCTAGAGGAAAAAATCACACCAACAGCAAGGAGAGGCAAAAACAGAAGGATGAGATGGAACTGAAATATATTTTTTCAAATTGTATTCATTTGGGCAAATCGTGCCATATTAGAGAGAAAATATGTTTTACACGAGCCCATAATCAAAAGCAGTAAAATAAAAAAGGCTTCTTGGTTGTTTCTAAAAAAAAATTTATTAGTATTGCAACAAAAGGGTTCCCATCATTTCAAAAGCCATGAAACCACTGTTGGCACGTGTGCTGTGTTTGTGCCTTGTTACCAGGTGCCACTGGTAATGGATGCATCGAAGAGTACTTATCTCTTAAATCCTCTTCTCAGCTCTCAGTTCTTTGACAGTGAAAAATGACTCACAAATCTATTGGATCATTGCCCGCAAGCTGTGTTGCAGGCAAGAGGCTTCGTTCTATTTGATTACCAAGCGTGTTAGAGAGCCGGTTCTGGATTCATATTTTTACACATGCTCATCTGACACCCATGATGTAAGAATCTTTTTCTCCCAGCTGGTAAATGCCTATGTATGAACGAAAGCGTGCCCAGAAGAAGAGGGCGTGTCTCTTGTCCATGTATTTGCAAGTCCTATATGATTTCCTATCGGGATCCCTGGTGGTGTGGCTGGGAGGTCAGCATTGAGCTCCCAGCCTCCAAGTTAGTGGCGGAAACTCTCCTGCTGCTCTACAGGAGAAAGATGAGGCTGTCTGCTCCTGTAAAAATTTAGTCTTCACCGTCGCCCCCGGTCCCGAGAGGCTCCTCCGTCCTAGATTCCCTGCGCTTCCAACTCCCATCTGCACCGCTGTGTATCATCTGGTCTAACCAGGTCTGCAAGGCGAAACTGGGGTCCTGGT
>NW_022111368.1:17744317-17746116 GCF_000313985.2 Echinops telfairi
TGATGTTTAGCATCTTTTTGTGTCATATTTTCTTTTACAGACTATGCAAGAGTCTTAATTTTAAGGCAAAATTCACTAGAATTTAATGCAACATTAAATAGAAATATAAAAGAGATATTCCAGAATGTAGCAGATAAGGTATTAATGTTTTATGGCTAAATGTATAAAAATAATAAGATTATTTTCTTATAACTATATGGTTTTGAGACATGCTTTTAATGTATGCACAAATCTTAGACACAAACAGATATTTTGTGTTCTTAATGAAATACTTGGAGAAAAACATTTGCAATAGGAAATAGTCATCCTTTTAGCTTTCTCTGTATGTTCTTTGAGACTGCAACATTTTATAGGTGAAGGATAGGCTTGAAGGATAATTGGAAGTGTTTGTAAGAATTGTTCCATATGCATGTTAAATCCTTTTCTTCGTGACAAGGCATAATAAGATCACTTAAAAATCTACATTTGTGCATTTTGTGTAACATGAAGAAAAATACTATAGTCGTAATTGCTTTATGAGTTATCATTAAAGGTAAAAACCATAAAAAAAAAAAAAAAAAAATTTAGTCTTCTCAGTCCACAGGTGCTACTCTTCCCCCCAGGATTCACAGAGCTGCTATGAGTCGGAATCAGCTTTGCAGCGATGAGTAGTTGACATATTGAGAAGATAGGCTAACGAGTTTTCACTTTCAGAAACATTTCCACTGTTGCTAGGTGTTGCTGAGGAGCCTCCAAATCAAAGCGACCCGGTGGACACCAAAGGGGACCTTGCCTCGTCCTCTGCCATCCTCACGACTGCTCTCGGCTTGAGCCCACGAGGCAGTCGCTGTGTCCTTCCATCTGGTCAAAGGTCTTCTTGTGCTCTGCCCCAGGCATGCCCCGGGGCCAGGTCTCTCCTGTCCACTAGGGTTGCTATGGGTCAGAATCACCTTGATCACAGAATCTTCTCCAGGGACTGCTCCCTGCTGACAACACGCCCAAAGCACACACGGTGAAGTCCCACCATCCTTGCCTTTCGGTGCTTCTTTCAAGAAAGATTCGTTGGTTCTTTCGGCAGCCTGTGGTACTTTCAACAGTCTTTGCCAGCACCGTAGTTCAAATGCATCAGTTCTTCTTCAGGCCTCCTCTAACATCGAAATGTCTGTAAGCATCATTTGCATTTCACCCCTGGGCTCTTTCATCTCTCTCTAAACTTGACCGGGAGCACTTCAAACCCCAACAAAGGGTACATTGATTCATGACTCTAAAAACATACAGGATTTAGCAACATCTATCAGGTACAATAAGACAAAAAAACCCAACAAACCTCAAACCATTGCCATTCATTTAACCCCGATTCGCAGCGACCTGCACCACATATGTCAGAGTAGAACTATGTTCCGTGAGGCTTCCAGTGACTGATTTGTCAGATTTAGATAGTTCACCATGCCTTTCTTCAGAGGCACTTCTGGAGGGACACAAACTGCTAACCTTGCGGTTAGAACTGAGCATTTAACCATTCACACCTCTATGTACTCCAAACCTGCAGGTGTTTACAATATTACTGGTTTACTGGGCAGGCTGGGCAAATGGCTTTAAGCCTTAGATGGCACGGTATTTTTGTACTTGGTATAGCTTCAGCTTATGATATTGTATCCACAGCTGGGCAGCTGGGCTAACCATGAACAAGTGCATAAAAACGGAACTCAAACTCACTGCCATCAAGTCACTACCGACTCATAGTGACCCTATAGGACAGGTCACTACCGACTCATAGTGACCCTATAGGACAGGTCACTACCGACTCATAGTGACCCTAT
>NW_022111368.1:17746216-17770934 GCF_000313985.2 Echinops telfairi
CGACTCATAGTGACCCTATAGGACAGGTCACTACCGACTCATAGTGACCCTATAGGACAGGTCACTACCGACTCATAGTGACCCTATAGGACAGGATAGAGCTGTTGGTATCAGCTCCTCCTTTTTCCCTTCCTCCACACCCCACCCCTTGTGACCCCTTGATAAATTCTAAATTTTTATTTTCATATCTTACACCAACTGCTGTTTCCCTTCCCCCATGGTTTCTATTGTTCATCCCCCCAGGGGTGGGTGTGGGGTGTGGTTATATGTCAATCACTGCAATAGGTTCTCCCTTCCTCTGCTCCCCTCCCCACCTTCCCCCTACCTTTCTGGTATCGCTACTCCCATTCCTGTTCCTGGATTCCGTGTGTCCTGAGCTCATATTTCTTATGTGTACCGGTGTACATGCTTCAGTCTAGTCTGTAGTGAAAGGCAGGACTAGGGCGATGATAGTGGGGGGTGAGGACACCTCAAGGAACCAGAGGAATTGGTGCTATACTGCTCCCTGGTTGACTCATCCTTCCTTGTGAGCCTTCTGTAAGGGGATGTCCCATTGTCTGCAGATGGGTCTGGGGTCTCTGCTCCAAGTAGAAAGCCCAGTCTTCCTCCCACAAGTGGCTGGTGGTTTCAAACCAGCGACCTTACAGGTAGCAGCCCAGTGTATAACCACTATGATACCAAAAACAACTCCCAAAAAACCCCCTGCCATAGAGTCAGTGCTGACTCATAGCAAATCCTCGCCCCCCTGTGGGTTTCTGAGACCGTAACCATTTACAGGAGTAAAAAGCCCCGTCTTTCGTCCAAGGAGCTGCTGGTGGTTTCAAACTGCTCACCTTGCAGGTTCACGCATCCCAACGCATAACCACTGCACCAACAGGGCCCACTAAAACAAGTACATACAGGCTACGCAAAAGGCCAAGTCTATAGAGGGCGTGTTACTGTGCCTGATCTGGGCCTTCACAAACTCTGTTCTCACCTGCAAATGCTTGCACATTGAAGCTCTATAGCTGGAGGCAATGAACCCTGGTGTAACCATAAGTTTAGCAGTTTGAAACCACCAGATGGTCCATAGGAGAAAGATGAAGCTTTCTACACCCACAAAGAGTTACCGTCTCAGAAACACCTGGGGGAAGTTCTGCCCTGTCCTATGGGGCTGCTATGAGTCAGAGTCACCTTGGTGGCAGTGAGTGAGACTGAGGTCGAGAATTCAATTCAAGAGAAAAGATCATCTTTCTTTCAGGAGTATTTTAGCATTAACTCACTGTGGCGGAGTCAGTTCCAGCTCCTGATGCCCTTGTGTGTGACAAAGAGAATGCTCTGGAAGGTCTTCTTGGCTGTAATCTGCAGTTTGTCAGGCCTTTCTTGGGAGGCACCCTCCTGGGTTCCATCCACCAAGCTTTATATTCGTAATCAAGTACAAACCATTTGTTCTGCCCAGGAATTCATTTCTCTTAGCACTTGAAGGTCAGAAAACGTATTGTCTGCTTTTGACCGTGTTTCCAATTAGGTCTCTGAGCCACGGTTTTATACGGAGATTAAATTCTATGTTAGCTACAGAAGTAAGATTCTAATCTTACATTTTGTAAACACCTTCTAGCTTTACATGCTAAGTTCCAGGTCTAGGTGAATAAATTAGATAGGCTACCCCAAATTTCTACATTCAGACCCAAGAAAGGTTCTGGAGGGCCTGGACTCTTGGATCTGTGTGGTTTATCCATAAGCCCCTAAGGAGCCCTGGCAGCACTGTGGGCTAGGCATGAGACTACTAGCTGCAAAGTCGGTGGTTCAAGCCCACCAGAAGCTCCTCAAGAAAAGATGACGCTGTCTTTTGCCACAAGATCGACAGTCTCAGAAACCCCAGGGAGCAGTTCCGCCCTGTCCTGTAGGGCCGTGAGTCAGAGTCCAGGGTAGGGGTTTTATGCACTAAGGTTGCTCCCTACCACGCGGCCTCATGCTGGGTCTGCATTTGTTAATGACATAGTTAAAGTTGCAATTCATAGTTCAGAAGCCAAATTGCAGCTTCACCCACTGAAAGGCTGTAGTTTACAAACAAGCAGATTGAAAGAAGCAGCGCATCTCCGTGTGCATAGGACATGCCACCATCTTGTGTCCGTGGAATGATTGCAAACTCAATGGCTAGATAGCGTTTGATCAGTGAAACCCAGAACTCACTCATCCCATTTCTCTCCCTTATGGGACAATCTATAAAATCCAGGAGCTCATTTGGAGAGTGAACACGGGGTGGATTTGAGCTTAAATTCTGAGCAGAGATTTGTGAAAGGCTACAATTTACTCTGGAAGCCCTAAATCCCTTTTGAATCCCTACCTATTTTTGGAGTTCTTTCTGACCATTGACAGGCAGTACAAAAAGCTTTGGCTTCACGCAGTGTTTGAAAGTGAAGTCCTACCACACCCTCGGGCCTCCCTGGGAGGGCAGCCTCATCCTTAGGAGCTTGCCTGTGTGCTTCTGGGACAGAATCTGGGGCACTAGGGTCAAATAGTTCAGAGTCCTAGCCGGACTGCGTTGGGTGGAGGGCCCTGACATGATCCTGTAGGCTTTCCTAACTGATAATGGTGTGTATATGCCAAGCCTGGTCCCTTTCCCACTCTGTGATTCATTCATCTGCCACCAGTCTTGATTTTGTGACAGTTTCCTTTGCTTTCCGTGACTTATTTAAGGGGCTGCGTTCCTGTGAATCCCTGGCAGCATGACGCCCTCATGCTGATGGGCTCCCTCATCCAGGTATTTGTCTTTGTCACCTCTTTGCCCTGTCTCTGTCCTGTTTAAGGCTTAATAAATGTGCTCTATAAATGAAGTGTCAGTTTGGTGTCCCCTTTCCCCCTAAAGCAAAGGGGACACAAAGGAAGGCTCCCTGGAGGCTGAGCAAGTGTAGGAGTTCACACAGGAACTTAGGACTTCCAGTGTAACTTGTAGAGGAGCCCTGGGCAGAGTGGTTAGGAGTGGGCTGCAATCCACAGGGTCGACAGTTTGAAACCACCAGCAGATCCGCTGGAGAAAAGATTGGACTGTCTGTTTGTGTAAAGTGTGACTGTCTTGGAAACTTACAGGGGGGCGCTACGAGTCAGCATTGACTTGGTAGCCGTGAGCTTGTAGCATTTCACAAACCTAGTGCTCAGAATTTAAGCTCTAGGACACCCTCTTTCCACTTTCCAAACATACTCCAGCAGCTTCCAGGGGTGGCCCAAATGGCTAATGTGCTCGGCTGCAAACAAAGCACCTTGGGAAATTTTTCCTTCTAAAAGTTAAACGTTTGAGAACCCTATCTCAGCATCAGGGCCTCCCCCAGTAACTGGTTGGAAATAAAGAAACTCTTAAGACCCCATTCACCCAACAAGACTTTAATTTGCATACTTTAATTTGCATACAAATTAGACTATGAAAACCGTTGGCTTTAGACAACAGCTGAGGGTGATTCTCCAATGGAAACAATTAACTCACTACCTGCCCTGGGGTCAGTGCTGACTCACGCTGACCCAAGAGGACAAGGTAGAACTCCCCTGGTGAGTTTCTGAGATTGCAACTTTTTTTTTTTGAGATTGTAACTTTTATGCGAGTAAAAAACCCCATCTTCTTCCCGAGAAGGAGCTGGTGGTTTCGTACTGCTGACCTTGGAGTTAGCAGCCCAACCTGTAACTGTAAGGTAGTCGAGAGGCGCCAGAAACCAAATCAGTCGAATTAGAACAAACAGGCTTTATTAGGGAGCAAAAACCCAGCCTGGGCGAAGTCCCACAGTCCACAATGTCCGGGCTGTGGGAGTCGCATCGCAGGCTACAGGGCTGCTGCTTATATGGACAGGTATGTCCGGGTTTCTGGAATGTAAGGTGTCTTCCTGGTTCTGGGTGTATTCGTGCCAGGTGCGGAGCGGTGGGCAAGAACAAAGCGGGCACTGAGCCAAACGGGCCATGCTGGGTGCAGAGTGGAGGGTCGAGAGCAAAGTGGGCACTGAGCCAAACGGGCCATGCTGGGTGCAGAGCGGTGGATCGAGAACAAAGCGGGCCATTAGCCAGCTCTGGTCAGCTCCACAGGTGTGTGTGGGAGATTCAAAGCCACTGGCTGCTAGTTGTTTCAGCCAGCTCTGGTCAGCTCCGAACGGGTGGGGGAGACTCAAGGTCACTTGTTGCTAGAAGCCAACCTGGTATTGATCCGGCCATACAGTAACCTCTATGCCACCAGGATTCTAAACAATTAACCAAGGAAGGATAAACCTGTCCCGGGAAGTGGTTTCCATGGATCGGAAGGGAGCCCGCCATCAGCACATCACACAATAAGCGCTGAAAGCAATGCCAGTAGGCAGGCATGGCCCTTGGGTGCCAGAAACCCAGGGCTCAGATGGGGAACTGGATGGGATCGTAAGGAAATGTACCTCAAGCAAGAAGTGACCCCAGGCTTGTAACCAAAGGTGCCATCTTGGTTGTTATTATTTGTCAGAGAACAGGGTTTGCACGGCCGGATTGTTCTCCGGTTATTGTCCGAGGAGCGCCATATGTACACTCACAGTGGGAGTTCTCTCTCCACTGAGTTTGAGGTAATAGACCCTGGGAGACGGGCTCTAAACTATGTGGATCTGGTACTGAAAAGCCATTAAGGTGACAGCAGAGCTTCATGCAAGTGCGGGTCTCTAAGCAACTCCTCACACTGCATAAGTTGCACACTCGTGAAGATAGGCCTGCCCCACCTGAGCACCTGGGGCTCACTGGGCAGGACTGGATAAAACGACACGCGGCCCCATCTCCTGGTGCTCTGGTAGAGCCTTTGCAAAACTAGATACATAATTTGAACGGAATCAGCTGCTTAAACCCACATCCGCCGCTGCCTTTGAATCAATTCTGACACAGCAACCCAACAGGACAGAGCACTGGTGCCACCTGGGAATCCCAAGGCTTGAAATCTTCGCGGAAGCAAAGGGCCATCTCTTGCTCATCGGAGTGACCGGCGTGTTGCAACAACTGCTGACGACGCAAACCCTCTGGTTAGCAGCCAATGGCTTAACCACTCTGCTACCAAGGCGTCTCGAATTCACTGCTGATCGCTGTTTGGGGTTCATTCCAGCTCGGCATGACCCTACCTAGGGTTTCCAAGGTTATAAATCTTTACATGAGCATATTGCCCCAGCTTTCTTCCGATCACAGACCTTGAGGTTAGCAGTCCAACGCTGACCCAGTGGCATCCCTGGGGCTCTTAATGAACTTGATTTGTGTTCGAAGAGGTTGAGTCAGACCGGCGCTTGATAATCAGGTGGGTCCCATTAGTTCTTTGGCCTTTTCAAAAGAGAAGACTTGGGAGACTTGATGGTGAGCTAATTCAGCTGTAAGCCCCTAAAGAAAGCCGGGAGAAGCAGCCTGATACATATCACCATCCAGATACCCTGGCTCGCAGTCACTGTGAAAACCAGTTGTGTGGTCCCTCAAAAGAAAGGTTAATCAGAGAGTTACCACACGGCTCAGCAATTCTGCTCCTAGGCCTATACCCCTACAGTAAGGTGACCAGACGTCCTGCTTCTGGCGGGACAGTCCCGATTTTGGGCATTTTAAAAAAGTCCTGATTTTTGGAAAGAATGCACGACAAGCTAGGGAACGGTCTATTTGGTCCATATAGACCAAATTTTTAATCAAGAACCACCCCCACCCCTGGTCAATGGTGTCCCTCTTTAAATCTGGTCACCTTACCCTACAGGCTTGAGGGCAGGGGTTCAAGCAGATTCTGTACATCCGTGGTCACTGCAGCTCTTTGCATAATAACCAAGTGGTGGAAACAACTCAACAGGCTTAAACGAAAGGTGGTCTAGACGTCTCACTCACTGCTATGGAGCCGATGCCATCTCATAGAGACTGTACAGGACAGAGAAGAGCTGTCCCTTTATGGGAGTAGAAAGCCCCATCTTTCTCCAGCAGGGTGCCTAGTGGTTCAAACTACTGACCTTGCAGTTAGCAGCCCAATGAGTAACCACTACGCCACCAGGGCCTAGTGGTGTAGTAACCACTATGCCACCTTGATAGAGATATAAGTAGAATAGTGCTCAAGCATAAAGACAAATGATGTCCTGATACAGGCTATGACACGGATAAACATTAAAAAGATACTGAATGAAATAGGTCAAACACAAAGGAACAAATATTATATGATCTCATTTACATGAATTCTACAATAGGCACGTGTACAGAGACCAGAGTTTGCTAATGGTTACCTAGGACAAAGGAGGAAAGAAGGGGTCATTGTCTGGGGACCACTGAACTTCTGTTCAAAGGGGCAATGATTGCATAACACGATGACTGTAATTCGTGTCACTAAATTTCTACACTGAAAAATTATTTAAATGAAACGCTTTATTATATATACACAAATATTTACAGTAAGTAAAATTTAAAGAACCCCTGATTATGATTGGACAAAAATCATAAATTATCTATGATCTATTTTCACTTCAATAACTTTGGGCTTTTATTTTTAAACTTTGGACTTTTAATGAATAAGGGAGAGGTAACTGATTTGGGGACTTTGTCATTGGAATTTGGAGGATAATTTAACTAGTGGCATTCTCACCTGAGAATTCCTTAATTAACATGTACATTGGAGCCATCACTATTATTTTATTATTTAATATTATAGGCATCATTATTGTTTAATATTGTAAGTATTTATTATTAGAATCTCTCTATTATTTTATATCACTTCTGAAGCTTTTGTCATAATTTGAGACAGAAAATCAGGAATGAATTTTTTAGTCATGTGTACAGAATAACCATAGTGTAATTATTTAACCATCCTGACACACTTTAGAGACTTCTGAGGTGTGATATCAACACAGGTCATCAAGTGGACCAGAAGGGAAGCCAGGTGAGCAGCAGTTGAGCAAGAGATTCATATAGGTGGGGAAGGCCCATATGTAGTAGATGGATAAAAAAATGGACGACCAGAAATACCAATTTATAAACTATCAAGGGCTCATGAGGGAGGGGGGAGCGGGGAGGGAGGGGAAAAATGAGGACCTAACGTCGGGGGTTTAAGTGGAGAGAAAATGTTTTGAGAATGATGTACAAATGCGCTTTACACAATTGATGTGTGTATGGATTGCGATAACAGTTGTATGAGCCCCTAATAAAATGTTTTTTAAAAAAAAGGACGACCAGGTGGTCAGAAGGATGATGGGTAGATATTGTACTTATGACACTATAATTCATATTTCATGGTAATCTTTCCATAAATGTGGGGGTTGGTGAAGAGCTTCTGAGGATCTCATCTGAGTGGACAGTCATGGAATTAGTGTTCACTCTCATGTGTTAGATCCATGATTGTCAGTGTAAGGCCCTAGACCAGCAGTAGCAGCAGTTGAGACCTAGTGAGACATTCAAATCACCAGATTCCACCGCAGAACAATTGCATCAGAAACGCTGGGGATAGGGTCAAAAAGTCAGTGTTTCCACAGTTCTCTAAGTGATGCTGATGCAGGCTCAAGTTTGAGAACCTTTGTACTAGAGAATTAAGATACAGGGGCAATGAAAAGAGAGAGGGCCTTTTCTATTTCTGATATTCCACCTCATGTGGAGTGAGCTCCTCAGCTAGGCGGACCAATCCTCCTGATGTGCATGGGCTGCCCCACTTCTGAGGAGACATGGATCCCTGGTGGTACGGTGGTGAGGAGTGGGGCTGCGATCCGCAAGGTTGGCGGTTTGAAACCACCAGCTGCTCTCTAGTCCTATTAACAGTGACAGCCTCAAAAACCCACACGGGCAGTTCTTGCCTGCCCTCTGGGGTCGCTGTGCACTGGCATCTCCTAGAGAGCAGTAAGTCTGGGGGTTGGGTTTGGTGGCATAGTGGTTAAAGTACTCTGCTGCTAACTAAAAGGGCAACAGTTCAAACTCACCAGCTGATGTGCTGAAGAAAGAGGAAGCTGTCCAGCAACTTCTGCAAAGATTACAGCTTTGGAAACCCTATGGAGCAGTTCTACTCGATCCTGTAGGATCCTGGGAGTGGGAATCAACTCAATAGCAGTGGGTTTGTGCTTGTGGTTTGGGGTCTAATTTTAAAACTGAAGCCCTATATGCTGTGCACCTACCTCCACAGATCTAGGAAAACCAGGACCGTTGCCTCCCCTCCCACCCCCCACCCCATAAGTACAAGACTCCAGTCCTCCCAACTTTGTAATCACTTTTTTCACATGATTTATCTGATGGGTGACTTGAAAAGAGAGACGGGTTATAGATCACCTGACAGCCCGCTCTTTCCCTTTGGAAGTCATCTCCTTATGTCTCATCTGATTCTTCCACCAGTCAGTATTTCAGGGAGGCTGTGGTGAAGTGAAATTTCTTAATATGGAATCTTCTATCCAAATGATTCGGTGGGATGATGCAAATAGGGTGTGCGAAACACTAACAGAGGAAACTGGTCAGCATTACCCTTTTCCTGACTCTGAGAAAGAGAATATTCCTAGAAGACGAGCTACCCATGGAGCACATTGGAAATCCATGCCTGAAGGGGCCAAGGAATCAGACTCCATGCTACCCCAAGACCAAAGACGGAGGCCAGGAGACCATGAGACAGGGCAGAGGGGAAGCACAGAGACCATGAGACTGTGAGGCAGGCAGAGCAGCAGGCAGGTTTCCGATCTCTGGAGACAGAGGCCAGAGACCACATGGCTGAGAGAACTGGCTGCTGGCCGAGAAGAGGCACTATTGTGGACCAGTGACTGTATCTCTCCTGTTCCTTGATCCTGACTTGTGGCAACCTGTTAACTTCCCAAATAAACCCCCGTCAGTGTGAGTATTGCCTGGAGTTCTGGGTAGCCCTGGACACAGATAATCACACCCTGCAGAAAAAGAGAGTGTCCTGGGAGGAGCGGTTGGTGCCAGATTCGGGTAAAGAAAGATGGAGGATGGAACCATGCCTGACCTCCATCTCGTGGCCATTGACCTTAAGCTGGTGAGGAGTCAGAGGAGGTCAGCGGTGGTCTCCACAGTCTTCCTCAGAAACTCTCCATGTTGAGACCCCTATGATGGTCGTAGGGCCCGGGGGCATCTCAGCCTGTGCGTGTCCCTTCAGGCACGCACATCTGCTTCGCTGGCTCCGGCGTCCATCTGCTTGGTCATATTTTGGTCTCATCTGCTGAAGTTTTTGTTTCATCTTTTCTTTTAAACTCCAAATAGATAAAGAAAACAGATGTCACTGGGTTTCACCTAATCTCGTTATGCCTTAGAAAAACCTACGTGTATAACTCAGTAGACTCAAGACACAAAGAAGGGAGAAATCAAGGAACGGGGGAATCGAAAACCTAGTCGGCCACTTGAAATGGGGGTCCACAGTAAAGATAGAGAGAAAGGTTTCTGGGCTAGGAGAATCAGCACGAGCAAAGGGATGAAGTGTGGAAAAGATAAGAATATTCTTTATTATATATATATATATATATATATATATATATATATATATATATATATATATAATTCATATAATATATATATAATTCATATATATATATATTATATATATAATATATAATATATATATAATTCAAAACCATTTAATCGAGAGTTAATACAGATATCCTACCATTCCATAGTTCATCAAACAGTATTGTACAATTTCTACCACAATCAGTTTCAAAACATTTTCTTCCTTCTTGAACTCCTTGTTATCAGCTCCCCTTTACTGTCCCACGTACACACCCCGAACCCCCCAACCCAGGGAACTTTATCCTACTTGCTATCTCTATAGGTTCATCAATACTCGGTTTCCTATACCAAAAAAGAGAAAAACATATAACAAAGATTCAAGAGGGCTACCCACAATGCAAAATACAACAGAGCTAAGCCCCAATATGAAAACACACACACAGAAAATATAAAAAACTAGAGCAGGCCCAAAGTATATCAGATGGGAGCTCAAGTGACAAGGTTTTACAAATTCAAGCAGGTTTATCTCTTTCATCGCCTATACTCGTCTCTCCAATACTCTGGTAACCAGTTATTCCCATTCCTCAATTAAGGGTAGAGGGAAAATACAAGAGGTTTATTTCCTGTGTAGATCTTGCAAAAATATCTTGGATTTCCTCAGTCAACCACAGTCTTCTGCAAACTAGAATCTCACAGTTTAAGTTCTGATACCATTTCCTACTTTGGCTTTGGGTTATATAATTTACCATCCTTGGGTCATGGATGTGAATTTGCTTCTGCCATGTTGACTTAGTTGACATCTCACTTAGATGGCCGCCTGTTTGGAAATAAGCCTTTAAGACCCTAGACACTATTCTATCTGCTAGCCGGCACCATCTACTTTCTTCACCACACTTTGTTATGGCACCCATACCTGCTGTGTTTCCCTCATGAGGACGAGTATCGAGCAGGGCCATGTCAAGAGAACTAATTGTTCTTAAATTGGAGTTAGGATTTAGTGTGAGCCCCAAATCCAGTCCTGGATCTATGTTTCTTTATCTGCCTCTGGCTCCCATTAGAGACTTCCTTGTTAATTGATGGTAGGGAATCTTATGGATCACTTCCCTGGAGCATAAGGATCTTCTGTTAATAGTGTCATAATAGTGTCAACACTATTTTAAAACACTGGTGAGAGAAGGATATTGGATGAGTGTAGGCTAACTACATATGGCAATACCTGATTTTTTCACTTGGACAGAGTAAATCTTTGTGTGACTGAATGCCATTCACAAAAACAATGGGAGTTGGTTGTCAAGGAAAATTTACAACACTATTCACCGGCAATGTCAATCAAAGGCCTACCAGAATAATGTATATCTTAGTTGTATATCAAGTTGGGCATTGATGTCCTACGTCAATGTCTGTCTGCCTACTGACAGTTGAATATTCTTGATATACCTGTCTTCTGCTTCTTCAAACACCATGGATTTCCAGTTGTAACTCCTCGAGTTACAGGTCTGTTTAAAGTATAGTCTAGTTCACCCAGTGGGGTTTCCACATTGGATCCCTCTGGTATGACCTGTTGTGTACCTTGAAGATACAGGATTCAATGCCCCACTGTTCGGTGGCACTTGATTTGGTTCCCCAAGTGGTGTATGGAAACGTGTGCCAATGTGGCTTATTAGGTGCATATTATCAGGCATACTCCCCCCCTTAGGGTCCATAGAAGTATACTGTTAGTCATTTTGTCTCCACTTGGAAGTTGGTTCTCCCTGCTTTTCTACCAACAGAGATACATTGTTCATCTCCCAGATGTGTCTGCTTCCTTCCCCCTCCTGACGACGTTCTCATCAGTATTCCTCATCCTGTATTTTATCATTTAATAGCCTCGAGTGACGGAAGCAAGCTAAATGGAAAGAGGAAAGAAGCCAAAGAGATGAGCCAGAAAAGATTGATGGGAATCAGATCATAAAGCACTCTGAATAATAAACTGTGACATAGGACTTGCAAGGAAGCACTATTCACCATTGAAGTTTAAAGGTTCAAGTAAGTCATTTTTTATGGTTTCTTATTATGTACAATATGCTTGTGTGTTATATACTTAGGCTTACAGTTGCAACATACACGTGCTGTTAAAGATATGTTCAAATGCTTAAGTTTGAACATATTGAAGAGCTCTGGGCTTCAAGTTTTGTAACCAGGAAAATGATGGCATTGGAGAGGCTTTAGACGCATTGGAGAGGCTATAGACGCATGACCCATATAGACAGCCATGTTTATATCTTTTATCTATGTATGTATGTATTGGTTGATTCAATCATGCAGTAATTGCTTTGAGGTATAAATACAATTTTTAAAATATTCACTGAGACGTACAGATCAAAACCTACCGGTGTTACCGCCAATTATGACTTTATATTTCTGCCAATTGTACATACCCCATGACCTCAGGTGGTGAAAAACTACCCTCTTCCTTGACTTTGAAAGGTTCTTCTTGGGGGTGGAATTTGCTAGGGACTTTGTGTTGGTGAAATCAACCATCCAACCACCCAACCAACTAAATGTGCCTTCGAATCAAGTGGGCTCACTGATTTGGGGTATGTCATCAAGAAAGACTAATTTCTACAAAAGGACACCATATTTGGGAATGGGGGGAAAACCAGAAAAAGCAAAGGAAGCGTTCAATGAGGTGGATGGACACAATAGCCACGGCAGTGAAGACAATCAGATGGGGCAGTACTTCATTCTGTTACACATAAGTCTGCTTTGCGCCAAAGCCAACTTGGTGGCAACCAATGATGATGACAACAATATCCATGGACTCTACCCCCACTTTTGGTTGCTCCTGGTAAAGGCATGCGTGAACAGAACCGAGCCAGGATTCCTCTCACTGGCACATTCGACTTTCAGAAGGGAAGTCAGAAGTGTGTGACCTGCTCTGGGCTTCTGGAAGGAGCTGTGCTAGACCATGACACAAACCTTGATCCCTCCAGACTTCATGCTGAAGAAGACAGTCTCACAAAGGGGAAGCTTCAAGGACTTGGTCGATAGTTATCTTATTCTAGAGACGCCTCCTACAAGATCCCGGATGATTTACTTCCAAAAAATCAGCCATTGAACATCCTGTGGATGTTCTGTTCTGTTCTGACGCATCTGAGGTAGGCGTGAGTTGACCTTGACCCAGTAGGAACTGGTTTGATTTTGTTTTGTGGTGTCCATCTTGTAGTTACAATAACAGCTCTGTAAGCACAGCCTCCATGACAGAAGGTTGTGTTTCTGGGCCACCTGGTACTGTGGAAGTTAAAGGCAGAGCAGAGATGCCCGGAAGGACAATAACATTTGAGCTCCTTCCCTTTCAGCTTCTAATAGAAGAGCAAGATTAGGGCTTTGCATTTTCCCAAAATGAAGCCTTCAATCAGGTCAGATCCCTGAACAAGAAACGAGGAACCATGAATGTAATAGCTAATGAGCACTGGATTTTTAAATGATTTATCAAATTAATAATAATGCTCTGCTTTGCTATGCTTTCAGTGTGTTTAAATAGCACCTTTCAAGTTGATGCAAGCTTTTGGTAGTTGATCAGACTCACAGAGTAAATTTCCATGCCTGTTTTTGCTGTGTAATGGTCACCACGGAGAACGGCTGTGTCTGCCTGTGATGGTACATGAGAATAAGTCAGCTTCATGTAACATATACACAGCACAAGAAAACAACAGTGTTCTGTAAAGGGCTCTTATGGGTTTCTCTAGATGTGGGAATGCTGTACCAGTGAGAGCCTAAAAGGGTTGACTAGGAATAGCTGGACAAGGTACAATGCTCTCATCTGCTTCCACTGCAGGAGATGAAAGGTATCAGATCCAGGTACCCTGTCACCTGTCACCACACCCATTCCCTGTGCAGTGTGCCACCAGATGCTGTCTCATCTCCTCCCTTTTGATGACCTGCCCCGTGAAAATAGCCAGGATGAATAATAATAGCTAGCTGTTGGGTGACTGTTGTGAGGTGCCACTGAGTGGCTTTAAATTCATAGCAGTCCATGTGATGGACAACAAGTGTTTGTGAGGCTCCAGTCTTCAGGGGAACAGAGAGCCAGTCCTCTGCTCCCACAAAAGCACCGAGTAGGTGTGAACCACCAACCTTCTGGTTAGCAGCTGACCTACTAACCAACATGCCACCAGGGCACCTTACTCCACATGCAGCAACCACTCTATGACCACATGCTTATCAACAATTCATATAAACCCCCGTTGGATTAATGACACTATGGAAGCACAGAGAGGCTAAGTCAGTCACCTACATTACAAAACTGGTAGGGTCGGAAGAGGAAACTGAAGGCAGGTGAGTGGGGATGGCATCCCTGCTCAGAGCAGCTGATGTGCAGAGGGGCCCAGGGCTGGCCCCACCAGGAGACACGATGTTCCCTCAATGACCCATAATGCTACAAGGGACAGCACTGGAGAAACTGTGCAGAAGGTGTGCCCCATCTGCCCCACACACGGCAGGGTGAAATGCAAGAGAGTGCAGTAGGGCAGCAAGGAAGCAAAGTAACCAAGTCCCCGAGGAGTCCAGAAAATAGACTTCTGACTCCGGCAGCGGACAGGGCTTGGCACCTCATCAGACTGGATCGGAAAACATACATAGGGATCAATAGACAGACCTGGAATTATGTATTGTTGTGGGGGGGTTTCCCCTTACTTTGATTTTGTTTTGTTTGGGGTTTTTGTTTATTTGTTTTTCTTCTTCTTTCGCCCTATATTGATCTATATAAGATAGGCAGGACAACAATCCCAAGGAGAAAACAATGGGACCCACGGTTTGGGGGGGGCATGGGAGAGAGGAGGTGGAAATGGGGAGTGGGGAGCCAACAAATTCAGGGATAAGGGAACAACCAGAGGTCTAAACTTGATGGCAAGGAGGGCATAGAATGCCTGGTGGCATTTGATCAGTGCAATGTATTTGAGAGGAATTACTGAGAGCCGAATGGAGGGTGAGCATGATAGTGGAACAGGAAGAAGGTGAAAGGAAATAGAGGAAAGAAGTAGGAGGCAAAAGACATTTATAAAAGTATATCTATATGCATGTATATATATAAATATATTAATTTTAATGAAAGGGATAGAAGCCAGTGTACATATATTTATATGTTAAATATTAAGATAGACAGAATTTGGGCCTCTACTCAAAGCCTCCCTTAGCACAAGAACACTTTGTTCTAATAACCTACCTACCAGACACGATCACTGAAGACAAAATGGGTGCATAAGCAACTTTGGTGAAGAAAGCGTACGGTGCCTGGATATCAAAAGATGTAGCGTCTGGAGTCTTAAAGACTTGACATTAAATAAGCAGCCATCTAGCAGGGAAGCAAATAAGCCCACATGGAAGAAGCACACCAGCCTGTGTGATCATGAGGTGTCAATGGGATTAGGTAAGAGGCATCAAAAGATCTAAAACAAACAATTATATCAATGTGAAAGAGGGGCATTGGAGTGGAGACCCAAAGCCCCTCTGTAGACAATTGGACATCTCCCACAGAAGGGTCGCAAGGAAGGGACAATTCAACCAGAGTACAGTATAGCACCAATGAAACACACGTCATTCCTCTAGTTCCTGAATATTTCCTCCCCACTACCCACTACAATGACCCAGTTGTACCTTACAAATCCAGCTAGACCGGAGTACACACATTGGTACAGGTAACTCTTGACACATGGAATTCAGGACAGATAAAGCCCTCAGAAACAGTCATGGGACTAGTGATATCATGAGGATAGGGGGAAGGTGGGGGCAGGGTGGGAGAAAGGAGGAACCCATCACAAGGTTGGATATATACCGCCCCCACCCCCCAGGGGGACAAATAACAGATAGGTAAAGGGAGACAACAGACAGTATAAGACATGAGAGAACAATAATAATATATAATTGATCAAGGTTTCACAAGGGTGGGGAGGTGGGGGGGAGAGGGGAAAAAGAGCTGATACCAAGGACTCAAATAGAAAGAAATTGTTTTAGAAATGTTGATGGCCACATATGTACCTGTGTGCTTAATACCATTGAATGATGGATTGTTATGTTATAAGATTTGTAAGAGCCCCCCAATAAAATGATTAAAAGAAAAAAAAGAGGAATAAAAAAACACTAAAAAACAGTTAAGCCACCAGACTCACTGGTCTGATTAGCTTGGAGGGACCCCTGGGACTCTGCCCTTCACCTTGCACACCTGGAGTGGAACACACCTGTGCAGTCCCCTTGGAGCCAAACAACACACTGGCCTGAAAGTGAGCGACAGCACCCCAGGAACGTGTTCAACCTCAGGAGACCAAAAGGGCAGCATTTACTCACAACATAGAAGCCAGAAGCCAGAAGGGGCAGGAGCCAGGAGTGAATGGAAAGAGGGAAGCCACAGAGGAAGAGAAGAAGGAGAGGAAGGGGAAGGAGAAGAAGAAGGAGAAGAATTGTCCACCTAACCCTTCACCTTTCACTGTTTGTGAGCACCGCCCTGACATCCGGTGAAAGAGTCAACGTGGACATCATGCAAATAAAATGTTTACAGACTCCCCAAAGATGCAGCCAAATGAGCGGTCCATGCAGTATCAAAACGGCCTCTCCTGACTACAGAATATTCCTATGAACCGGCAATGCTGCCCTAGAAGCCAAGGTGTGATTGTGTGGACTGTCCGCTGGTCTGTTCCTGGTCTCCAGACGAGCTCTCCTGGCTTCCCAGCGGCACAGAGGGAAGCTGCCCGCTCACTAGCTCAGCTCTGAAGATATGCTAACTCAGTCATTTTGTGGAGTATTTCCTTCTCTTGCACATATCGGTCTGACCATGAGCAGTAAGAAGCTCTGGTGGCCCCGAGAAAGAAAGCTGAGGCACTGTGCTCCCAGAGAGAGCTACCGATTTAGAATCCCAAAGGCGCAGTTCTGCACAGTCGTATTGGGTCATTATGGGTCGCTCCAGACCTTGATGTCAGCAGCCCAATGTTTAATGAACTTCACTACCAGGTTCCCCTCCATGTGTAGACTGAGGCACTTCAAAGGGTACTGGTTGGCTCGAATCCCTGCCCCCTCTAAGCACACACTAAGAGTCATGTTCCAGTGACCTTGGCCAGAGTCACTCATGACACCATGCAGGACAGCATGTGGGACAAATACTTCAAGACTACAAACGCACATTTTAAAAAAGGCAAGGTTAAAGCCAGCAATGACCATGGCACCGTGTTGTGTTTGTGTTGAGAAATGCCGTTGGTTCACACCTGGGACATGGAGGGGGGTGAGGAGTAGTAAACCCTTCTGTTTGGGCTGCGTCACGTCATCACATCCTCAAAGCCCTGGAAAGCGTGGTTAGGCAACCCCCACAGTGTCATTTGTTGGTTCTCCATGGACCAGACAGGAAATAGAGACACTAGCCTTAGAGAAAAGGTACAACTCCCATTGTTGTGTGGCAATAAGGACTGCAGCCTCCAGGGGGTGTCCCAGGACCATCGAGTCGACTCCCATTCAGAGCCCCCATAGGCCAGAGGAGAAGTGCGTTCACAGGGGTTCCCGGGCTGTGATCCTTGAAGCAGACTGCCACACCTTTGTCCTGTGGTTCAGCTGGTGGCTTCGAACCCCAGACCTTTTGATTAGCAGCCCAGCACATTAACCACAGGATCACCAGTGCTCCTGAGGGATTAAAGGGGAAGCCCCTTAAGCCTGGCAAAGAACTACTTTCTCTGGCCCCCCTAATGAAACAAATAGCCCCTATTACATGAGACTGACCGCCCTAACATTGATGTATTGAAAGGGACCAAGGATGAAAGGAGTTGGAGCATTTCTGTGTCCAAAAAAGCGTGAAGCTCAGCCTTCCCCCCAAAGTGTGTGCCATTTGGCTTCCAGTCATTCAGACTGCAGCGAGCTCAGCTCTGGGAAAATATCATGAGGGGGCGTTTGTGCCATGCCATCTGCACCCTCAGGTTTCCCGACTGCGCCCAGGGAGAAAGGGTGGCTGGGAGGTGCCTCTCTGAGAGCCACACCAGAGCTAGCAGCTGAAAACAGCTGGCACCTCCTTGGGCATGTGTAAGGGGCATGAACCTTCCCTCTGGGGTCGTTCTCCAGCTTTGGCTTTTCACGGCCCTTGTTGTCCCCATCAACTCGCAAAGGCTGCCTCGAGGTAGCTTCAGCTGTGTGCATCAGTGACCCCTTAGCCTGAGTTAATTGATCACTTTATTGTCATGCGAGGCCACACCCGACAGGTCAGCAGCAGAGGAGAGGGCCCTCCCGAGAGAAGACAAGGAAGTGTGTTCTTGCAATGCTCTAGAGCTTCTCCAAGGACCCGAGTGCTCTGCCCTGCTGGAGCCCCCACTGCCCTGTGCCTCATGAAGGCCCCGGGCCTTCGATGTGTGCTGCAGAAACCTGCCTTCCCTTAGGTTGTTGCCAACAGCAGTTGTATTTCTTACTCTGTGTGAAGATTTCCCATTTACAATTTCCATTCAGGTGAGATTCAAATATATATATATATATATATTTTTTTTTTTTTTTTTTTTTAATATTGCCTTTAAATTTAATTCTATCTACTACTGTCAAATTCTTCTTCCCTTCTTTACAATTTTTAATTCATGGTGATTTTACAGACACACACTTTCTTATGTTTATTTCTGGATTATTGTGTTTGGTCCTAGAAGCCGATCCTGGCCTTTCTTGTTGCCCTTCATTTCTCAGAATGATTTGCAGTCTTTGCCTGTCCACTTAACTTTTGAAAGTTGGGACACTGATTTCAGATGCATGAGGTAATATTTCGAAAGGACAGAAGAACTCAAATCTAATTCTCCTCACAGAGCTAGACCATAATAGCATTACCATCAAACCATTTGCTTTCCGCTTTGTTTTTAAGGCAAGAATTAAATGAAATGTCAGGATATACAAACTTGGGACTGCAAATGCCATGCCCTTCACATTGTCTTTTAAATTTTTTCCAAATGCTTTCATATTACCGCAGTATCATTTGATCGCCCTGTGAAATGAAGAAAGCCTTGGTGGTAGGGTGACCTCCTCAGCTCCTTACCAAAAGAGCTATCCACAGGAGTGAAGCCCACCGGTCCCTCCATGGGACAAAGATGGGAGGACCCCAGCCTTGGAAAGCCTATGGAACAATTCCACTCTGATCTAGGAGTCGACTGTAAGTGGAAATTGACATGACAGCAACTGGTTTTTAATTTATAAAGTGACTAGGCAAGTAGTATAACAGTACTTTGTCTATAAGACAATTGAAGTCCACCAAGAAGGAAAACGCCATGCTCAAAATCATACAGCTCTGTATTAGCAGAGCCGTGCTTTCCAGAAACATCTGGCATCTGTTTTCCAGAGTAAGGTTTAGTTTACTTCACACCTGGGATGCGGTCCCTGAGTGGTACAGTTAATTGCTCAACTCCTAGCCAAAAGGTTAGCTGTATGAATCCTCTTAGAGTCACTTCAAATCACAGGCCTGACAACCAGCCTCCCCTTAGTCTCAGCCTCAACAACCCCACAGAAAAGCTCCACTTTGTACACAGAGGGTTCTACAACTAACAAAAACAACCGAGGATCCCAAAGAGAGTCGCAAAGAATTCTCAAACCTCTATGTTCATCAAGAATGATCCTCCACTCCGTATAGGTCATCTAACTCATCGATTTGCTGCAAGGTTTTCAAATATGCATAAATCGTAGTAATGATTAAGAAAATAAATGATGTAATTTAAATATTATTAAATTCAGAGTAGTTTTAAAAGACAACACATTTTTCTAGTAAACATATTGAAATTTTAAAAAGTTCCAGGTCCTGAAAAGGTTTGGAACCATTGCTGTTAAAAATGAAGTTAGTCAGGGCATGCAAGGTCACACTGCAGTAACAAAGAACTCCACCAGCTCAGGCAGATAGAGCAGCAATGCCCATTCGCTCTCGTGCGCATCCTTGTTATAGGTTGGCTAAAGACTCTGCTCTACATCTTCTCTCCTAGGACAGACTGGTCCCTCTGCTGCCATCTAGAACAGTCCCATGGACTATGGCAAAGAGAAAGATCATGCTGATCCCTCATTGTTCTTGAAGGTTCTGCCAGGAACTGACACGCATGACTTCTACTAACATTTGGCATTGGTCTATGCAAGCCTCATGGCTTTCACGATGTCAAAAGGGCCTGAAAAGAGAAGGAAAACTAGGACTATTTTGGTGAGCACAGCATAGTAACCACAACCTTACTAACTCAGTATGCAGTCACAGAACATGGTGAGTGGGGGCGGGGGGGTGGAGAAAACAGGGGGCTAAAGAGGGAGACAATGGCCCTGGAGGAGCAGGACACTGATCCACCCAGGGGGAGGATATGGTTTATGTCTCCACAGAAATGGGAGTGTCAGTGCAGACCCCACCATGGCACGCCAAACCTTGAGGGTGACGTAACCACATGGAGCAACTCATGAACAGAGTGGGCCACAGGACCAGCCCCAATCAAAGCCAAACTAAGCCCCTTCCTAGATATGTGTGCTACAGAGGACAACACTGAAACTACAGGTTGGGGAGAGGGGCCGTCCTGCCAGGCCCACACAGAGGCCAACCAAGATGGAAAAAGAGAGAGTGAGGCTCTAGACCCGATATGGGCACACCAAGCCCAGAGGATGACATCGCTGCACAGAGCTGCTAAGGCACAGAAAGGACTGTGGGGCTGACAACAGCTCAAGACATGATGGCCCCTCCCTGAAGCACACTGTGAAAGAAGACAATACTGGGGACACATGGCAGGGAATGAGTGCGGTCTAACGCCCAGTCCACAGTGGCGTAAACCAAGAAGGGATCACAACAGATCAGCAATGGGACCAAAACAAAGCCACACAGCCCCTGAGAAGCCTCCCCCCCACCAAAAAAAATAGATTTCAGGCTAAAAGGGGCAATTCCCAGAATCCCCTAGGTCTGAAGGGGAGATAGTCATAAAAGTCAGCAGACAGACCTGGAATTATGTATGTTTTTTCAGAGGGATTTTGCTAGTTTTTTTTCTTTTTATTCAATCTTTTGTTTTATTTTTGTCTTGTCTCCGTTATTGTTGTTTTGCCTACCTATATAAGATAGGCATGGGAAGCAAGCCTGAGGAGAGAGCAATGGGACTGATGGTTCTGCAGGGACCTGGGGGAAGAAGGAGGCAGGGAAAGGAGCAGTGAGCAAACAACACCATAGACAGGGAACAACTAGGGAATTAAAATCAACACGGAGGACGTAGAGATCCTGGTGGTGTTGGAGCAACAGTAATCTAGCTGAGAGGAATTACTAAGAGACAGAAGAAGGGGGAGCATGTGGTGAGGCAGGAGGAAGGTAAAAGGAAACAGAGGAAAGATTTAAGAAGCAAAACACTGTATAGACATATAAACATAGGTGTACATATGTAAATATATTAATTCATAAGATAGAGGTATTGGCCTACTACATATATTTATATGGTAGTACACTGAGGAAGTGGACAGACTTTGGGCCTCTGCTCAAGTCCTCCCTCAATGCAAGAACACTTTGTGCTAACAACCTGGCATTCTGTGATGCTCACCCTCCTGACACGATAGCTGAAGACAAAATGGGTGCATAAGCAAATGTGGTGAAGAAAGATGATGGTGCCCGGCTATCAAAAGATATAGCATCTGGGACCTTAAAGGTTTGAAGTCAAACAAGTAGCCATCTAGCAGAGAAGCAACAAGCCCTCACAAAAGAAACACACCAGCTGGTGTGATCATGAGGATCAGGTAACAGGCATCAGAAGATCCAGAACAACAACAAAAAAAAAACCAGATTTTTGTTAACAGGGGAATCAGAGAAGAGACCCAAAACCCATCTGCAGACAATAGGGCATCCCCTCAAATAAGGGTCACAAGGAAAGGATAAGTCAATCGCCACAGTACAACACCGATGAAACACACAATACTTATCTGGTTCTTTGAGGCTTCCTCATCCCCCACCATCATGACTTCAGTCCTGCCTTTCAGTCTGGCTAGATCGGAGCAGGAGCATGTACGCTGGTGCAGATAAGAGCTAATGACATATGGATTCCAGGTCAGATAAACCCCTCAGGAACAGAAATAGGAATAGCGATACTAGGAGGAGAAGGCGGGGTGGGGGGAGGAGAGGAAGAGGGACCAGATTCCAATGATCAATGTATCACTCCCCCACCACAAGGGGAATGAACAGCAGAAATGTGGGTGGAGAGAGAGAGTAGTCTGTGTAAGATATAAAAATCATAATAATTTATCAGGGGGTCACAAGGTAGGAAAAGGGGGAGGGAGGGGAAAAAGGGAAGCTGATACCAGGGGCTCAAATCGAAAGTAAATGCTTAGAAAATGATGATGGCAACATGTGTACAAATATGCGTGATACAATTGATGTATGGAATGTTACAAGAGCTATGAGTCCCCAATAAAATGATCTTTACAAAGAAGGAAAGAAAAGAACATAGGATTCTAGTCCTTCACAAAGGCAGGCTGCAAGCGACTCCGTGAAGGATATCATAATTCAACGAGTATAGGGCAGTAGGTGCCCTGGTGGTGTAGGAGCTGGGCTGAAAACAGCGTGACCAGCACTTTGGAACCACTGGCTGCTCCCTGGGAGAAAAACGAGGCTCTCTGTTCCCATAAAGAGTTCCGGTCTCAGAAGCCCACACGAGCAGTTCTATCTTGTCCTGCAGAACCAGGGCGTATCAGAATTGACTCGATGGCAGTGAGTTTGGTTTGAGTTTACAGACCAAGAGTTTTGGAACAATTTTAATGACTTGCTTTCTGCAAACACATTTTACACCACATATTACCTTCCTACCCAAAAGGGCAAAATGACAAAAGCAGGATCTTCTTTGATCTATATTTTATAACTCGTCTCAGAGAAAACAAGTCAACCATTGGAAGCAAGTGGAGTGACAAGAGAGTCTTTGTTGCCGTCACAGTTTGATGATGGGGATCTGGAGTTCCGTCCCATCTTCTCGCCTGGTGCGTACCCAGGCTTCGGTTTGAGAAACACTGATGGAAGATAGCATATCATTCATTCTGCATTTCGATTTCAGTTTCACCATGATATATGTTTTCTCTCTCACTGTACATTTTCGTGCCCTTTCTAAACAGTTGTTTTGATCTGATCAACTCTTTTTGCCCTCAGGCATTCTCCATACATGGCTGCCGATGCAAATTGAGTCAATTCCAACTCAGAACATCCCTGTAGGATAGACTTGAATTGCCTCGTTGGGTTTCAGAGGCTGTAAATCTCTATGAGAGCAGAAAGCCTCATCTAATCTCCTTCAGAGCTGCTGGTGGGTTAGAACCTCAGACCTTGTGGCTAGCCATTCAGTTCATAACCACTATGCGACCAGCTAATCCCAAATAGTCACGGTCTAAAACTCTTAAAGTTCTCCCTAAATCTAGCAAGCTAAACTATTCTACATCAGCCTTTCTCTAAGTGTGATCCATAGACCACTAAGGTATGGGTCTCCTTGGGTACCTGTTGAAAATGCAGATTCCCGGTCTTACACCAGCTTTTGCACATTTGTGATGTGGGGCCAGAAACCTGTCATTTCCATTGGTCCTACAAAGTGACTTCCGTGCACACTGAAGTTTGATAAGCGCTGCTATGGTATGGTCCACTGAACAGCATTCCACATTCCATTATGAGGAGTAGAAATGAGAGGTAACGAAGGGAAAAGGGAAGGCACTGCTGAGCTGCACACAGAGGACTTTGTCAGCGAAGTGGTGGATGATTTGTATTAGGCAAATGAGTGTCCTGACCACACTGGGAAACAAAGCAGGAATTGAAAGGTTATGAAAATCATCCAGAATTAGTTGTATCATAAAATTACTAAGCCTCTGCCCAGAGTTTCAAACCTATGTCTATTTTATCAAGGTTCAATATTGTTCATCTGAAGGGTGTTTGCTCAGCTCATTGTTAGCCCTCAACTCAAATTGTTTGGGGTTTTTCCTTGGTTGTGAAATTTATTCTCTTCCTTAGTTTTAAAATTATATTTGCTTGAAAGGTGAGGTACACAATCTGTTCTTATAGAGGTGAGTGTACAAATTCAAGTTTCAACCAGAGTCCTTGGTGAAATGGCCCAGTTCAGGCTGAAGCATGGAAAATAGCAAGTGAGCCTGGACTGTCATGTTGTTCCACAAAGGAAGGCCAGGTCCAAAGGCTTATGGGTACAAGCATAAGAGACAAGATGAGCGAGATTGAGGGTGCAGACAAGGAAGTTCTTCCAACACCATATCAAATGTATAACTCTGCATTGGATCCTGGACTGGGAAAAATAATAGCCAAAAAATGACATTATTTGGGGCAATTGACAGAATTCAAATATGGCTATCTAAATTCTAATATTGTATCATGCTCAGTTTTGTGGTTTTGTTAACTATACTTTGATTATGCAATGTCCTTTTTCTTGGAAACATACTGAAATATTTAGGGGGATGAATTGATGGCCATCAAATTGATGGTCCTACAGTGGCCCTATAGGACAGTGTAGAACTGTTTCTGAGACTGTAACTCTACAGTAGAAAACCCTGTCCTTCACTCAAAGAGTAGCTAGTGCTTTCGAACTGCTGACCTTGCAGTTAGCAGCCCAACCCTTAACCACTATGTCACCTGGGTTCCCTATTTAGAAAGAAAAGGAGCAACCAAATGTTCAAAATGGTTCAAAACACAACATAAAAAAATACTAAAGCAAATGTAGCTAATGTCAATAATTCATAAATCTAAAGGAAAGGATGCAAATATTCTTTGTATTATACTTGCAACTCTTCTGTAACTTTGATATTATTTCTAAATAAGTGTTTAAAAAACACTTTTAGAAAAATATCAATTAGATGTAATGTATAAACCTTGTTTTTATTTATTTATTTTAAATCGTTTTATTGAGGGCTCATACAATTCTTATTACAATCCATCCATACATCAATTGTGTAAAACACATTTGTACATATGTTGCCATCATCATTCTCAAAACATTTTCTTTCTACTTGAGCCCTTAGTATCAGCTCATTTTCTCCCCTCCACCACCCTCCCTCATGAACCCTTGATAATTTATAAATTTCTCTTTTCATGTCTTACACTGCTGTCTCCCTTCACCCACTTTTCTGTTGTCCATCCCCCTGGGAAGTGGGGATTTGTATGTAGATCATTGTAATCAGTTCCCTCTTTCTCCCTCACCTTCGCCCTCCCTTCCTGCTATCACTACTCTCATTATTGACCTGAGGGATTTATCTGTCCTGGATTCCCTGTGTTTCCAGCTCTTATCTGTACCAGTGTACACGCTCTGGTCTAGCCAGATTTGTAAGGTAGAATTGGGGTCATGATAGTGGTGGGGAGGAAGCATTAAAG
>NW_022111368.1:17771465-17797886 GCF_000313985.2 Echinops telfairi
ATATATATATATTTCCATATCGTTATAGATAAATTTATTTAAATACATCCATGCCTGTATTTGGACATCTATAAATGTCTTTGTCCCCTAGTTCTTTCCTCTATTCTGTTTTACTTTCCTCTTGTCCCACTATCATGTTCGGCCTTCATTTGGGTTTCAGTAATTTCTCTTAACTACATTGCCCTTGATCAAGCCCCACCAAGCATCCTATTACCTCCTTGCCATTGATTTTAGGTAACTTGTTCCCTTGTCCCTGGGTTTGTTGACACCCTCCTTCCTCTCTCCTGCTTCACCCTCTCCCAGGTCCCCCACAAACTGTCAGTCCCATTGTCCTCCAGATTGCTTATCCTGCCTATCTTATCTAGATGGACAGGAAGAGACAATAATGAGCACAAAACAAGGCAGAGCAAAACCAAACATCAAAAGAAGATAAAACAACAACAAAACTGATGACAAAAAAGAAAACCCTATAAGTAGTTTATTTGTTGACTGTTTTCAGGTCGAGTCTGATGGGGTACTACACCCTGGCCCCTAAACCTTGCTTTTATCCTGATCAAAACAAACTGGGGAAAAATTTTTTGAGAAAATCAGAAAAGGTTGGACAGGGACTAAATAGAATATTCAATCAAATGACACATTGCATTGGGTAAATCTGCTGCACAAGATCTCTTTTAAAATGCTGAAGGGCAAAGATAGTACTTTGTGCTGAAGGGAAAATATAGCACTCTAAGGATATATCTCCCCTTATAGATTTGCCTGTGGTTTGGCTGAAAATTGAGTCCTGAGAGTGAATTCATTTTCAGAGTTAAAGGGTGAATAAGGGTTATAGTCTATGGGGTTCTACTCAGTCTCTGTCCAACCAGTAAGTTCAGTCTTTTTGTTGTTGTTGTTGTTGTACATTTCTCTCCCACTCTAGCCAGGACCTCCTAACATGATCTCTTTAAGAGCAATCGGTAGTAACCAGGCTCAATCTATTTCTCCTGATCTCAGGATTGTGGAGACTGAGGTCCACATGCCCTGTGAGTCCATTGGACTAATTATTTCCATGCATCTTCCGTTTTCTTCACTCTTTTTTTTTACCTCAGGCAGGAAGAGACCACTAGTTGCATCCTAAATAGCTAATCGTGAGCTTTTCAGGCTCCATTGCTACCCACCAAATTAAGATACTACAAGACATAGTTTTTGTGATCTATATTATGCCAATTGACACTGGTGTCCCCTAAGCCTGTGGTCTTGAGCCCCCAGGCCCAAAAACTCATTCCCTCACGGTGTTTGGTTACGTCTAAGAAGTTTTTATAACTCTACCCGGGGTGGGCTCCACCACATTGATAGATATATTTGTAGCAAAAGTAAATACACATGTACAAATAGCCTCTGTCAAAAATATGTATTTGTGGGTGGACTGCCCCTCTCCCTCTTATACCCAGTCAACTTGTTTGTTTATCCATGCTTCAATTCATAGATCACCATTACTTCTAAAGTGTGTATATAATAGTACTTACTACTGTTGCCACTAACACTTGCATTCTTCCTAATGCTTGGACCCTTTAATACAGGTCTTCATGTTGTGGTGACCCCCCAACCATAAAATTATTTTCATTGCTACTTCATAACTGTCATTTTGCTACTGTTATGTATTGGGCGACCCCTGTAAAAGGGTCGTTCGACCCCCCAAAGGGGTCATGGCCCACAGGTTGAGAACCGCTGCTCCTAATGTCTTTCCCTGCCTCCATCATCTTTGACTTATTGTGTTTTGACTTCCCTTTGACCCAAGTTAACAAGCGGCTCACTTTTAGCCAGTAACTGACCCTCCTTACCCATCCCACACTTGGTAACCATGTTCTCATCTTTTCTTGACTTCTTACAATAGTGGCCTCACATAGTATTTGTCCATTTGTGATGGACTTATTTCTCTCAGCCTTATGTTCTCCAGGTTTATTCCTCTTATGAGCCATTCACAGATTCATCGTTATTCTTTAACGTGATATCGTATTCCATAGTGTGTCTGTGCACACCATAGTTTGTCATCCATTCGCCCATTGATGGGCATTTAGGTAGTTCCATCTTTGGGCTATTGTGAATTTCACTGTGTTTCGATGCACGTGGCTGTGCATTTGTACATTCATACTGTGGTCCTTTTCAAAAAGATATGCTCCTTGGTAACGTTGAATAAGGGGCAAGAGCAGAAAGCATCGGGAACAGATGAAGTTGCCTAAAAATGTGACAACAGAAACAAGAAGAAAATGTAGAGGGGATGAAGGAAAAGAGAGGCAGGTCAGTTGAGGAAAGGGAGAAAACTTGTAAGAAGAGAAGACGGTGCTGACTTGCCACCATGTTGCGTGGTTCTCGTTTAGTGAGAAGTAGTCTGTGCTCAGGAAACCATGTAATAGAATCTGCCCTCCATGGAAACCCAGCCCTGAGTGTGGGTCTGTTACTGTAACGCTATCTGACATGGCGCTAAAACGTGTGAACGTGTTGAAGAACCACTTGTTATTCTTCACAGGTCTCGTGAAAGATTTCAAAGAATATGCCATCATTTCTGTGTCATGATGCCATCAATGGCTTCCTCCACCTTTTGGCTGATTCTCCAAGAATATTTCTTCTGACAGCCTTCATTTCTGAACTCATTATCATGAATGCATGAATCACTTAATATTAAAACCATCTCATTTTACATTATTTCACATCTCGCTCGCCTACTGTCTAAAGAAAAGACACCTTTCTGAAGTGTCTCCTTACAAAAACACTTATCCTAGATACTCTGAACTCTGACGCTTGCATAGCCAGTTATTGGTCCAACATTTGATGGCTTTTCCTCTGGAGGAGGTTTCTTCAGCGAGGTGAGGGGATAATAACTGTGGCCTTGCTTTTGTGATGTCCCTTCATTTGCTCACGTCTTCTCTTCCGCTCAGAGGTATTGGATACACATCTCCATCCACAGAGTTTGGAGACCTATGTGTGAACTGCATGGCACAATGTAGTGCCTGTGATTTGATGAAGTTCTTTAGCGTCCCAGGCCTTCACTTTCCTCCTGTGCTTGTATTAGTTTCCTATTGCTGCTGTAACAAACTATTAAAACAAGTGGCTTTGAGTAACTAAAATTAATTCTGCTATAGTTCTGGAAGTCTGAAGTCAAAATCAGGCCTCACTGGGTTAAAATCAAGGTGTCAGCGGGTCCTTTCTAGTCCCAGAGTTTACAATGTAAAATATTTAGGTCCCACAGGATGGCGTGCTTCTTCCCAGTGGACTTAGCTGACACCTCACTTAGATGATTGCTTATTTTAAGTCAAGTCTTTAAGACCCCAGAAACCTTTTTTTTCTGACAGTGTTAAAGGCATTTAATTTTAACCACACCTGCAACAACCCACTTTCCAATGCACTCTACATGATCACAAAGTTATTTACACCCCTGGTCTATGGTCAGATAAAATTCTCCAAAGACTTAATCCACCTATATTTCCCCCTTCACTTTGGTTTTTTGTTTTGTTTTTTAACTGAAACAACTTTTAAATGGACCAAGAGAGAACGCAAATGATATTATCTATGTTTTAACCTAACTGTATTTGCTATAATCCACTTTTCTTTTTTTTTTTTAATTTATTTTTTTTTTAAATCAATTTATTGGGGCTCATACAATTCATCACAATACATAGATCAATTGTGTAGAGCACATCTATACATTTGTTGCGCTCATCATTCCCAAAATTCGCTTGCCTCTTGGGTTCCCGGAATCAGCTCATTTTCCTCTTTTCCCCTCCCTCCCCCATGCACCCTTGATAATTTATAAATTATTATTATATCTTATATTACACTGCCCGGCGTCTCCCTTCACCTACCCCTCTGTTGCCCATCCCCCAGAGAGGAGGAGGTTATATGTAGCTCTCTGTGATCAATTCCCCCTTCCTACACCCCCCTTCCTACACCCCCCCTTCCCTCCTGGTATCGCCACTGTCACCCCTGGTCCTGAGTGGTTCATCTGTCCTAGATTCCCTGCATTTCCAATTCCCATCTGTACCGCTGTGATGCACCAGATGATAATCCACTTTTCAATGATCCCTGTCTGATAACAAGGCTATTCCTAGCCCTCAACTATCGTCAGAGGGGATTCACCTGAGACTTAGTCCATGTGTGGAGCCTGCAAATGACTTTGGGGTGTCCGCTGTCCTCCACGGCCTTCTGCACACCAGGTCTCACAATTGAAGCTCTGTTACTCTTCCCTCCTTTGGATTGGATTGTATTACTTACAATCCTTGGATCACACAGGCTGGTGTGCTTCTTCCATGTGGACTTAGTCCTTGCTTCACTTTGATGAAGGCTTTGTTGAGCTTTAAATCTTTAAAGAAACAGATGGTGAGTTGGAACCATCAACGTTCTGGGTTATCAATCAGGTCCCTTAACCACTTAGCTATGAAGGCTCTGGAAACGGAGGCAAAGAACAGTTAAATCACCTGCACAGAGTCATATAACCAGCACAGTAACAATTCAGAATTTGAAAATGAGACCATCTGGCCCCAGAGTCTCTACTTTTAGTGGCTGCACTATTCTCTCTCATAGCACATCTAATATAATCTCACCTACATAAAAATCCAGCCTTGACTGTGGTTCTGTGAATGCAGCACTATCTGATTCGGCTATAGAATGTGTAAAATGTTGGAGAAACACTTGTTATTTTCCACGTGTCTTAGATACAGGTGTGTCCTTTGGCACTTGAAGCAGGCCCCTCTGTATTCCCCCACTCAGTGATTCAAAAGAATACTTGGATGTTGCATGCTCCTGCACACACACACATACAGGGACAGATGAAATAATTTAAACAGCCCAAACCTATTAACAGTTTGGGGGCCAGAAGTCAGGCTTCCCTGGGCTAAAGTCAAGGATCTGTGGACTGTTTTTCTGGGAGACAAACTTCTGTGTTTAGTAGCATGTTAATTTTAATAATATGATTCAAAGTGGAGAGATTTATTTTCACATTCTTAAGTGCACCTTAATTTCCTTTCAGCTTCTAGATCAGCAGCATCCAAAAGAGATATATTGCGAGCCATGTATGTAATTTTAAAATACTCTAATCATCACATTAACAAGTAAAAAGAAACAGGTACAATTCAATGAGATTTTTTTAACCCACTAGGTGTACAGTGTCACCTCAATACATAGCTAATATGAAAGCAATTTAATGTGGCATCTTACATTCTTTCTTGGCACCAAGCCTTTGGAATCTGGTGTGAGGTTTACACCCACAGTGCATCTCAATGCGCTCTCACCACTTTGCCTGTGCTCAGTAGTCACTGGCATGGGTGGTTGGCGGCCATATTGGACAGACAGCACAGCTTTAAAGGGTACTTCTCTTTTACAAAAAAAAACCAAAAACACTTTATCATTCTGAAAGACTCAAAAACTTAGACATTGATAAGAACTTAACACTGAATTTTGGAATCACCATTTCAAAAGTGAACCATCACTTTTAAATTGTTTTATATAAGTCAAGAAAGAAACAGAATGATATCTCGCCTTTTAGACACATGTTGGACTTTACACAAGTTTAAGATCAATATATTTAAATCATCAGAGTATAATGCAAGCAAAATTTCTCTCCTTTTATCGAAGTCCATCTGTTAAGGATAATATTAGTGTCCAAAAAGTAATTCAGGTTCTTATTACCTTGATCCAAGGTAGCTATTTCCTTCTAAGCATTTTAAACCATTTAGAATCGAATCTTTGAATCATGTATCATCAATAATTTATCTGATAAGCATTTCAATATTTACTAATAAAATGAAAAAATCTAGGTTGACCTAATAAGGAGACTTGATGATGGTGTGGTTACACATTGGTCTTCACTCTGCAAGGTCAGCAATTTGAAACCTCCAGCCGTCCATCCCCAAAGAAAAAGTTGAGACTTTCTACTCCATTAAAGAGTTAGAGTTGCTATAGGGTTGCTATGGGTTGGAATCAACTCAATAGCAGGGAGTTAGCATGGTTTGGGTTGGGTTGGGTTGGGTTGGGTTTAGATGAGATGGGACTATTAGCTCAGTGAAGGGAAGGAAATTTATGTTTGGGAATCAGAGATCACTGGTTGAGGCTGTAATCTTATTGTATAACAGTAAGACCCGACACTAGGAACCCACCCATAAATGTAAGATTTAGACAGAATGCAATAAAGCTGTACATGTGGTAAAGATCAGCACTGCTGAAAACAATGAAAGGTCTATACTCTAAAGTTGCTTTTAGTGACATTTTTCATGCTGCAAAAATGCGCATCATTATTTAGGAAACAAAATTTCAATACATACTCATTTCCTGTCAACAAAAACATAGCAACCAGCTGGTATCTGATTCATTTCTTACATAAATAATTTGGGTTTGTTTTGACTTGTGTGCCAACTGTTCCAGAGTGAATTTGGGGAAAGTTAGTTTACAATAGTAGAGAGTAAATAATGAGTAGAGCGTTTAATAGTAACCTGTTATTGTCCAATTAATAGTTCGGCATTTACTTGTTATTATGCCAGAAAGGCATGAGAAGTCTCCACCCTTTCATAAATATATTCTTTTGCTCACAATGAAAACTGTCTTTCTCATTGTTTAAATAAGCATTACTCAAAGTAAAATTGTAATCATAGAATCAAATCTATCTTTTCCTGAGATTGTAAACACTCCAATAATTGAGGTACTTAGTAAAGATACGTCACCTATAATTCATACTGTTATTCTAGCGAGAATTTGTGATGTTTACTTCTGACATGGCGAAGTAACTTTTTTCAAACTCAACAGAATACACTATGAACAAGTAGAAAAACTGGGCAAAATAAAAAAAATCATCTCTGTGATGATCCCTGAGAGAGAAGAATCCAGAAAAGTCAGCCTGCTGTTGATTCTGACTTTTCTCCTTCCTATCTCTGCCGGTTAGAAAGCAGAGACAGAGGCGCAGGGAGCTGAGAGCAGCAGCCGGGAAATGAGCGTAATTAAACACAACCCTGGGGCCTTAGAGTGAGAAGACTGAGTAGATAAATACTCAAGCATTCTAGTTTCCAAAAGGTACATCTGTCTGAAAGAGGAGAGGTGGCATAAATAAGCTAGCCCCACAGAGAATAAAACCCAGCTTCAAAGAAGCACAATCTCTGATTCTAGGAAGAGACTCGCCCAGGTGTAAGTAGTAAAATTAAATCCTCTCTTGAGCAAGATAGCATCACACAGAGACTCCAATTAATTACAATTATGCATACAAAGTAACCAGCAGTTATGAAAAACAAGATAACAGAATGAGAGTGCCTGACAGCTAAAGAGGGAGTGGGTGGAGATGGGGAAGCAGACACTGAAAGAAACGGAAGAAATTCAGATATTAAAACGTAATAGGCACAGAGTCAACTAACTGTGATTGACCTGTTCAAGTAGGTAAATGAGAAGGTAGAGAATTTTAGCAAAATGTCTGAAATTTAAATATATATGAGATTCCTTTTTAATTTTTTCATTTTCTTCTAAGTAAAATTCTATAAGTAAGAAATACATTATTCAATTATGTAAATGGGTTCAACGTCAGATTGTACCAAACTAAACCAATTCCATCAACAATTCAGAAGCACAATGGCCCTAAAGGGCAAAGTCGAGTTCCCCCTAGGGTGTCGAGGCTGTAACCCTCACAGAAATAGACTGCCTCATCTTCCTCCTACTGGATGGCGATGGCTTTGATCAGCGGACCTTCTGCTTCACAGCCAGGTGCTGAACGACGACACCACCGGGGCTCCTTAAACACCAGATTAGAAACAAATAAAAACTAGAATTAGACAACTGAAAGATAACTCAGAAGGAAATGTGATATGAGCTCCCAAAAGGTAAAAGAGTGGAAAATTCACACAAGGCCATCAGAGGTGTATAGTATACAAAGAAAAGGCACAATAAAAATGACAAAATAACTAGATGGGAATAACAATTCAATATGAAGTGCTGAGCACTAAAACATCTCAGTGACAGCAAATGGAATTGACAAGATCTTTGAGAAATTGTTTTCCTAAACAAATATAAGGAAAACCACAAAAAATCTTGATGGTTTTCTATCTATTGAAGTAATTGAATGTGGTGAGAAAGCCATCATCAGGCCTGGTGGCTCCACCTGTGGATTTTTCCAAATACTGGTGGAAGAAATAACAGAAATCTTGCATACGTTCCCCAGAAAATAGAGAGTGAACTAGATACTTAAAAGGCATAATCTAAATACCAAAACCCGAGATTATTACATGGCATGAAAAGTACTGATCATCTTTTTTCATGAATATTAATGCAAAAAGATCCTAAATGAAATATTAGAAAATCTAGCCCAACAAGATATAAGATCACAACCAAATTGAGATAAAAATGCATTATCTCACCAATGGTAGTAACCAAAGCATTTGACAAAGTCAAACACTCATGGGCTGTGCTTTAAATGTTAAACAGTTAACATAGCATGCAGCATTTCCACTATTAAGAATATACCCAGGAGAAATGAAAACATGTTCACACAAAAACTTGCACATTGATGCTCATGGAAACATCATTCATCATCGCCCAAAGAGAAAATAGCCCAGCTGTTCACCAACTGGTGAATGGATTTCCAGGATGGTATAGCCACATAGGGGAGTCCTTGGCTCTAAAACAGAATGAAGTCTTTATACATATTGCAACAGGGTTGAAACTATCATACTAGGTGAAATAAAACTTACCAGGCACAGACTAACAGCTAAAGATGCAAATGTGCACATGTTGTATCATTTTGCTTACATGAAATGTCTCCAAAAACGAAAACTCACTGTCATTGAATCTGACCTGAAGCAACCTGATAGGTCAGAGGAGAACTGCCCCTGGGGGTTAGCTCTACAGCAATAGAAGGTCTTGCCTTTCTCCTAAGGAGTGGCTGGTGATGCCAAACTGCTGACCTTTGAACTTACCAGCCCAATGCATCAGGCACGATGGCACCTGATGGCTGGGATAAGACACTCCATAATGGCACGCAGGTTAGTGGTTGCCAAGGAAGGTGAGGATGAGACGCAACTCCTGAAGGATGCGGATCCTTTTTGGAGAGTTAAGTTTATGTTCTACAGTCAGACAGTGGGGATGTCTGATGTCTGCCCAATTCTGTGAGTATATCCCAAAACACATTCGAGTGTATATTTTAAAAGAGTGAATCTCATGGAGTATGAATGACCTAGAAGGAATACCCAAAGCAGAAGTCACGTTAAGGCAAAGACATCGTAAAAGAATGGGCTAATGGAAAAGACCCAGCAGAGGCAGAACTCAGGATGTACCGTAACACTATAGACTGTGGAAGTAAGGGACCCACCCTGAAAGAGAAGGCTTATAACCCTGCCTTGTCACAATGGTGGGAGAAATGTGACTGAGCAGACCCGCAGCAGCAAGCTTCCTACACCCTTCTTGGTTCAGAGAAGGGGTAGATGAGGAAGTAATAAATAATCACTTACAAAAGAGTAAAAAATTTTGGGCCACAAAATTCAATGCTAAAAGGCAGTAAAGCAATATCCATAAAGTACACAAATAAAGAAAATGTAACCCTAAACTGTCCTCCAAATAAAAATAACACACAAAACTCCAAACTGACAGCCATCGATGTGAGTCATAGCAACGCTTCAGGAGAGCTCGGAAGGGCCCCTGTGAGTTTCTAGGCCGCCAGGCTTTACAGGAGTGGAAACTCCAGCTTTCTCCGAGTTCAAACTGCCAACCTTGCAGTTAGCAGCTCAGTGCATAACCTCCCTACCACCAGGGCGCCTTCCAAATATAAAAGGTAGAGATAACTCATTTTAGACATGGGGTGGGGCACCCTCAACTAATTCCCATGAGTCTTCTTGAAGACACTTCTTGGGCTTGGACTTTAGCCCACCAAGACCTGATGGGTCCTCAAAACTCAAACCCACTGCCATAGAGCCTCTTCTGTGACCCCGAGTGACCCTTTAGGCTTGGAAAAGGACTGTCCATGAATATTGAGAGCAGTTATCTGTAGAACTAAAGCTGAAGCACACTGAGGATCAGACACTGGGCCCAGAGAATAACATACAAATATTACATATTCTCTCAAAAACTAGGAAAGGAAAAGGGTGTGCTGATCTAACAAAGATACACATTCATTGTGTAACTCCCCACGATAGTTAGGACTTGACGGATTTTATTCAAAGTAAACAGGAACTGGAACAAAAGTACAGTGAACCCTCGTTTATCGCGGTTAATCGGTTCTAGACCCTACCGTGATAAATGAAATTCCGCAAAGTAGGATTCCTTATTTGTAAATCAAATATTTTCGTAGTTAGAGCATAGAGGACATGAAAAAACACCCTTTAGTCACCATTACACTTGTATTACCCAATTTATTAAACGAAAAAGGGAAAATACAGTAAAACATTTTGGACGTTACAATTATCATTTATTATTTATTATATTATTTATGGCATCTAGTTTACAGTATTACATATTTCACATACAGTATTATTATACATAGTTCTTACAAATATTGTAATCAATAGCCTATGAAATGACTTAAGGGATGCACTCTACAGGTGGGTCGCCGTATTTTTCCTCTGAAGGAGCGGGTGTAGGCAGTGGGTGCCGTTACGCAAAAACCGTGATAGAGTGAAGGCGCAGAAGTCGAAGCGCGAAGTGGTGAGGGTTCACTGTATAAGCGTATTTCATGGTTCAAAAGCAAAACCCTAAGAAAGAGAATATATTGACTCATATTTTGGGTGCAGAGCAAAGGCTCCCTGCCAGTGTGTTGGGTTAAGGATTGGGTGGGGAACCACAGGGTCAGTGGTTGGAACCCCCTGGGCACTCCGGTCTGTCTCTGAAACACAGGTGCCATTCGACTCTGTCCTGTACGGTTGTCCTGTACGGTCCTGTATGAGTCAGAGTCAACTCGATGGCAGTGCTTTGTCACGTGGGAGGTACTCTTGGATGTTTTCATAAGTTCTTGGACTCCATGTTCAATAATAATCTTAACCAGACCCCTGTATCATTGGACACATCATTTAATCTCAACCAGACCCCTGTATCATTGGACACTCTCTGATTCCCTCTGAATTTCCATTTCTTGTTTTGTAAAGTGCAATATGTTGGTTACCTCTGAAGTAGGAAAACAAACGAGAGGGTGAGAAGTGGGTATTCCTACCCAGTGACTATTGCTGAGAAAAGCAAGACACACTGACATACATTCATTCAACAAGTAACAAAATGGTTGGCTGAATCCTGGAGGCAAAACATTCACATCCTGCCACACACGTGATACGCTACCAGGGAGCATCGCAAAAGGAGAAATGTGCTATTGTCCTCCCCGAGGATCCCATTAACCTCCAGAAAAGGCCTGTGTCCCAGGAGGAGGAGTTTACGGATATCATTCTGAACCATCTGCTGCAGAAACATGATGTGTGACACCCTGTGACATCAATGAGTACAAGACTAATTGCTCTGTAGTTAGGACCAAGCTGAGTCCTTGTCAGACAGGGAATGTGACAAGTGCTGATGGCTGAGAGGACAATCTGGTGACAATAAGCAAGTGGTGTGGCGTGAATTAGAAATAAAAATCAGAGCATGTTATACATATATGTGCAGAAAAAAGTAGGATAGGAAAAAATTAAGAAGGCAGGTGTGCGCGGCCACCGTGGAAGATAGAAAGTCAAAGCTCTCAGTGTGTGATCTTTCTCTGGTGCTCAAGTGGGGTTAGAACTGTGCTAACTTCAGCAAAGGTTGAGGCTGATAACAAAGAACAAAGTGCAGCATTCCGGTCATGGCTCAGCCAACTCAGCCAGTAGTGGAAGGAGGCCTCCCGATTTCTTCCCTGCCTTGGCACATCTGAAGCTATGCCTTTCTACTATACACAGGATGGCACCTTAAATATCTAGTCAGAGGGATGGATGGATGGATGGATGGATGGATGGATGGATGGATGGATGGATGGATGGATGGATGGACGGACAGACATAGTCGACTGCTGAGAAGAGAGGGCTGGCGGTGGTCACTGCCCTGTAAACCTTTAGGCATTTCCAGTCTAGTGCATTACTCCCAACCCCTAACCACCTGAGGGCTTTCTCAGGCAGCAGGCACCTGTGCTGATTGCCAGGCCTGAAGTGCCAGAGAATTCACCCCGAGGAGAAGCCTTCAAAGAATACCACTTTCCCATCAGGAAGAAGCTGCAGGTTCCCATGTGTAACTGGCTTGATGGTGACGACATTCCCTTTCCTGCCCGCTGTCCTCAGCAGCATTCCCTCGGACCACTTCCGTTTATTTTGGATCCCAAACCAATGCTCATGGAAGCAGCACAGCGGTCAAGACTCCAATGACAGATTACATGGGCCAATGTGCTGTGCAGGACCTCTTGACATATCACAGAGCAAGGCTGTCATTTTGAGAACTAAAGTATGCCTGATCCAAGTGATGGTATTTTTCAGTCACCTCATCTACAATGACCAAGGACGACTCGGGAAGAACTGATGCCTTTGAACTTGTGGTGTTGGTGAAGAATATTGACAGTGTCTTGGACTTCCAGAAGAATCAACAGTGACACGGAAAGGGCGCTCCTTAAAGGAAAGAATGGTGAGGCGTTGTCTTAACATACTTTGGACATGTTATCCAAACCGAGCTAAACGTATTGCCATTGAGTCGTTGTTGACTTATAGGGACGCCCTGTGGGTTTCAGAGACTGTAACTGTTTAATGGAGAAGAAAGTTCAGTTTTGAACTGTTGACCTTGTGGATCACATCCCAATGTGTAACCACTATGCCACCAGTGCCCCTGGACATGTTATCAGGACAACATGCCTAGTAAAGTAGAAAGACATCAAAAAAGAGGAAGATCATCAATGAGCGGGATTGGCCCCATGGCTGAAACATGGGTTCAAACATAACCACAAATGGATATGGCGCCACAACACAAAGGCTCCGTAAACAAGTTATCTGCATACAAGTCCGTTGTCTCTGGAAAAAACTAAATTAAGACAAGGGTGTATTATCTATCTACCAGCAGCTTTCTATGAGTATACAATTTGCACCGCCTCCTCATTCCACCGTGAAAATCACTGGGCTGAGGAGCATGCAAATATAATGCTCTTCCCGAACCCCAAAGTCATCCATCAGGGGTCATGTCAAGATAGCTGCTTTATTCAGATATTAAAAGTTTTAGCAATCAAGACAGGCCATCTGCTATCCCCTATGTAGATCTCTTCCTGCTCCAAGAACTGAGCTATGCAGAGGATCTAAAATAACTGCTTGGATTCTCATGGACTGACTGGCTCCTTTTATTGTGTGAAATAAATAAATAAAAGCCTCCAAAGTCTCTTAGGAAATCTTCAAAAAACATGAATATTAAAAGATCATAACTCATACATAAAATAATAAGATCCTATGAAATTACAGGACTAGCAGACTGTTTTAGCTTTTTACTCAAGACAACAAAATTGTATTTTGAAAATGCTGCTAAATATGTTATATAACATGCTTGGGTCACTTGCACGAGAAACACACTGTCGGCATCCATATTTAGCAGCATTTTCAAAATACAATTTTGTATGAGTTATGATCTCCCTGCTCTCAGCTCTTAGAAAAGGAAATCAGAGAGGGATCAAAGCAACAACTGTCAGTATTTGCCTCAAAAGAGATCAAAGAGATGTACAAATAATGCCATCTAATAAAATTAGTAAAAATCAAATCATTTCATTCCAGGAGGTCTGCAAAGGGGAGAGTGAACGGCGGGCCCAGTCACTGCAGAGCAGAGAAGCAACCTTTGAGACCACATTTTGGCTTCCATCCCACTGTGCCCAGCAGAGCACATACCAGGGACCAAGCCTGCGCTATAGTTGTTGGCGTTCTCAGGCCTGCTGGTGCTGTAGTCCCACAGCCTTGGAAGGGACAGAACCAGTGGCCAACACCATGGAGTATGCTACTAGAGAGAGCTTCTCCGTTAACTCTTTCTACTCCTTAGTTTGCACCTGCCAGTTCCCCACAGAGACCAGGAAAGACACCGCAAGCTGTAGGGCGAGCTTCTCATTTGGACCTGGCAATACGACTTCACACACAATTGAATTAATGATCACGTTTTCTGGATTCTTCCATCAGGTAGCCTCAGTAGGCTTCTTTGGATTCAATAGTTGTGATCTTGTTCAAGAAGAGTGTGTACACATAGGGCCAGAGTTTGTTAGTCTCCATCTGGGAACATTGGCGAAGCACTCCTCCTCCGCTCTTGAAGAGCTCAACGACTGGCTTAGCCACATCCTTGTACTGCCTTAGCCTGGCCGCAACTGCTTCGGGTTTATCTTCTTCTGCTGGACTAATGGTTCACCACTGATATCATCAACGCTGTGTACGTGAGGTGCACTGAAGTCAGGTTAGATACCCTGCCACTAGGAGGGTGCATCCAACATCGGCTAAGACGGTCTTTGAACGTGTCAAACGGAATGCTCAGAGTGATCATTAGATGCAGCTCACAGATTCTGCCCAGGGCTTCAGCCTGTACTTAAGCGCTAGGGAGATCGTCAGTCGCCGGTGCTGGCTGCTCCTAGTCTCCAGCGCCAACACCATAGGCATGTGATCACGTGGTCTGGAACCAAAGACCTTTCCCTGTGTACATCTTTGTCATATCACCAGCCGGTTTGCCTCAGTGTTCTCCCACAAGTGGCCACTGGAGAGATGCTGGAAGCATCGTCCAGAAATATGTGTTTTTCTGGTGGTTTTAGGAGACCCCTGTGAAAGGGTCATTCGACCCCCAAAGGGGCCACAACCCACAGGTTGAGAACCACTGCTTTACATGAATAATAAATGTCATGTCACCATTTGGACTTTCTTCCATTTGGTCTAACTTTATTGTATTAGACATAGGCACCCTCTTTGCACAGTGGAGTTCTTAGGCTCTCGGCCTGATCTAGGAATTCCAGTTTGACCCCTGTTACAGATACGCTGTTACTAAAGGCAGTTTACCTACTCTTTATAAGATTCTGTGCCCTGACATATACTGGGGGAAAATAATATCAAACTAATCTGATAACATTGTTGGGCCAAAGAACTGTAAGCTGACAGATTTGAAAGTGCTTTGAACAACAAACTATGTAAATAGATTATTAGAAGCACTGAACATATAGCATAAGACTTAAGCGCGGAACTAAGAGTTTAGACTGTGCATTCAAATCTCAGCACAGAGACTTACCAGTTTAATGGCCTGGGCAAGTTCCCACGCCCCTGGTTCAATTTCCCCATTCTGAAAAATGAAATGAGATCGTAGTAACATCGATCTCAGAGTTGTGAGGCAGTATTTACTATTCGAATATCGTCGAGGAATGCACTTGACTCATTCTGGCAGATTTTATCTCTTTGCTCTGGACTCAAACCACATTCCATTCGATCCACTTTTACAGTGGGTGTTCTCACTATAATAATAAAATAAAACACAGGATGCTCTGTTAACTTATCGTTTCAGGTAAATAATAACTTTTAATATGAGCCCTGGTGCTCGGCAGGAGAAAGAGGAGGATTTCTATTCCTGTAGAGAGGTACAGTCTCAAAAGCCCATGGGGGTAGTTCTACCCTGTCCTGTCAGGTCGCTGTGAGTTGGAATCTATTCGATGGCAGTGAGTTTTTGGTTTGGTCCCCAAATTGCAAATACACACACTTACACTAAAAATAGGTTGCTGCTGTCTCCCAGCAGCTCTGAGTCATGGCAACTCCATAAATGACATAACGAGTCTTGCCAAGTCGTGCCAAGTCCACCATTGTCCCAAGTCTCATCTCCTAGTCCTGTATCAAGTAATATTCTGTTGTGATACACAGGGTTTTCACTGGTTTTTTGGAATTTGATTGCCAGACATTTCTTCCTAGTCTATCTTATTCTAGAGCAGGAGTGCTCAAACTACAGCCCACTACCCACCAAGAACATTTATCCGGCCTGCCGGGTGTTTTTGCCCCATTTGTTTTTTACTTCAAAATAAGATATGTGCAGTGTGCATAGGAATTTGTTCATAGGTTTCTTTGTTTTTTTAAACTATAGTCCGGCCCTCCAACGGGTGTGAGGGACTGTGAACTGGCCCCCTGTTTAAAAAGTTTGAGGACCCCTAGTCTAGAGTCCACTACGGGTAACTCTGCTGGTATTTGCAACACTGATGCTTCCAGCATCACAGCAACGTGCAAGTCATATAGTATAACAAAATTACAAATGGGTAATAGACTAAAACATTACTAATCAGTTATATGTTGTCCTCTCTTATTGACACGGTTAGGTGCCAAAGACCAGGATGTTAAGTAAAAACGGATCCTACATGAAAATGGAGGATGTTGACATCAGATCATGAAACAGATTATCATTACATCAATACATAAGTGCCAAATTTCATCATTCCACAACCACCAAACTAAGACTCATGATCCAACCAAGTTGACATACAATCATAACCATTACAGCGTCACACCTTGAGGTATATGTATATCAATAATGTGTAAAATGTTGGATAAAGAGAGAGTAGATGAGTGAAATAAGGGGCTTTATAAAAAATCTGAAATCCAAATTTAGCTGAGCATACCCCCTTTGTTTGATGGTTTCTTCTAAATCTGGCAACTGTGGTCTGTTTCCCCACTGGCTGAGGGAAGGACGAGGTCTTACTTGGCTTTGTATCCCCACATCCCAGCAGTGTCCCTGGCCCCAAATAGGTGCTCAATACTTCTTTGATAAGGGAATAAAAAGGGAATCCTTCCATGAGAGTCTCTACCTCCACAGACGAGCGGCTCAGTTCCATGGCGGTTATTGTGAGAGAGCGCAGGGCTTGTCAGCCTGGCTAAATTTCTTCAACAGAACCCGATCATCTCGAGACAGCTCTTGCTCTTTGGTTAGTGCCTGGGCATTAGAAAGAGTAGTAGAAACGTGCTTGTGTTCCAGGCTGTAAAAATCGAATTTTGCTCTCAGCTTGGGAATGACATAAGTAAGCAGTAGTAAGTTACTGGGGTGGAGTGAAATTTCTTAGTGTGGCTTTTCTACCCAAATCTCTGTAATTCCCACCAAATGATTGGGCGAGACTATGCAAACAGGGTCTATGTAACACTAATAGACAGGGTTGGTCAGTTTTCGTTACCTCCCCACTGCCTAGAACAGCAGCTCTCAACATGTGGGTCGCAACCCCTTCGGGGGTCCAACGACCCTTTCACAAGGGTCGCCCAAATCATAACAGTAGCAAAACGACAGTTCTGTAGTAGCAACAAAAATCTTTTTATGGTTGGGGGTCCCCACAACATGAGGAACTGTGTGAAAGGGTCATGGCGTCAGGAAGGTTGAGAACCGCTGGCCTGCAAGGATGAGCCATCTGTGACGCAGCAGCAGGAAGAGAAACTGGAAGATGTTGGAAGAGCATGTCCAGGATGTCTGTCTGGAGCAGCGGAGGCCACCAAGGCCATATGCATCAGACACCATGGTATGGAGACTCAGAGGGGCAGTGCCAAGCTTATGGGGTACCTTCTGCTCATTTGGCCTGAGACTGTGGAATTGTGGGACAGAGCAACAGGTGGGCTGCCTCCTGGACCAGCCAAAGGGCCATGTGGCTGGGAGCATGTGGGCCAGCGAGACACTTGGCTGTTGGCTGAGGAAAAGTGTTACTATGAAGCAATGACTGTCTGACTTGTGAGGACCTATTGGAAAGCCAGTGGCGGTCAGATATGGCCCTCCAGTGCTGTTTATTGCAGTTCCTATAAACTCCATTCCCAGCGGGATGCAAGTAGTTAATATGTTCAGCTACTTACTGCACGGTTGAAGGTTCCAGTCTACCCAGAGGCACCTGCGAAAAAAGATTGGGGCTCTACTTCCGACAAATCAGCTAGCTAACCCCCTAAGTAAACCCTATTTAAAATCATAAGTAAAAAAACATAGTTCTGCTCTGACATTAAGGGGTCATCATGGTATTGACAAGGGTCGTGGTATTAGAAAGTCTGACATTTATTCAGCATTTATCAAGACCTTTCTATGCACTGGGCTAAGAATGGGAGACGCAAAGATGCTGAGACACCGTCCATGTTGTTTGCTTTCCTGTGTGATGATTTAAACTTAAGAGACAGAAGAAAAAAGAAATACAGGGCAAATATTGACATTTAAAACACAGAGTGCAGTAGTTCGGTTTCCAGAGTTCTCTTCCTGTCTGATCCCTTGAAAGCTCAGCTATTTTGTTTAACACTTGAGTCAAACCCCACGAAGCACCTTCCTCAATATTAAGCATCTATTTTTCTTTTAGTGCATTTTGTGCTAAATCCTTCTCTTGAAACTGGATTCTTTCCTGGGATTTATCAAATGAGGAACCCTTTGCTACCTTATCCTGTCTCATAAATCTCTCTACATTATTGCAAGAATTGTGCTGACCTGGGGTTTTGATTAAGCATCCACAGAAGATGGATGGAGGAAGAAAGGGCTCATAAGAACCCAGGGAGCGTCACGTGCCTTTGCCATCAGGACGACTGGGCAGCCCCAGCCATTGACTCACAGTTGCTTGTAGAATAGCAAGACTTGTTAAAAAAAACAAAACCAAAAACTTGGTTCCACAACCAGCCTTTAGCAGCCATGTCTTCGCATGGGGCGGAGTCAGGGAATTACAAGCATGGAAAATTAATCAGTCCAAAGAAAGCCATATGTAAAGAAATAGGCGAGCTTCCCAGGCGAGTAGAGGGGGGTGGATGCGCTCCTTATTTAACACGATGTGAAGGGGAGCCACGCACCAACCTGTAGCTTCTTCGCACTTCTCGAGACACAAATTCTCCTTCCCCTATCTTTGAGTTAGCTCACTATTCACCTGTGGAGATAGTTTGAAACGTTGCAAGTCTGGTTAAACATTAATTCAATTACCCAAGATCTTCAGATGCCTAAAAGAAGGCAGGAAAAGGTGTACAGTCTATTTGACCTTGTCTGGTTATTCTCTAAGAACACTTATTCCAACATTTCATGTTAGGAATGAAGAAACGGAATCCTAGGAAAAGTGAGGCTCTTTCTTATCCAATTTGATTGGAATACCCTCGTGGTCACTCCCGGGCTCTCGCTGACCTGGCACATAGACACGGGGCCACCAGTTGAGGGGTTGTCCATTTGGGCTCGTGATGGCAGAGGAGAACTGTGCTCCCTAATGTTTAAATGGGCTGCTTTTCAGAGGTGGATTCCATGCTGTTCTTCTGAGGCACCTCTCAGTGGACTTGAACCTCCAACCTTTCAGTTAGTATCCAAGTGTGCTAACAACAATTTGCACCTCTCAAGAACCCCCAAAGGCACACACCCAAAATCAAGCTCACTGACATTTGGTGATTCTGATTGATAGTGACCCTGTAGGACACACTAGAACTGCCCTCTCTGAGTTTTCAAGGCTGTGAATCTTTATAGGATCAGATAGCCTCATGTTTTTTTCTTAGAGGCACTGTGGATTCAGACTGCTGACCTTGAAGTCAACACATAATCCACTATGCCACCACAAAGAGTTCAAAAATTATGTGTTTAAAGTGCGCCTTGATCTCATTGATGGGAGGCCAGTGACACTCATTACAGAGTTTCTCAATCTCCCTATTTGTTGGGACCTTCTCTCAAGTATAAGCCAAGAGGGGCTTTTTCAGCATAAAAAATGTGCTGAAAAACCTGGCTTATACACGAGTATATATGGTAATTAAAAAAACAAACCGAACACACATCAACATGAAATACATGTTTTATAAACATAACTATATTTTTAAAGGGAAAAAGTTAATGAGAAGGATGGCACTGTTTTGTATTTTTGAAAATCTATTTAATGCTTAATTCTCATATCTGTTTCTACATGTGAACTGTTTCAGTGAATTACTTTGGTTGAAGTAGACATACAATGCAGGCTTATAAAACCAAGTTACTGGGGACAGAAGTATCTTAATAGTGTTTTAAAGTTGCAGGGGCAGTGAATTATTTCCTGTGGCTCTGGTAGCCAGAGTCTCTGATCCCTGCCTGGATCTGGTAAGAAAGTGAGGGAAGAGACTGATAGGATTCACCGTGAGTAATTGTGAGCAGGATTCCCTGGAGTGCTTTGAGAAGCAAATTGAGCCCTGGTGGTGCAGAGGTCAAGAGTTGGGCTGCAATCCGCATGGTCGGCAGTTCAAAACCACCAGCAGCTCTGTGGAAGAAAGACCAGGCTTTCTGTTCCTGTAAACAGTTACAATCTCGGAAACCCACAAAGGGTCATTATGAGTCAGCATTGATTTGATGCCAATGAGTTTGAGAAGCAAGAAGAGAGATCTCATGACTGGGGGAGCCAGAAATGGAGCATTTCCTGTGGAGCAGAGATCCCCGCAAGGCAAACCTACTGGATCCAGGAGACAGTTATAACACCAGAGGAGGAGCAGTAGAAGCAGGAGCCAGAACATGGAACTGAATGGACTTCCCAACGCACAGACAATTCCTTCTGTGCAGAAGGCTAGTTTGCAGCGGGGGTGCCTCTGGGCACTTAATTCAGGGAATTGGGTGCTGACCCACGGGACTTAAGCAGAATACCTCTGGGTTGATACTTATAAAAGAATGCCCTTTGGTCATTTATTAGCCGGCGTGGCAGAACTTTGTAACATGTTCTGATAACCAGCTCAACCATTAGCATTTCTCACTGGAATTACAACATGTACATATCTTTAATAAACCCATTAATCATAAATTTTGTCTGAGTTCTGGGCAGACATTGCAATGGATAGTACAACCTAGAGATACAGTAGAGAATGTTAATTAAGACATTACAAAAGGAATTTTAGCTATTCTTTAGTAATACACCAAACTCAACAAGTAGTAGTTTTTAAATAAAAGCTGCACTGTTGGCTATGAAACCATGTCAGTGATCATTACACACTGTGTTGCCTTAAGTCCACTGATCTGCCTTGTACTTTGAATGAACCTTCAAAGTCCTATGCACAGTTTCCCAACCTTAGTAATTGTGTTAGATCTGTAATGTATACCTGCAGCCTGGCTAACTTTGGCCTAACAAGTGAAAGGCCCAAACCATTCCCAACTCTTAGGAAAATCACTTGCTCATAAATAATGAGCAGGGTTCATTTCCCCCTGCAACCCGCAAAACGTGTTCTATGTCTGCAGGGATACGTCCTGAGGTGTTCCGGATGGTTTTCTAGAAGACGCTGCGGTCACTAACCAATCACACGTATGGGCTCGTGCCATTTGAACATCTTTTGTTCTAGTTTCACAGACACGACATAAACTCATTGCTCTAACTTCCTTGCTCTCGCGATGTGAGCCCGGGGCTGTTTTCCTGTTCAAAGGAACTCCTTTCCACTTTCTATTTGGATGCCGCTCAGGTCACAAATTGTTTGGTCCCGCTCAAATAAACTCATCGTAAATTTAAAATCTGTCTTCATCTCTGAAGCTTGCTTTGACAATTGGTCATCTGGAAAGCGTTGGCTCACTGACTTACAGAGCGCTTCCAAATGTTGATTCATTTCATTTTACAATATCCAGAGCATCGCAGTTGTTCCTGTCACCGCTGAGCGCATCAGAAAGTTGGTCCGCGTTGGAAAGCTACTCGGGTTTCCAAACTTTTGACCGTCCCTTAAGAACTTGAATGTTATTGTCGGCCACAAGCATTGCCACTTGTTTTTCTTCACATGGCGGGCCCACTTGTTTATTTTTGAGAAAAACACTTGCCAAATTTTCAATTTTGAATAATCAGTTTGTCAGTTGCTCATTCAAGTCAAAATGCTGTTCTAAAAAAAAAAATTATTTTTCAAAGCTGCTACACCAGCTTCTAAATCAGTTGCACAAATGCTTTTTCTAAGACCACCAACTCGTTCAGTGTGAGGCTAAAAGGCTTCATGCAATCTTACCATTTTATTTTGCAGTATATGTATCAAAAGACATGTGCTGAAGCATAAAATGTGAATAAAATCAATACTTTTGACTGCCTCATCAAGAACCTTCTTCCTTAACTAACTTTCATTATTTATTTTTCCTGAAAACATCATAAAGCCCACGTTGTTAGTTGAGGGCCACTGCTGGGGTTTGTGCTAAGACACCAGCAGCTTCACCTACTATTGTTTGTGCAGCAAAAGTACAAATATCGGCAGTGACAAGAAGTAACTTCTTAACTATTACAACATCATTCTGACCTCCAAGACTCACTGAACGTAGTCTATCATACCACACTGATCAGCCAGGCCCAGATGTTGGAAGCATGCATCGTATCAAATTTTGATATTATAATTATCTTCACTTTACCTCTTAGAAGAGCCCACTCATATAGTTGAAGCTGCGAGAATAATTTCCCATTTGCCAATTAGAGGTAGCTTTGTTGACAGTGTGGTTACATGTTCGGGTGCTAACTGCAAGGTCAGCAGTTCAAAACCACCAGCCACTCCTTGGGAGAAAGATGAGGCTTTCTACCCCTATAAAGAATTAGTCTCAGAGACCCACGGGGGCAGTTCGACCCTAACCTGTAGGGTTACTCTGAGTCAGAATCCACTCAGTGACAGTGAATTTGGGGTTTTTAAATGTTTTCTTCTAGACGAGAATTTGGTTTCAATTTGACTAAAACTTCTAAAAATGTTGACGTAGAAGGAAAACCTAAGTCACTATTATGGTTACTGGCTGGAGAGGCAGTAAGTAATAGCATGAAGAGAGTACACAGTGGAGTCAGAGTCAGCCAGCAAGAAGCTATTGAATGCCTCTCCCATAAAGCAAGCACATGGCCTTCAAGTCATTTCTTCCTCAGAGTGGCCTATCGAGCAGGGTGGACTTCCCCAGGGATTTTCAAGATGGTCACTCTTTACAGGAGTAGAAAGCCTCCTCTTTCTCCCGTGGAGCAGTTGAATACATACTGTGCACCAAACACTGTTCCAGGTACAAGAAATACACCAATAAACAGATAAAAATCTCTGAACTCATTGCATTTACTTTCTAGGGCAAGAGGCGGCAATAAACAAAGAAGTCTATGGTGCGATGACTGGCATAGTGTAGTGAAGCCCACTAAGCAGGGTCAGAGGGCAGCTTTTGACGGGGGACTGAGTAAGGGGGCCCATGATAATGGGACTTGGGTAGGTGCTGTTTTAGACAGGTAGTTAGGGATGTCACCCTGATGTGACATGAAGCAAGACGTGAATACCATGAGGAGTGAACTCAAGGACAAGAGAGCGCTCTGCAGAAGGAACAGGTACTACACTGAGAAAGCGTCAAGCCTCGTTGGTTCGAGCCTTTGAGCTGCAGAGAGTCTTGGGTGGCTAGAGCAGAAAGCGGGGAAGGCACTGAGGGTTTTGAATAGTCTAATCACATGATCTGTTTTAGTGTTTTAAGAAGCCACCCCCGCCACCAGAACTCTGGAGTATTCAGTATAGGAAGGCCAGAGAGAGAAGTGAGGAAGCTCTGAAAAACCCTGGTAAGACTAGAGGGAGACAGAGCAAAGGGGTCAAGTGAGGTAAGTGTTCTGGAAGCAAAATTGACAGGATTTGCTGAGGGCAAGCATGTGGACTATTAGAGAAAGCACAGGCACTAGATTCTGGACCTTTGGGGTTGGGAAAGCAGGTCCCTGGTGGTGCCGTCTACTCTGAGAAGGAAAACTGGGGGGATGGGGGGGGGGGACAGAGAAACACGTGTCGGGTAGGTCAGCCGAGAGTCCTGTTTTGGGTAGTCAGGTGGATATGTTGAGTAAACCTTAAATTCATGAATCTGGATTGGAGACAGGTTTGCGGCAACAAGGGCAGAGTTGGGGCTACAGAGAGCAATGAGAGACTCATGAGAAGGTACATGACATTCTAAGTCAAGTTTCCAGCGGAAGCCAGGACAGTTCGGGGAGCCACATCATACACAAGCGAAATGCACAGACGTCGTGGAAAGCGGAGGGCCGGGCCACAGCACTTAGGAGAGACAGACAGCGAGGGCAGGGAAACAGGGCTGTGTGTTTCCTCGGGCCGCCCTCACAGAGCCCCACAAACCGGGTGTTTTGAAACGGCAGAAATACATATTCTTTCACAGTACTGAAGATTACAAGTTCGAGTCTTTGAATTAAAAAATGTAAATATATTTTTAAAAGCATTACTGTCGAATTGAGTCTGGTTCATAGTGACCCTACGGGACAGAGTAGCACTGTCCCATAGAGTTTCGAAGGTTGTGAATCTTTATAGAAACAATACCATATTTTCCTTCCATAGAACTGCTAAGGGTTCAACACTAACATTTTCACTGGTAGCCAAGTCCTTAACCACTGTGCCACTAGACCACCTGCATAATAACAATAAACCCTTGAAAAGCCGTTGAAAAAAATGAATGAGTGCAGGAGTGGAGGGATGTGTGATTCCATGACCTAGGACACAGAGGCTGTGGGCTGGATAGCTTAGAGCGATTTGGGGGCCACTGTGGATCAAACATGACAAAGAGATAAAAACTATTTTGGATAGGTCTAAAATATCTGGATGAAGATTTTTGCCTTAAGCTTGCAGGCCAACAAAGTGCCATTGTCAATAACTGGTACCAAGAAACCAAAGACAGTAAAAACATGATGATGGAAGCTCTATACTTTATAGAGCCAGGACGGATTCCACTTTTAAGACTACTCTCAGCCATGTAAATCTGATGGCATTCTTCAAAGAGTCCGCCGAAGAAGAAATGTTCTACTTTAGTAGCATGAAAAATTCCGCCCCATCACATTACGAGGAAAAAAAAATCAACATGTGCATTTAAAAAATAACATGTCAGTTTGGCTCTTTTTTCTGCGATCGTATAGGGATAAGGAGAGAACAGGAAAACATCGCCATGCAGCCCTTCAAAGTAGATGGAGGTATTTGGATTACATGGCAGTGTAAGCCCACATCCAAACCACATGTTGCCCCTCCTTTCAAGCTCAAAGGAGTCTCAAAGCATGATTCATGGCAGCGTGTGCCCTCAAAGCTTTCTTGTCTCCCTAGTCTTAAATAGCATTTAATTGTTTCACATTTTAACTTCAGTTGAGGTCTAAGAGGTAAGAATGTGTATTAAAGAGATATAAGGCTTTCTCCAAAGGGGACTGTGTTTCAGAAAGGGAAGGTCATTCTAAAGCACTATCGGAATATGCCATGCCTCTGAGTCTCAAAGAATACTAAAAAAGACCATGGGATCCAATTGAATAATGACCGCTACCCTGCCCCCACCCCCAAAATGTCCACATCCTAATTCTATTATCTGTGAGTAGTGGCAAAAGAAATGTTGAAGATGTAATGAAACTCAGTTTTGAGAGAAGGAGATTGTCCTAGATTATGTAGGTAGACCCAATATAATTTTAAGAGTTCTTATTAACACTCACTGCCATTGAGTCAGTTCTGACTCACAGGGACCCTATCGGACAGGGTAGAACTTCCCCCTGAGTTTCTGACACTAACTCTTTAAGAGACTAGAAATTAGTTGCTGCCATTTTCTCCCAAGGAGCAGCTGGTGATTTCAAACTGCTGACCTTGCAGTTAGCAGCCCAACATGCAACCAGGACACCTCCAGGGCTCCTACAGTCCTTATTAGAGAGAGGCAAGTGGATCTGATGAAAACAGAAAATGAGGAGAAGATATGATAACAGAAACAGAGGCAAGAAAAGGAGAGAGAGAGAGAATGGTGACTTGAGAATGGAGAAAGGGGCCGCAAGTCAAGAAATGCAAGCATCTCCTAAAAGATAGAAAGGTAAGGAAACGGATTCACCTGCAGAGCCTGAAGAAGGGGCATACATAGCTGCACCAATTCCTTTTTGATTTGACTTCCAGAGCTCTGTGTTTCATGTTGTTTTAAGTCACTTGGCTTGTGGTAGATTGATTACAGAAGCAATAGGAAACAGAACCCTCATTAGGATAAAGGGAAAAACAAGAATTGCCATAATTTTTCAACTCAATCATTCCCAGACATTGACATGCTCTTCTAGATACTCAGTTTCCATCATCTGAAGAATAATTGGAGTTTAGACTTAGAAGGACCTCACAGTCCATTTTTCCCAACAGCCCAGGCAATGAAGGGACCCTGTGCAGGCACTCCGCATGGAGTAAAGCCAGCCGCCAGGACAATGGCACTGCACTTGGAGCCACTCCTGGATGGTGTTCACACTCAGCTACCTTCTCCATGCCTGTGCCCTCGTGCCCTCCATCATGGATGACCTGCAATGTGGTACCTCTGAGACAAGGCTCATAGCCCCCTTGCTCACTCTACTGATCCTATGCCCCTGCAAGAGCCATCTATGGCACCTTCTGCCCCATTCCTCCTCTACAGGGGGCCTCAGACTCCTTCAATCATTAAGGACCATGATCCTTTGCTCAATCTCATGTCACCCTCAGGAAATTACCCTAACTCGACCGGAAAACACTCCTAAAAGCCAACAATCAATCCTTGAACTAACTGCAAGCTTTTCTTTCTTGTTGTTTTGTCATTGGTTTGTTGTTGTTGTTGTTTTGTTTTGTTGCTTGGTTTTGCTCTGTCTTGTTTTTGTGCATGTTATTA
>NW_022111368.1:17799153-17824675 GCF_000313985.2 Echinops telfairi
AAACACAGGGAATCCAGGGCGGATGATCCCTTCAGGACCAGTGGTGACAGTGGTGATACTGGGAGGGTGGGTTGGAAAAGGGGAAACGATTACAAGGATCTACATATAACCTCCTCCCTGGGGGACAGACAACAGAAAAGTAGGTGAGGGAAGACATAGGACAGTGCAAGATATGACAAAATAATAATTTATAAATTATCAAGGGTTCATTAGGGAAGGGGGAGCAGGGAGGGAGGGGAAAAATGAGGAGCTGATGCCAGGGGCTTAAGTGGAAAGCAAATGTTTTGAGAATGATGAAGGCAATGAATGTACAAATGATCTTTACACAATTGATGTATGTATGGATTGTGATAAGAGTTGTACGAGCCCCTAATAAAATGATTTTTAAAGAAATAGTCTTTATTTGTGTGCTTTATTAACAATAGTTATGCATCTCCATTAATGAAATATTGAAAGCAGCACAAGATAACAATGGATGTGGGCACACGGTGCTTATGAAGATGGTGCAGAACCGAGCAGTCTTTGGTTCTGCTAAATGATACACTAAGAGTTGGAACTGTCTTGAAGCAACTGTCAACAACAACTGCCAATAATGCATAGTATTATTTCGCAAAAGAAAATATTGAGAACGTAAAACCTCCCTTGGGCCCATAACCCGCACACAACTGTGGCTTACATTGTGGGCTATCTTCTTTCAGTCTACATGCTATGATTGTTTATCTATTCACCATGATAACGCTGTGCATACCACTTTTTCTCCTTTATTAAAAGATCATTTTATTGGGGGCTCTTACAACTCTTATGACAATCCACACATCAATTGTATCAGGCATATTGGTACATATGTTCCCATCATATTTTTCTAGACATTTGCTTTCTATTGAGCCCTTGGTATTAGCTCCTCTTTTTCCCCATCTCCCCCACATGTACCCTTGAAAGATGATAAATTATTATTATTTTCATATCTCACACTGACCACTGTCTCCCTTCAGGCATGGTTTCTGTTGTTCTTGCCCCTGGAGGGGGTGTATGGTTATGTATCGGTCATTGCGATCGGTTCCTCCTTCCTCCCTTCCTCTCCCCGACTTCCCCCTACCCTTCTGGTATCACTATTCCCCTTCCTGTTCCTGGATTCTATGTGTCGTGAGCTCTTATCTCTTATCTATACCTGTGCACATGCTCCGGTCTAGTCTGAAGTGGGGTCATAATAGTGGGGGTGAGGAAGCCTCAAGGAACCAGAAATATTGTGCATACCACTTTTTTATCTCATGCTTATTCCATGCACTTTTATGAAGTAGCTTCAAAAAAGTGGGAAATGGAATTAAAAGATCACCCATTTTTTCCACACACTTTTTTGAAACACCCCCCCCCCGCCCATGATTTCACATATATTTTCTTAATACCTAAGTAAATTTTTAAAATATTTATGCAACTCCTGTGAGTCAGTTACCTCGCTGGGTGCTGGTGATGCCATGAGGAAATAAGATGGAAGCTTTGACTGTAAGGGACAAGTTATTACTTATAGTGAAGCTCCCCATCATTTATTCATTCTTTGGGCAAGATCTCTATGCTCCTCCTGAGGAGATGAACGCTCCTCTCCTTTGTACTTGTCAGGCATAGGAAATGACTTGTGCTAACACTCCCTTAAGTTTGCTTAAGATTCAGAAGCCCGACTCCAGTCAAGAAAAACTGTAGACTCATAGAGAATACTGATAAGTGTCCTTGACATCACAAAGCATTGAGTAGAATATATAGTACAGGCAGCAGGAGCAGCCAACTCTCCTTAATGACTACTACGTGCCAGGCAGGAGCCCTGCTGGTTCCATGAGTTATGCCCTGGGCTGCTTACCACCGGATTAGCCATTCAAACCCACCAAGCACACCAAGGGAGAAAGCTAAGGTTGTCTACTCCCTTAAAGGCCTCCAGGCCATGGAAGCCTTGGGGAGCAGTTCTGCTCTGTCCTACAGGCTCACCACCCTCACCCAGCTTCCTACACTGTTAAAATTTGCACAGCCAAAATTTGCTGGATCACACCTAGGAAATTACATATAAACAATGCTACTAACTAAGCGACAGACCTTAAAAAAAGATCTCCACATTTTCCCCCCACAAATGTCATTTTGTGGTCTAGGATCTAAGACTGCATTTGGTATTTAGGATCTCTTGACTCTCCCATCTGTGACAGTGCTTCCGCCTTTGTTTTGACGGCGTTGGCACCGTGGTGCTCAGAGATAAGCATGGGGCTGCTACCGACACGGTCAACAGATCAAACCCACCAGCTGCTCTGAGACAGGAAGATGAGACCGTCTACTTCCATAAAGATTCAGTCTCTATAAGTTATCAAGGGTTCATGAGGGAGGGGGAGCGGGGAGGGAGGGGAAAAATGAGGAGCTGATACCAAAGGGCTCAAGTAGAGAGCAAATGTTTTGAGAATGATGATGGCAACAAATGTACAAATGTGCTTGACACAAGGCATGGATGGATGGATTGTGATAAGCATTGTATGAGCCCCCAAGAAAATGATTTTTAAAAACTTCAGTCTCAGAAACTCTACCTAGGACTGTTTGTGTTGGGCCCGACTCAGTGGGAGTGAGTTTGGTTTGGTTGATAGTTCTCTCATCAGTTGGTTTGCTGAAGGTCTTTTAATTCGCGTTTGTCTTATAGAGTGTCACCGTGACATGGGGTCGGGGTTTGAGCTAGAACAACAGAGATACTGCACTCCTTTTAGTCCCTCCCATTAAGGGGGTTGTTGCTAGTGTTAACGTTGATTACTAGCCTAAGAGGGTGTTTTGAGGGATTTCTTCATCTTAAGTTTATTTTTTTTCCCTAGTTAGTAAATATCTTGGGGAAAATATTTTGAGATTATGCAAAGATCCTGTGTCACCTCAAACTCCATTAGTGGAGCACCCCAGCAACAATTTGCAATTGGAAAAAAATTCCTGTTGGTGATTTTTCTATTTCCCTTCCACAATTACTCCCTCGTTGCTATCAAGTCAATAATGACTGATAGTGACTGTGTTAGTTCTAAGTAGACTAGAGACAAAAGTTATTAGACACTCATATGTGTATAAGAAAGAGCTTTATATACAAGAGCAGTTGAATATTGAGAAAACATCCAAGCAAGTCCAGATCAAGTCCATAAGTCCAATATTAGCCCATATGTCCGATACAATCTATAAAGTCCTCTTTAGACTCACAAAACACATGCAATGACACCGAATGCCAGAAGATCCCAGGCCAGTGGATGCAAAGTCTTGTGGACCCAGTGGCGGTAGAAGCATCTCAGCACTGGCAGCAGTCTCCACGTGGCTCCTCCAGTTCCCAGGGCATGGGGTCTGTAAGCGTAGTGCCATGTATCTTGGCAGGAGAGCAACTCTCAGGGAGTGAACAGAGAAAGCGAGTGTCTCCCTGCTCCAAGGAAGAAATACCGAATGCCCAGAATCCTCCAGGGAAGGCCATGCCCACACAGAGTCCTCATTGGCTATATAATCATTAACAGGCTAGACCCCCTCACTCATAATCCTCTCAAATTGACAACAAATGATATAACTACCACAGTGACCCTATAAGACAAGAAAGAACTGCCCCTGTGGGTTTCTGAGACTCTAACTCTTTAGGTGTAGAAAGTCTCATCTTTCTTTTTCAGAACAGCTGGTGGTTTAGAACTGTTGATCTTTCGATTAGCAACCCAACACATAATCACTATGTCACCAGGATTTTTTCTATATTATTAATTAGAATTCTTGTGTAAGGAAGTGCCCTGTTAATATATGTATTTTTATTTATTTATCTCAGTATGGCCTCATGGATATTTTTCCCCCATTAGGGAGTACAGGCTGACACTATCATTATTTGTTTATTTTGTTGCTCAAATTGTTCTAGCTTTGATTTGTTTCTCCTTCATCAAGCTTGCCTCCTATGCTCGTTGAATGAGCCGCATGAGCCTAGAAACAATGACGTCTCGATGACAAGGTGACGGCCAAGTCTCCAGATCTTGGTTTCTAAATGCCATTGTCCAATACCTCTATTTTTTTCTTTCTCTTTTTAGTTATTTTTAAAAATCATTTTACTGAGGGCTCATACAACTCTTATCACAATCCATAAATACATCCATTGTGTCAAGCACATTTGTACATTTGTTGCCCTCATCATTCTCAACACATTCTCTTTCTATTTGAGCCCTTGATATCTGCTCCTGGCTTTTTTCTCCTCCCTCCCCCACCCTCCCTCCCTCATGAACCCTTGATAATTTATAAATTATTATTATTATTTCATGTCATACTGACTGATGTCTCCCTTCATCCACTCTTCTGTTTTCTGTTCCCCTGGGAGGGGGTTATAGTAGATCATTATGATTGGTTCCCCCTATCCCCCGCCACCTTCCACTTACCTTCCTGGTATGGCTATTCTCAATATTGGTCCTGAGGAGTTTATCAGTCCTGGATTCCCTGTGTTTCCAGCTCTTATCTGTACCTGTGTACATGCTCTGGTCTAGCCAGATTTGTAAAGTAGAATTAGGGTCATGATAGTAGGGGGCAGGAAGCATTAAAGAACTAGAGGAAAGTTGTATATTTCATCAGTGCTCTACTGCACCCTGACTGGCTCGTCCCCTCCCCATGACCCTTCTGTAAGGGGATGTCGAATTGCCTACAGATGGGCTTTGGGTCTCCACTCCACACTCCCCCTCATTCGCAATGATATGATCTATTTCCATATAATTATATATAAATATATTTACTTATTACATGTCTATATTTAGACCTCTATAAATGTCCTTTGCCTCCTAGTTCTTTTCTCTATTTCTTTTACTTTCCTCTTGTCCCACTATCATGTTCAGCCTTCATTTGGGTTTCAGTAATTCCTCTTAGTTACATTACCCTTGATCAAGCCCTACCAGGCCTCCTACACCATCCTCACCATCGATTTTAGATCACTTGTTGTTCCCTTGTTCCTGGAGTTGTTAACACCCACTTCCTTTCCCCATCACCCCCTCTCCCAGGTTCCCCCTGGATCCATCAGTCCCATTGTTTTCTCCTCCAGATTGTTTATTCCACCTCTTTTATCAAAGATAGACATACAGACATAACAATATGCACAAAAGCATGACAGAGCAAAACAAAGAAACAAAAGAAACAACAACAACACCAAAAGCCAATGACAAAAAAAAAAAAGAAAAGAAAAGCCTGTAAGTAGTTCAAAGTCTGTTTGTTGACCTTTAGGAGTATTTTCTAGTTCAGTCTGATGGGGTGCCACACCCTGGCCCCAAAGTCTATTTTTGGTATTCCCCAGGACTTCATTGCTTTGCTCCCCTTGCTGTTCTGTTGCATGCCCTTAGTGGTTTGCCTCAGTGTGGTGGAGTCAGATTGGGTGTAATTCCTGCACTGTCTCCAGTGCTGACCCCCATAGCAATATGGGTCAGTCGGGGACATCGTGTTTCATAGTGGGGCCAGCCCTATGGTCCTCTCTGTGCATTGCATGTTCTGAGCAGAAATATCATCCTCAGGGCTTGGTGGGCCAGGATGTGCTCCACTCTCTCTCCTTCCCCTTCATTTGCTCCTGTGTGCTCTGATCAGACATGTCCCTCTCCCTGAGCTGTAGCTTCAGTGCTGTCCTCTGAAGTGAAGTCTTCTGTGGGGAGGGGTAGGTGTCCACATAGTTGGGATTGGGGCCGGCCCCGCAGACCTCTCTATTGGTTCCCTGCTTCATGCTAGTATGTTGCATCATGTCTTGGAGCACCAGGTGGAAGTCTGGTCCCTCTTTCCTTGTGGAGATATAAACAACACCCTCCCCTTGGGTGGATTAGTGCCCTGTTCTCCTGCTACCCATGTCTTCCCCCCTACCCCCTCCATTTTAGTTGGCTACCATATGTATCCCTGGATTTGATCTGGCCCCTGCCATACTACCTGGGCCTCAACCCAGGAATGTATGTATACCGTAGCTTTTTCCCTATGCCCTTTTTGCATATTTAAGCTTACCTCAGCAGACCCATGTTGTACTTGTCCTTTTGTGCTTGGCTTACTTCACCTAGCATACTTTCCTCCAGTTCTTCCCATATGGTGATATGCCCCATGCATTCATCGCTGCTTTTTAGGAATGCATAGTACTCCATTGTATGTGTGTACCACAGTTTTTTAATCCATTCTTCTGTTGATGAAAATTTGTGTTATGTCCAACTCCTTGCGATTGTAAACTGTGCCGCGATGAACATTGGAGCACAGATGTCTGGCCATGGTTTGATTCTTGCCTATTCTGGGTATACGCCCAGTAGGGGGATTGCGGGGTCATATGGTAGCTCAATGTCCATCTGTTTTAGATATCGCTAAATCGATTTCCATGATGGCTGTACAGACATACAAATGTGCTTGACACGATGTATGTATGTTTGGATTGTGATAAGAGCTGTACAAATCCCCAATAAAATAATTTTTAGAAAAGAAACTGATGCTTTTATATATGAGTGTTCCATATGTCCTGCCCACCCCTGGAAGCTTGGGAAAGTCGGGTATGTGAGCTGTGAACATCACAATGCGACCCAGACTGCAACTAGCACGGAAGAAACCGACATCTTTCGTACACTCCACACCAAACCCCACATCCATCAACTGCATGGCCTAGGATTAAGCAGAATTAAAGGTTGTATCAAGAGACTGGGGGAAGAAGGGATTTCCTTGTGGGATTCCATTGGAAGATTTCATACTTGGGGCATTTTTTTTGAATTTTAGTTTGGATTATATGATCTGGCACAAGAGTTTAGATCACATCACTAATGATAGTTTGAAACGGGAAATGGCTGTGATGTCTTGGGGGGTCTTAGGTGAAACTTAGCTGACCCATTCATGCCTCTTTTAGAAGCCTTGTGGGCCAGAGTAAATGAGGCCATCACAAAGACCCGGAGAGGTCTTTGCTGCAAGGAGACCCCAGAGCAGCATGCGGGGAAATCTGGGAACCAGGCCCATGAAGGTGTGGGCAGGATTTTCTGATGCTTCTCAGGGGAAAGGCCTCCACTGACCATACTTGAATTCCATGTTTGAGGCCTGAAGCCCTTTACTCATGGCAGGCGGATCTGAAACCTGACTCCAACCTGCAAGTGTGGGGTGGAAAAGTCCCAGTGAGGCAGCCAGGCTGGCACCGCTCGAAAAGCGGCTTTCTTGGATCTCTTCTTCCCGCCTCTCAGCAACGAGACACGGCTTTTCCTGCCACCACGTGGGCAGATACAAGGTCTGGAGGTGGGCAGAGGGTTCCAGGACCTCTGTTAGGTTTCAAACTAAGTCGTGTGAGTCTGACACTGCGGGGCGCACTGACAGGCCCACCAATACAATACTGTTTCCCGGCTTTCTTTTCCATTCATACTTCCCTCCCAGTGTCCTCAGAGTTTTGAGCCAGTTTGACTAAAAAATAGGTTTGAGGTTTCCTTGAACCTGAGGCAAAATATGATCACAATAAGTATGAATCCGGTCACGTTTTCTCTCAGCATGTAGCAGTCCTTTAGAAAGCAACTTAATCATTTGCAGTAGAACCAGCTTCTTGTTTGACGGAGCAATTCCAACTCTGGTAACGCAACGTGAAGACATGATGTTCGACACAAGATTCCGTGAACATCTTTGTCGACAGTGGTATTTTGAAGGGGGAAATGAAAGCATGCAAAGGTCTCACAATAAGAAATCCTTTCGAGGAATTAACTTCACGGACTACAATATGTGGCTGTTATTGTTAGGTGTGATTGAGTCTGTTCCGTGTCACAATTAATGCCCTCGTGTAGAACTGAAAGAAACACCGCCTCGTCCTGTACCATCTTCACAATGGTCACATTTGAGCCCATCGTTTCAGTCCCTGGGTCAGCCCATCTCATTGAAGAGCTTCCTCCGTCTCCTGACCCTCTTCTGGCCCAAGCATGTGGTCTTCTTCCAGGGACCGCGCTCTCCTGTCCAGAGCACGGGGACACGAGACAAAGTTCTGCTGTCTTCCCTTTAAAGAAGCAGTCTGGTTGTGATTATTCAAAGACAGATGTGCATGTTCTTCTGGCTGTCCATGGTACTTTAAAAATTCTTTTCCCACACCTTTATTTCAATGCATCAATCTTCTTTGGTCTTCCTTGGTCTTTGTCCAACTTTCGTATGCATACGAGTGACTGAAAATACTCTGATTTGAGTCAGGTGCACTTTTGTCTTCAAAGTGGCATCCTTTATATTCATTAAAATTATTATCGGGACACTAGTTAAGAAAAAAGCACACATACACAATAAAAGACCTGTTCTCAGGCTCAGAGGACATGGTTGGTTATCTCTGTAGAGATGGTGGGCTTGTTGGGAATGAAGAATATAATAGTGTCCTCAGAGCTGGTGAATATTCAAGGTCATTCCCAGATCTGTTATTACCCAGAATGGGTTGATATCCTTGTATAGAATTCAATGATATCAACTCTTAGAGGTTCTGAAGTAAAGACTAGTTGACATTCTTTGCTTTGAATTTGATAACAGAAACATCCTAACCACTTTATTCCATCTCCAAATTCTGAGCCCTGGATTGGTACCATCCGTGCAAACGTCTTAAGTCGCTGAATCACCAAACCACCTCGATCTCCATTTGTCCAAATAGGAGGGAAAAGCTAAACATTTTGTTCACCCTTCTCAAAAATAGTATCCGAGTAAGGATCCATTCCTCCTAGATAACTGCTTTTAATAATGCCTTAAACAGACAGCAAGATTAAAACATTGAACTGCTACCCTTTGGGGAACGCTGAGTGGGGAAGGGAAATTTCACATGGGACTGGATTTGCATTTGTTCATCCCCTCACCCAACCCCCTGCCCCTATCTGACTTCTGTCTTATTGCACACATAAGGTGAGAGACCTAAAAGAAGTGAGTAACTTCTCATCAGAATGGGGGAGCGGGGAGCTTTGGGGGACGGGACAGAAAGCAAAGCCTGAATCAAAAACACCAACGTGGAGTTCTAGCAAGAGAGATCAGCAAGCAACCAACAACAGCAAGTGAGAAAGGCGTCAAAGCCAGGATCCTCAGCACGTCTGGCAAAGCATACCAACTTCTGAAGGCTTCCTCCCTTTCACAACCTAACACCCAGGTCTCGGTCAAGGGGAGCTGGGACAGTGGCGGGCATCTCGAACGGAATCTCTCTAGGGAGTGGATTGGGCTTGGGCTTCCCTCACTTCCTTTTTGAGGGAGGTCTTAGCAACTTCAAAATTGAAAGCCTTTTAGAACTAGGTCTACCAAAAGAGGGATGTAAGTCAACCCTGAAGTCAGAGTAAATCAGTACTTCTCCATAGAAAGACATTTCTATTGATGGACGGTGGCTGCAATAATGGCATCCACGGTCAGAACGGTTGTGAGGCGGGGACAGGACGACAGTGTTTGGTCTGTTGGATATGGGGGCGCTGAGAGTCAGAATCCACACAGCAACACCTCATAACATTTCTATCACTGACGGCACTGTTAAGTAAGCAGTGGGCTGCTAACTGCAAGGTCGGCTGTTCAAACCCACCAGCCACTCCAAGGGAGTACAATGGGGCTGTGTGCTCCAGCAAAGACTTACTGCCTTGGAAATCCTATGTAGAATAGCTCGGAGGCAGAATGCGCTTGGTGGGAGGGACTGGTTTTCCTGTTTTTGTGCTTTCGCATTGATTGCTATAGCTATGGGATCCGTCATAATGTTGACTCATCATGAGGTGGGGGAAGAAGAAGAAAGTGTGAAAGGCATTAAGGTGAAGAAGGAAGGCAGGAAGAAGATACAGTCGGTGAGAAGCAGGTTCTATACATTGTTGAGCAGCTTGTGTTAGTATAAGGAGGCCGACTTTAATCACCAGAGGTTAAATTTTACTTAACAACATAATTTTCCTCTTTTTTTTCACATTGTAAAGATGTTCAATCCTTCAAAATGCATGCATTTTAAAAGCCAATAGAATGGACATCCATGTATAAGAAACAAAACTGTAAACTTAGTGGAAGCTCCCCAGTAGTGCTTCTCCTGTCCCCCCCTGCAGGCCCTAGTCAAGGACACACGATGTGAGGAACTCTATGGGAACAACAGACGGAGACACGCAATTAGTTTCCTTCCACAATGTCAAGTTCGCTGGATAGCTCAAGCCTTAACAACCCTTCCCAACAAACACAGATTTGGTTATGAGGCACAAGCGTGGACTTGCGCAGTGAATCAAGCAAAGAGTGGAGCTAGAGAGCAAAAGCATTCGAGGTCATCGATGCAGTGTGACTAAATTGGTCTACTATGGTGTGCACTGGGCAGCACTTCTGTCTCCAGCCAGTAGACTCAGTGTGGAGCGGCATGGATAATCTGGAAGGTGGAGGCTGAAGGAGCAAGAGTCTGGAGGTAAGTTCAGGACAAGATGCTGTCGCCCAAGGCTCTCCCTGCCCCACGCTTGCCTTTGCCAGAGCAACGATCTGTTCAAGGTCCTGGCTTTATATAGCTGTCCACCCTGTATCTCTTCTTAAAATAATTTTCTTATAGGTCACTCCAGAGTGTTATATCAGGAGTTATCAATGAAGGACATTTTTATAGCACCCTTTGGTCATGTACATCACATGTCTATATTTTCTATCTGGGCTAAAATATGTCAAGAATCTTGCTCTGTAAACGCCTCCCCTAGGCTCTGCTCCTAACTTTAATAATATGCTATTCTCATGCTATCGCATGTCATTACGCCCACATTCATTTCTACATGCCCATATCAATGTGTAGCACGGTTTTGCATATGCTGAAGCATTACCATCAATGTTATTTTTGAAACTTCCCCCTTGGGTTCAACTTATAACTGAGGTTTACCTAAAAATGTTTTAAGTACTTCACTTTTTAAAATTTGTGGTACCTATATATGTAACGTTACTTGCAATTTCAACATTCTTCATGTGTTACACTTCAGTAGCATTGATGATGTTTATGTTTCCCAACCATCACCATTGTCCACATTTTCTAATCCAATCTAACAAGCTCCGCCCCCTAAGCAGTGAACCCCCCTTTCCCCGCCCTCTCGCCACTAGCAAGCCAAACTCCAAATCCACTGCCACCGAGTCGATTCCAACTCATTGCCCCTCAGAGCAGACCTGCTCCTGCGGGTTTCTGAGGCTGTAACCCTGTGGAAGAGCAGAGCGCCTCCTCCTCCTGCAGAGCAGCAGCTGTTTCCAGTCTGGAGTCCAGAAACTGCATCTCAGTGGAGTCATAGCCTATGTGTTCCCTTGTCACTTATTTCACTCCGCATGTTATAGTACGTATCAGAACTTCAGTTCTCTTTATGGTGGTGAGTCATTGCACTATATTTTACTAGGAATGAGCCCTGGTGGAGTATTGTGTGGGACAGCAAACCACAAGACTAAAAGTTCAAGCCCACCAGCCTCTCTGCAGGAGAAAGATGAGGCTTTTTCATCTTGTAAAGATTTACAGCCTCCAAAACCCAAAGGGGCAGTTCTACTCTGTCCTCTAGAGTTAGTTACTGAGTCAGAATTGACTCCATGGCAAGAACTCTGTGGCATGTGTTTGAACTTAGGTTTGCAGAGCAGGAGCCTGGGTGGCATAGTGGGTTACATGTAGGGCTGCTCACCACAAAGTCAGCAGTTCAAACCTACCTGTCACTCTGTGAGAGAAAGATGAGGCTTTCTACACACATAAAGATTTACAGTCTCAGAAACCAACGGGGGCATTCTACTCTGTCCGTTAGGGTTGGAATTGATTCAACGGCGGTGAGTTTGGTTTAGACTGGAAGTTCACAGAAAGCTATGCATTACAACGAGAGCTCCAAATTCAATTTGGGTCTCCACATAGTTTCCACTAATTATTGCTGACCATTGATGAAATGTAGAAAATGAGGGCAAAATGAGTTTGCTTCAGCTCACGGAGGAACAGTTTTGCCCTCAGGAACCTGCCTGGGCATACCCTCGATGGATATTGGGGTACTAGGGCCCCTTGATCATGAGTCAAATCCCAACCACAGGGGTCAGAGGGCCCTGAGCCAATTATGTAAGCTTTCTTAATCGGTGATGGAGTATAGCAATCCTGGTCCCTTTCACATTTCTGTGGTTCCGTCTGCAACTGTGACAAATTGGTCTGCGAGTAATCATTATCTTGTGACAGTTTCCTTTGTTCTCCATATCCAATTTGAGTGACATGGTTGTGAAACGGTGGACACCATAATGTCCTCCTGTTGGTGGTCTCTGTCACCAGATGATTTTCTTTGTCTTGTCTTTGTCCTGTTTATGCCTCGATACATGACCCTCTATAAGTTCTGTTTGAATTCAAGTCTCTTTCCCGCCTAGAACAGTATGTATGTACATTTTATTTAGCCATTCACTTTTTGACGGACATGTAGGCTGTCTCCCCCTTGGGCCATTGTAACAAGTGCTGCGGCAAGCATTGCATGCAAGTACTTGCGTGAACTCCTGCATCCGTTTCTTGGGGTATGTGTCTAGAAGTGAAATTGCTGCAATCAAATGTTAATTCTATGTTTAACTTAGGAACCACCAAACTTTTTCTACACTGGTTATACTGTTTGACAATTCCACCAGCCACAGATGAAAGTTTCAATTTCTTCAAATCCTTATCGGAAATTGTTGTTTTCCACTTTTTCACTTAGAGCCATTATAATGGGTTTTACCACTGTGGTTTTAATTTGCATTTCCCTAATGATTAATGAGAGTGAGCATCCTCCCATGTGCTTATCGGTCACTTACATTTCTTTTTTGGCGAAATGTCTACTCCTGTCCTTTTCCCATCTTTGGACTGGGTTGTTTGTCTTTTTTGTTAAGTTGTAGGAGGGATTTGTATATAGAGAGAGTTACATAAATACGTTACATCAAATACATAAATTCAAGACATATTTTTTTCAACTTATACCCTTTGGGTTTCTGAGAGTTAAAAATCTTTACCAGAGCAAATAACCTCATCTTTTCCCCCTGGAGCTGCAGGTGGCTTCAAACTGCTGACCTTGTGGTTGCAGCTCAATGCATAGCCTATTATGCCACCAGGACTTCTTGTATTTTATATATATATATAATATTATATTATATTAAATATATATTATATTAAATGCTTATCATATCAGATATATAGTTGCCAATCTGTAGGTGTATCTTCATTTTGCAGTGAGATTTATCTGTTTTTGTGTCTAGCGCTGGCTCATTCATTTCGATTGACTTATGGTATTACATTAAATGAATGAACCAAAATTATTTATCTTTCACCTACTCTGAGATCTTTAGGTTATTTCCACATTTTAAACTCTTATACATTATATTGAAATAAACATTATTTTATGTAACTCTTTTAGCATATGTGTGAAAGTTTCTCTAAGGTACAAAATGGAATTTCTAGGTCAAAAACAACATAAGATGTTCCATTTTAGCTTTATGGTAATTTTTCTTCATTTACATACCAAAAATGATTATGAAATATATATATATGTATTTTAAAACAGTTGTCATAGTTTAGTTCAATTATCTATTTAATTCATTTCAGGAATGATTACCCTTGTTTCCATTGAAGAACTGTGAGATTAGAAATGACTTAAAAATATAAAGCATATTATAATTTGATTGAAATATATTGTGTTTCACTGTGATAAAAAGTAAAATATGACATCCTGATAGTCTTTCCAATTGTCTGACATATATAACCTAATCATTTTATTCCTAGCCAGCTGTCATTCAATTATAAAGAAAGAGTACAGGCATTTTCAATTGTATCATGAACCACAGACTAGGCAGTTTTCCCTGAAGAACAACTTCAGGTACTAAAACCAGAAGCTAAAAGATTAATAGAGCTACTGCGGGAAAAAAAGAATGAAGAGTGAGCCCTGAATTTATTTAAATAGGTGCAAGGTTGCAAGACACTGGTGATTTTGGTTCAAAATATGATCATCATAAAAAATTTTTAAAATCTTTTTATTGGGGGCTCATCCAACTCTTATCACAATCCATACATATATCCATTATGTCAAGCACATTTGTACATTTCTTGCCATCATCATTCTCAAAACATTTGCTTTCTGAGCCCTTGGTATCAGCTACTCACTTTTTTCCTCTCCCTACCCCACCTTCCCTCCCAAACCCTTTTTTCATGTCTTATACTGTCCGATGTTTCCCTTCACCCACTTTTCTGTTGTCAATCCCCCCAGGGAAGGGGTTATATGTAGATCATTGTAATCAATTTCCCCTTCTTCCCCCACCTTCCCCTTCCCCTCCCGGTCTCGCTATTCTCATTATTAGTCCTGAGGGGTTTATCTATCCTGGATTCCCTGTGTTTCCAGTTCTTATCTGTACCAGTGTGCATCCTCTGATCTAGCTGGATTTGTAAGGTAGAATTGGGATCATGATAGTGGGAGGGAGGAAGCATTAAAGAACTAGAGGAAAATTGTATGTTTCATCGGTGCTGTACTGCACCCTGGCTGGCTTGTCTCCTCCCCGCGACCCTTCTGTAAGGGATGCGCTTTGGGTCTCCACTACACACTCTTTGATGCCTGATACCTGATCCCATCAACACCTCATGATCACAGAGGCTGGTGTGCTTCTTCCATGTGGGCTTTTTTGCTTCTCAGCTAGATGGCCACTTGTTTATCTTCAAGCCTTTAAGACCCCAGATGCTATATCTTTTGATAGCCAGATCAGCTTTCCTCACTACATTTGCTTATGCGCCCAATTTGTCTTCAGTGATCATGTCGGGAAGGTGAGCATCATGGAATGCCAGGTTAATAGAACAAAGTGTTCTTGCATTGAGGGAGTACTTGAGTAGAGACTCAATGTCTATCTGTTACCTTAATACTAAACCTATAAATAGATGCACATAGATCTATTTCCCCATCACCATATATAAATATATTTATATATGTACATGCCTGTATTTAGACCTCTATAAATGTCCTTTGCCTCCTAGTTCTTTCCTCTATTTCCTTTCACTTTCCTCTTGTCCCACTATAATGTTCAGCCTTCATTTGGGCTTTAGTAATTCCTCTTGGTTACATTGCCCTTGATCAAGCTTACCAGGCCTCCTACATTCTCCTCGCCATTGAATTTAGATCACTTGTTGTCCCCTTATCCCTGGGTTTGTTAACACCCACTTCCTTTCCTTCACCTCCCCCTCTCACATGTCCCCCCCAGAACCATCGGTCCCATTGTTTTCTCCTTTAAATTGTTTATCCCACCTATCTTATCTAGATAGATCTTCAGAGATAATATGTATGAAAAACAAGACAAAGCAAAACAAAGCAACAAAAACCAAAACAACAGCAACAAACAAAAAGGCTGTGAATAGTTCAAGGTCTGTTTGTTGCCTGTTAGTAGTGTTTTCTGGTTGAGTCTGATGGGATGCCATGCCTTGGCCTCACAATCTATTTTTGGTATTCCCTGGGAACTTCGTTGTTCTGCGCCCCTTGCTGTTCTGTTGCATACCCTTAGTATTTTGCTTCAGTATGGTGGAGTCAGATCAGGTGCAATTTCTACACTCTGTCTCCAGTGTTATCCCCCACAGTGATATGGATCAGTCAGAGACACCATGTCTTATAGTGGGGCCAGCCATATGGTCCTCTCTGTGCTTTGGCTGCTCTGAGTGGGAATATCGTCCTCAAAGCCTGGTGGGCCTGGATGTGTTCCACTCTCTCTTCCTCCTCCTTCATTTGTTCCTGTGTGCTCTAATCATATATGTCCCTCTCCCTGATCTGTAGCTTCAGTGCTGTCCTCTGAAGCTAACTCCTTTGCAGGCAAGCGTCATAAAATTTGATGTCATAGAAAATCTGTAAGTATCAAAACCTAAATGTGGAGGAAGTTTCAGAGATAAGGGAAATGTAAATTTGCTTACTGTCTTATCTTATACAACAGTGTGTTAGTCTGGGTAGACTAGAGAAACAAACTCAAAGACACTATTATGTGTATAAGTAATATGTAAAAATTACATATTTATATGTAATTGTCCATTAAGAAAACTTCCCAGCCCAGCCCAGATCAAGTTCATAAGTCCAATATTAGCCCATATGTCTGATACCAATCTATAAATTCCTCTTCAGACTCACGCAAAACATGCAATAACTCTGAATGCAGGAAGATCACAGGTCAGTGAGTAGAAAGTCTTGTGGATCCAGTGGCTGTGAAGCATCTCAGCATTGGCAGGAGTCTCCATGTGGCTTCTACAGCTCCAGGGCTAACATAGCTCCATATGCCTTGTCAGCAGGAAGATGAAGCACAGCACAGAGCTGGCCTCAAGTGAGTTATTTATCCCCTTTGTGCTTCCAAATGAAGTCATCAAGCTGCGACTTGATTGACAGGCTGGACCCCACTCCTACACAAGTTGACAGGAGATTACGTTACTGCCATAAAGAGAAAATAAAAAAGTATTACTACTAGCAGAAGGACATTAAAGGTATCTGTCTTGGAGAGGAGGGGAAACTATCACTATTTGCAGATGACATGATTCTACACATTGAAAACCCCCAAAGCTCCACAACAGGAGCACTGGCAGCAATAGAGAAATATGGAAGAGTGGCAGGATACAAGATCAACAAACAGAATTCTATTGGTTTGCTATATACATCAGACAAGACCACGAAAGAGGATGTCAAGAAGGCAGGACCCTTCACAATAGCCAAGAACAAGTTGAAATAGCTAGGGCTATATCTAAACAAACAACAGAGAAAGACGTATACAAGGAAAACTACAGAAGCCTACCACAGGAAACCAAAAGCGACCTCCACAACTGGAAGAATATCCCTTGCTTGTGGATTGGAAAACTCAATTTAGTAAAGATGTCAATCTTACTCAAGGTACTATATAAATTTAATGCTATCTTGATTCAAATACCAACAACCTTCTTCAAAGAATTGGAAAAACTGACCATCAATATCATATAGAGAGGGAAGAAGCCCAGAATTAGCAGAGAACTCCTCAAAAAGAAGGACAACGTTGGAGGGCTCACTTTACCTGACTTTAACACCTACTACACAGCCACAGTGGTCAAAACAGCATGGTACAGGAATAATGACAGGTACTCAGACCAATGGAAAAATAACAGAAAGCCCAGAAATAAAACCATCAGCATATAGACAACTGATCTTTGCCAAGGCCCCAAAAGCATCAAGTGGGAGGTGGATGCCCTCTTTAACAAGGGGTGCTGGAAACAGTGGTGATCCACCTGTAGAAAAATGAAACAAGACCATTACCTTGCCGCATGCACAAGAACAAACTGGTGGTGGATCACAGACCTAGAAGTAAAACCCCAAACTATCAGGATTATCAACAAAGGAATCAGGACAAACCTAAGAACCTTGGTGCAAGGAATACATAGGCTAATTGTAATAGGGAAGGGAAGGGAAAACACACACACACACAAAGCTGAAATCAACAAGTGGGATATACTAAGGATAAAACACTTGTGTTCGTCAAAAGACTTCACCAAGAGAGTAACAAGAGAACCCACCGACTGGAAGAGGATTTTTAGCCATGACACAACAGACAAAGGGCTTATTACTAAAATCTAAAATACCCTCCTAGCCTGCAAAAAAAAAAGAAAACAGTTAATCCCCTGAAGAAGCAGCCAAAAGACAAAACAGCAGTTTCACTAGGGATGAGATCCAAATGGCCAATAAACATATGAGAAAATGCTCCTGATCATTAGCCATCAGAGAAACGCAAATTAAAACAACCATGAGATACCACCTAACATCCTTGAGGTTAGCCCAAATCAGAAAATCAGAGAGCAACAAATGTTGGAGGGGATGTGGTGAAATAGGAACTCTCCTCCACTGCTGGTGATCATGTAAATTTGTACAGCTACTGTGAAAAGCCATCTGGTGATATTTAAAGCAAATGGAAATTGAGTTACCTTATGACCCAGCAATCCCTCTATTGGGCATATACCCAGAAGAGGTAATAAATATGTCATGACCAGCTGTCTGTACTCCAGTGTTTATTGTGGCGCAATTCACAACCACAAAGAATTGGAAAACAACCTAAATTTCCATTGATGGATGAGTGGATTAGAAAACTCTGGCACATACACACAATGGAGTACTGCACATTACTAAAAAGCACTAATGATCACATGAAGCACATCGTCTCATGGGAAGAGTTGGTGGAAATAAGTTAGCCAATTACAAAAGTATAAGTACAACATGAGTCCACCGAAGTAAGTATAATCAGCACAGTAGGTATAAAAGAAAAGGTACTTATGCCACACTTTGTGGGTTGAGATACAGGCAATTAGGAGGTGGACCGACCAGTCCCAAGAATGTACATATCATTCCTACATAAAGAAGGGGAAGTGGGTAGGGGGAGGTGGGGGAAGAGGGAAACAATGGCACTGGGAGAGCAGGGCACTAATCCACCTAGGGCGAGGGTATTGTTTGTCTCCACAGAAAGGGGAGTGTGCACATGGCCCCATCACAGCGCACCAAACCTTGAGGGCAATGTAACCACATGGAGAAACTCCTGAACAGAGAGGGCTACAGGGCCGGGCCCAACCAGAGCCAAACGGACCCCCACCTAGAAGTCCCAAAGCAAAACAAAACACATGTGGTAAAGAGGACAGCACTAAGCCTACAGGTTGAGGAGGGGAGCCCGCCTACCACACCCACACAGAAGCAAACCAAGATGGATCAAGAGAGACTGAGGTGGCTAGGGCCCATATCAACACACCAAGCCCTGAGGACAATGTCCCTTCACGGAGCTGCTAAGGCACGAGAGCACAGTAGCGCCGACAACAGCTTGAGCCATTATGTCCCCTCACTGGAGTATAGCACGGCAGAGAACAAGACAGGGGGCACATGGAGGGGAGTGAGCTCCCCCACCCCCACCCCACACACAGTGGGGCGAACCAAGAAGGGAACATATAACAAATCAGCAATAGCAGCAAAGCAAAGCCACAAAGCGGCTGAGAGCCCCCCAAATAGACTTCAGCCTAGGATGGGCAGTTCCCAGAACTCCCCAAGACTGGTGGGGAGATAGGTCTTTGGACAGACCTGGAATTATGTATGCTTTTTTGGGATTTTTGCTAGGTTTTTGTTTTTTTTTCTCTTTTTATTCAATCTTTTGTTTTCTTTTTTTTTTCTCTGTTATTGTTGTTTTGCCTACCTATATAAGATAGGCCTGGGAAGCAAGCCCCAGAAGAAAACAATGGGACCTATGGTTCTGGCGGGACTTGAGGGGAGGGGGTGGGGGAAGGGAGCAGTGAGCAAACAATGCCATAGACAGGGCAACAAGTAGGGAATTAAAATGAACGACGAGGAGGACATAGAGATCCTGGGGGTGGGGGGGGGGGTGTTGAGAAATGCAACCTAGCTGAGCGAAATTACTAAGAGGAGGAAGAAGGGCGAGTGTGCTGGTGGGACAGGAGGAAGGTAAAAGGAAATAGAGGAAAGATCTGAAAACAAAGCTATGAATAGAGGTATAAACGTAGAGTGCACTTATGGAAATATGTTCATTCATAAAAATAGAGGTATTGGCCTATGTACATACATTTATAAGGCAATGCATTGAGGAAGTGCATGGACTTTGGGCCTCTGCTCAAGTTCTCCCTCAATGCAAGAATACTTTGTTCTAACAACCCGGCATTCTGTGATACTCGCCCTTCCAACACGATCGCTGTAGATAAAATGGGTGCATAAGCAAATGTGGTGAAGAAAGCTGATAGTGTCCAGCTATCAAAAGATACAGCACCTGGGGTCTTAAAGGCTTGAAGTTCAACAAGCGGTCATCAATCGATGAAGAAACAAGCCCACAGGGGAAAAAAGCACACCAGCCTATGCGATCATGCGGCATCTACAGGATTAGGTAACGGCCATCAGAAGACCCCAAACAAAATATTATTAAGAACAAGGGGGCTCACAGCAGAGAGATCCAAAACCCATCTGTCAACAATAGGGTCACAAGGAAAGGACGAGTCAACCAGGGTGCTGTACAGCACCAACGAAACACACAATATTCCTCTGGTTCTTTGAGGCTTCCTCACCCCACCCCACCCACTATCATGACTCCAATCCTGCCTTTCAGTTCTGCCTAGATTGGAGCATGTACACTGGTACAGATAAGAGCTCAGGACACATGGAATCCAGGTCAAATGAATCCCTCAGGTATAGAAATGGGAGCATCGATACCAGGAGGCTAAAGGGAAGGCGGGGGGAGGAAGGGAGAAAGGGGGAACTGATAGCAATGATGGACACAAAACAACAACACCACCCCTCTGCCGAGGGGGATGAACAACAGAAACCTGGATAAAGGGAGAAAGCAATTGGTGTAAGATATGAAAATAATAAGAATTTATAAGTTATCAAGGGGTCATGAGAGTGCAAGGGGGCAGAGGGAGGGGAAAAAAGAATTGCTGATACCGAGGGCTCAAATAGAAAGTAAATGTTTAGAAAATAATGATGGGAACATATGTACAAATATGCTTGATACAATTACTGTATGGATTGTTGTAAGACTTGTAAGAGCCCCCAATAAAATAATCTTTTTTTTTTAAGTGAATTTTGAAGGATTACACAAATTTTGTACATGGATAGACTTAAAAAATAAACTTTCTAATTTGCTATAAAAAAGTATTGCTACGAAGGTTCTAGTTCATACACGCACAGGCTTATTGCAAACAAAACATGTTTAAACATGTCTTTTTGATGAATGGATATCTCCAGATATGTTCTCTCAGCAATACACGTGTTTTTATCTTTTCGGACAGAGGACCTTCAAAACAATCTAACCAAAGCACTGGGGTTGAGTGGCTCTTCTGGGCCAGTCCAATTCAAGGCAGAGGGGTGAGCTCAAAGGGTCATGGTGACTGTTTGGGGGAACCCAAAGAAGTAATCTTGATGGATTTTCTCAAAGGACCCAGAATAATCATGGGGATTTATGAGAAATATTAAGAAAATTGAAAGCCGTACTAATGAAGAAAAGACCAGGAAATTCAAGCCAAAGAATTATTTTCCATCTTGACAACACACCTGTTCGTTCTTTGAGTGTAGCGAGGGCTGTCCTGTTACAATTTCGTTGGGAAGCCTAACCCCTTGTACACGATAGCCCCCATCTTACCCCTCAGACTTCTTTTTATTCCCCAAACCCAGAAACGTTTCAAAACATAGTTCCAGTGCCTTGGGGATGCTGTAACTCCAGCTTGGGATGTGATGTCAATCGAAGAGCACAGGATTCTAGAGAGATGGGAACGTTTTCAGGGGTGTCTGCACCAGGAAGACGATGTGTCGAGAAACAATAGCTTCGCCTTTTGATATTTTCATTTAATACAGATTTCTATGATTTATAGCCATGTTTTTCTACTTACCCTTGCATAGGCAAGATTATGTTAAGTACTTTGTAAGCCCATAAACCACTTTATTCCTTCATTCTACAAATAGCTCCGTCAGCAGTCACCACAGGCCAGACTCGCTGCTTGTGATGGGAATACCATGTTCCTGTCCTCGTGGAACCTGAGTTTCATATTAGGGAGACAGACACTAAATAAAGACACAGATAAATGAAAGTAAAATTATAACTCTGACAAGACATAAAGAGAAGGTACATGGTGTCATGAGGATGTTTAACAGGAGGAATTTATGAAGTGAAAGGGGTTGGGGACGATCTCTTTTTGAGTGAGGCCTATGAGATAACTAGGTGGCAGGTGGTTAAGCGCTCAACTGGCGGCTGTTGGTTTGAACCAAACCAGACTCCGCTGGAAGACAGATGAGGGAGATCGGCTTCTGAAAGTTCAGACCCTGGAAACTCCTACTCGGCACACATGTGTTTGCCATGAGTAGACTGCTTGGTGGCAGCTCCCAACCAAAAGAGAGGGTGCAGCAGGCTCAGGCTGGATCGGGCCGACACATTCAAACGCCAGATGGAAGATCTGGCTGAACAGAGTCAAATGGGAGGACAGAGGGTAGACATTTGACATCAAAAGATAAGACAATCCATCCATTTCTTTAATAAAAAGTTCAAGGAATCAAGTTTAAAAAGGAACCCATAAACCTGTATGAGAGTAAATAGAGAAATTTGAAACCAGAGCTTTAATTCCACTTTAGAGTCTTGGCATGAGTCTAGGAGCCATGTGAACTTCAGAGTTGCCTTTTCTAAGAGCAGTTCCTCAAACCTTGATGTTTGCCTAACCATGTACTCTAAAGGAGACATTCTTTTTCTCTGACATCTGGCAGGTGCAAAATATCACAATCAACTCTCAGAAAAAGACCAGGAAAGTTGTGCTAAGGAATTTTTTTCCACCACAGCAGTGCAGCTGCTCATTCTCCAAAGTTGTAAGAACTGTCCTACGACAAGTTTGTTGGGGAAACTTACACTTTCCGCTACAGCCAAAGAAATGCAAGATGTGACTGCTTGTGTCTAAATGGTCTTGATGTAGAGCATTGCTGATAAATCTTTACAGTGGATCCCCAGTAAAAGATAGGACTAAGAAAGCAACTTTAATAGCAGGCTAACAGTAAAACCAGTCCTGTCACAATCTTGTGATCATCTTGTAATAAATTGAAGAGCCTATACCCTTAACCAACCAAATGGGATCCTGATGGGATAGGGGGTTACATGTTAGGCTGCTATCTGCGAGGTCAGTAGTTTGAATCCTCCATCTGCTCTGTGGGAGACAGATGAGGCTGTCTACTCCCATCAAGATTCTCAGCCTCGGGAACCTTAAAGAGCAGTTCTACCCTGTCCTGTAGGGACCCTGTGAGTCATCAGTCAATCATGTAATCCAATGTATGTGCTATCCACTATCTCTGCTAAATCCTTGCTTTTAGATATGCTCTGCTTTTGATGACCCTGATTGTATTTCAACCAATTATGATTTTGTAAGCTTTAGCTCCTGCTACAATTATACAACAATGTTTTCTTTCTCATTGTTCAACAAAGCAGACATTCTCCCTCTGTGAACTTGGCCATCTTCCTGATCCAGAGTGCCTCTGGACTTTCAATAAAGATCTCTTTTTTTTTTCCTTCCTCTTTTTCTTTTTACAGGCCTGCCCTTTTGTTAACAGTTTTATTAGCATGTCGCCCACTTCCCATAAAATTCAATAGTTCACTCATATCAAGAGGAGTTGTACAATCATTACCACAATCAGTTTTAGAACATTTTCATCTTCCTTGTACTCATTGTTATGCATGTAATTGTTTAAATGTGGCAAAGATATACACAACAAAACATTCTCCAATTCAACAACTTCTACACGTATCACTCAGTGCCACTGAGGGTCCTCTCCGTGTCGTGGAAGCATCATTGAAAACCTCTTCACTTTACTGAGTGCCCATTTTCACTTCGGGACCATCAAATGTACTCTGTGGGTTTCCTTCGGGTCTTGGTTGAAAAAGCACTCAGCTAAAAAATAGTGTAAATGGCTGGGGAAACTTGAATTCTTATTGGTCATTAAACACAAAACCCACTGTCATGGAGTCCATGTTGACTCATCGCGACTCCTGTGGGTTTCTGAGACTGTAACTGCTTACAGGAATAGACAGTCTGCTTTTTCTCCCTCAGTGCTGCTGGTGGTTTTGAGCTGCTGACCATGAGGATCACAGCCAACACTTAACCACTGCACTACCAGGGCTCCATTAAGTAGTACTAAGCAGCCATTGTCCACTGTTTTTAGGTTTAAGGGCATTTTGATTACATTTAAATTAATTTTTTAAGAGTGTTCATTTGATTATAGAGACATTCATAAGTATTGGGGAATTAAATGATCAAGTGTCTGGAATTTGCCTTAAAATAGTTCAGTAGAAAGGGGCGAAATGGAGACTATAGAAAAACAAAGTTAGTATATCTTGAGAACTCCTGTAATTTGGTGACAGGTACATGGGAACTAATTTCTCCATTTTGTGTATTGGTTAAAAATTTTATTGAAATGCAATTCACATAAAACTCAATGGTTTACTCATATTAAAAAGAGTTGTGCAATCATCACCACAATCAGTTTTAGAGCATTTTCATCTTTCTTGTGTTCATTAATATTAGCTTCCCATTTCCTCCAAATCTCCCATCATAACCTAGGAAACTATTAATCCAGTTACTGTCCCTACAGATCAGAGGTTCTCAACCTTCCTGATGCCGCGACCCTTTAATACAGTTTTTCATGTTGTGGTGACCCTTCAACCATAAAATCATTTTTGTTGCTACTTCATAACCATAATTTTACTACTGTTATGAATCGGGTGACCCCTGTGAAAGGGTCATTTGACCCTTTCTGATGCCGCGACCCTTTAATACAGTTTTTCATGTTGTGGTGACCCCCCAACCATAAAATCATTTTTGTTGCTACTTCATAACCATAATTTTACTACTGTTATGAATCGGGTGACCCCTGTGAAAGGGTCATTTGACCCCAGAGGGGTCGAGACGCACAGGTTGAGAACCGCTGTTTTTAAATGGATTACTGAGTCAGAATAAGGAGCCCTGGTGGCATAGTGGTTAGAAGTTGGGCTACAATCCGCACTGTCAGCAGTTTGAATCCACCAGCAGCTCGTAGGGAGAAAGAATGGGCTTTCTACTCCCACACGCAGTTACAGGCTTGGAAACCCACAGGATGGGGCCTCGCTGTGGGCCAGCATTGACTCAATGGCAGAGACTTTGGTTTGGGGTTCGTGAGTGAGACTAAATTCAAAGGCACACACTAGCAACAATATTACTGCACTCTGGCGGAGGAGGCCTGATTGTATAGTAGTTAGGCCACTAACCACAAGGACAGAAGCTCAAAATCACCAGTCACTCTCCAGGAGAAAGATGGGACTTCCTACTTTTTACACCTGGAAAGAGTTCCGGTCTCAGATCCACAGGGGCACTTCTACCCTGTCCTCCAGAATGGCTAAGAGTTGGCATTGTGGGGATGTAAAGTGATACTTTTGATTTTAAGAACTATCACTGAGGTAAAAGGATGGTAAGGCATGCTAAACCAGCCTCAGTGGTCCACCCGCTGACCCATGGTAGAAGGATTAAGTTTTCTGCTCTCATAGCGATGTGCAGCCCTGGAGGGTTGCTATGTGTTGGGATAGACTCACTAAGAGTGGGTTCATGTATGCTAAAATCCCTTGCTGTCAAATGGATTCCAACGGATAGAAACCCTACAGGAAAAAGTAGAACTGCCCCAAAGGTTTCCAAGGTGTAACCTTTCAAAGCAGTTCCTCCTCTTGATCAACTGATCAGTTCGAGCCTCCAGCTTTTCTGTCAGTAGGTGAGTGCTTGATCACTGCACCACTAGGACTCCTTCCCATACAACCCCTGCTCACAAATGAGGTTCAGAAAATATCCACTCCATAGACCATAAATGAAACATAAATCCACTGCCATGGAGTCAATCCCGAACTATAGTAACCCTGCAGGGCAGAGGAGGACTGCTCCCTGGGGCTTTGGAGGCTGTCAATATTTCTAGGAGCAGAACGTTCTTTTGCCCAAGGAGCAGCAGGGGGATTTGAGCCGCCAACCTTTGACTTAGCCGTCCAGCACTTACCCAACAGTGCCACCGCGCATCCATGAAAAAAACCTAGAAACCAAACTCACTGCCTATGAGTCGATGACAACTCATGGCAATCCTTGGGCACAGGGTAG
>NW_022111368.1:17824775-17853559 GCF_000313985.2 Echinops telfairi
CCGCCCCCCATGGTTTTCTGGTACGGTAACTCTACAGGAGTAGAAAGCCTTGTCTTTCTGCCGAGCAGCTGGCTGTTTTGAATTGCTGACCTTGCAGTTAGCAGCCCAATGCATAGGTACTACACAGGCAGACAAAAATGATAAAGCAAATAGGATCAAGATAACAATTGCTAGTATCTGTACTCCACGACTGTAAATCTTTGCAGGAGCCGACAGTCTCATCCTTCTCCTGCCGAGGCACTGCTGGGTGTGAACCTTGCAGTTAGCAGCTTGTCACCTCGCCTTCGGGGCCACAGAGACTCCTTCTTTTCTGTAAAGATGCAAAAAACAAAACGATAAAGTGATGCTAATGGTCACACCTGCTAGTTGGCTAGAAGAAGGTTTGAGTTTATCTTTGCGCATAGAGTAGAGACAGCTCCTTAGTCTGAATCCATCTATGTATGCTGTTATTCTTTTGTTTGTTTGTTCAGGATTTAGGGAGTTTATTAAGGAAGATTAATAGGTTACCACAAGTCAAGATCAGCAAACAGTAAGGATGCAGTCATTGAGTACAGAGCAACGTCTCTCCTCAACCAGCAACCAAGTCTCTCTGGTCCTCAGCCTCTCAGCCACTTGGTCCCTTGGCTTCTTCCTCTGTGGGCCAGGAACCCACTCACTTTTGCTCCATCTTACAGTCCCACAGTCTCGGGGCAGATGAGGAGAAACCCTAAATGGAACTCACTGCCATCAAGCCCATCTCAATTCATAGTGATCCCATAGGATAAGGTAGAACTGCCTCTGCGAGTTTCCAAGATTGTAACTTTACAGAAGTTGAAAGCCCTGTCTCCTGTGGAGCAACTGGTGGTTTTGAACTGTTGACCTTGGAGTTAACAGCCCAATGTGTAACCGCCAGGCCACCAGGGTTCCTAGAGATGGGTAGAAGGTAAATAGTTCATAGGCTCAGGGCTGCTTCTCTGAGCTTCTGTGCCACAGTCTCTGGTGCTTCTGATCTCAAGGCCTCCACTACTGCAGAGACCTTGGACTTGCTCTTCCAATGGTTCTCATGTTTCTCTGTGTCCCAGATAGCTCTTTGTCACTGAGGAATGGTTTTGATGGAGGGGTTTTTTTCTTCTTTTTCTTTTTGTCTCTTAGCTGACTATATCACCAAGGGAAACAAAGGATGGGGTTTTAAGTCTCCATCTCAAGTAAGTAAGTCTTAAAGATGCCCCAAGGGAGCAAAGTGTTTACTTGATTCACACCTTGTACCAAGGTCAGGATTTAAGCCCACCTTAATCCTGTAACAGAGAAGGCCTTCCAAAATGAAATTATAACCATAGGCACAGAGTCCAGAATTATCATGCATCACAGAAGGAGTTATGCCTAGAAGGGCCCTATTATTTAACCATATCTCACTTATCATTTGCAGTCACTGGGTGGTGCTACAATAACATATTTAACTGCTAATCATAAGGTTGTAGGTTCAAGTCCACCCAGAGCTGCCTAGTTCCAAAAAAAAAAAAATCAGCTTGAAATCCCTTTGGAACGTATTGTATATACTCGTGTATAAATTGAGGTTTTCAGCACATTAAAAAATTCATTCTTATTGGGGGGGTAAGCTATTATTCTTATGGGGGGGGGTTGAACTTGATCTGAGGTGGGAACTGATATTGACAGAGCATGCATTCCCAGCCAAACAGTTTGGATCAGATCTCACGTGATTTTCTCAGCTTCATGGGGGATCATTGCTTCACGGATGCAGCCTTGGAGAATGAAGTGAATTGTGCCAGGGGCCTGTTGCAGCTGCAAGCGAAAGCCGGGGGCCTCTGGGTTCAAAGTTGCTTACATCCAACTTCCCCATTCACCTGACCAGCCCTTAGAGAGCACCTCTGGGTTTCTATTGACCCTGCACCATCCCTTAGTCTGTAATGTGAAGAAAGAGACTCTCCTGGGCACCTACCTTATCAGTGGAATGGGGATAAAAATGACTATCGCATAGAATTTGGTGGAGATTTAATCAGGATAATGTGCTACTATGGGGCTCAGATAAGTTCCTACCATAGAGTGGCTACATCATCAGAAATGAAGTAAACACACTTCCGCCTTCTACCACATAGTCACACATGTTCACAGACTCATCACTAGTATTAATAAAAATGGAAAGGACCTAAATATTGTCTAACTCAAATAAAGACGGATGCATCAAGTGCAAACAAGAAAGCGCATGAGTGGAAGAAAAGGTGAAGCAGCCCAATGACGGGTGGTGCAGCCTTACCTGAGGTGCCCTCAAAGACAGGGCTGGCCATCTGCCTCTAGCCACTCAGAGCCTAGAAAGCCTGGAGTAGTTCCGCTCTGCACACAGGAAGTGCCCAGGAATCGGCGATGGCAAAGTGACACCAAGAATGCAATTTAATAATACATGTAAGATTTGAAGAACAAAAACTTTCTCTTGATCCCAACTAAAGTAGCCAAACATACGTGTTCAACAGGTGGAAGCCCTGGTTGACATGGAGCAAGACAACTCCACATGTCTCTCCCCAATAAGAACGGCTTGCTGTACCTTTTACTGAAGACAGGAGTCATCATTTAAACAAAGTCACTGCCATCGGGTTAATTCTTATTAAGTGACCCTATAAGGACAGAGTAGAACTGCCCCGGTGGGTTTCCAGGGCTGTAAATCTTTAGGAAGAAAGCCTCATCTTTCCAAGAAGTGGCTGGTCATTTTTAACTGCTGAGCTTGCTGAGAGCAGCCTAATTCTAAATGTAATACATTGTGTGTGTTAGCCTGGGTATTTTAGAGAAACAAATCCACAGAAACTCATGTATAAGACAGAGTTTTATATAAAGGGTAAGTGCACATCAAGAAAACATCCCAACCCAGTGCTGCCCAAGCCCACAAGTCCAACATTAACCCATATGTCTGACATCAATCCACAAAGTCCTCCTCCATCTCACAAAACACACACAATGATGCTGACTACAGGAGGAAAGCTGAATCAGTGAGCATGTAACCATCTCAGTTCTGGCAGAGGTCGCCACACGGCTGCTCCAGCACCCAGGGCTGCATCGAGGTAGGTCCATGCAGCTTCTCCTTGAGGATGTAGCACAGGAAAGAGCCTTCCCAGCTGAAGCAGGGAACTGGCTAAGACAGCTGCACCCTGGTCGGACCAGCACAAATCAAGAGACCCGAGAACTAGAAAGGTGAGGCTCATAGAGCCATTTATCTCTCTGCCCTTCAATTAACCCCACATGTGTTTATTGGCTAGCTTGGCACAATAAACTTTATGTCACTGTCCTAGTGTCTCGGATTAGAGGACTCTAAACACAAAATGAGAAGCAAACAAACTGGCTAAAGACATCAGCTTCAAAGAATGATCGCGCAGTGTAGGTTCCGTGTTTATATGCTTTGGTTTGGGTCAGAGCTTATATTCCTGTATCTCCCAAACGGGGAACAAGTGCAGACAGAAAAAAAGAAGAAAAACCACCAAGGAAAATTCCGTTAGTCAGCAAGGACAGAATTCTTCTCATTCTCCTGGCCCAGCCCTGGTGAGTCCCAGTAAAAAAAAAAACCACAAGCCTTGTGATGGAAGCTCACATAGGCACATTTTCTCACTACTTTGCTGCCAAGTTAGCCAACCCCAACATCAAGCAAACAAAACAATTGATGTTGTTCCAGAGTACCAGGAAAGGGTACTCTGAAATGTATAGGGATAATTCTGAAGAGGAGGAGGCTGCAGAAATAAATCTCTTCAGTCTATGTAAGACTTCTTGGGCTTACTCATATGCTACATATTCATGGAATTGACTGTAACCAACACAGCAAAAGCTCAGAGAACTGAACTATAAAGTGGAACGCTTCACCAAGCCACAGACTAGCCCGAGTGGCAGAGAAGGTGGCAGTGCTTGTAGTTTGAATACGAAACTGACATTGGAACCACAGGTCACAGAAAAAGTGAGGACTTATTGGATGAACAGCTTCTGGGGGTACTGGGCAGGGAGGATGCTTCAGAAGATTTTAACAGGACCCAGAGCTTCATAAATAATATTCAAAATGTCTAGGATAAAAATCCAAAATTACATGACAGACTACTATTTTGTGCAACAACATGGGAAAATTGCCGAGACATAATCTAGACTGAAAGAAGCAAGTTCCCTTCAAAAGCAAATACAGGATGATTTCACATAATCATGTTTTAAAGACAGGAAAACTGATCTATAAGGTTGAAGTCAGAATAATGGCTATCTTTGGGAGCAATTAGGCGATATAAGGGCGGCTTCTGGACTGAAAGCATTATTCTACATCTTGATTTGGATGATAACTACAAAAGCATCTTCTTTTTTTAAAAAAATTTCAAGTTGATACTTAGAATTGGGGAGATGTATTGTTATATTTACTTTTTTTTTAATGTACAAACATTTTTTAAAGATACTATCAGAACTATAAACCTACAATTCACTTACATCTGCCTATTGTCACTACTTGTGAACAATAACTTACTATGAAAAAGATCTTGGATCATAATTGATTTCCCCTAGAACTTTGTGGGCCCTGCCCCATTGTCTTCTAGCATTGCTAGGCAAAAGAGTGAGCCCGCCTTTTTTTTTTCTGCCTTGTTGGTGCCTGCCTTTTTCTATAGGGGTGCCTGAAATAGTCTTTCATCATTCTTGAAGTTCAATAAAGGTGCCTGATGTTCATTGTTGTTCACAGGTGCCATTGCGTCTGTTCTGACTCAGAGTGACCATAGGTATAAGTTAGCAAAACACTACCTGGTCTTCTGCCATATCCACCCTTGTGCCCATTATTGCAGCACTGTGACGATCCATTTTGTCAAAGTCTTCCCCTTTTTTGCTGCCCCTCTATTTTACCAAGTATGAAGTCCTTCTCCATGGACTCCTCCTGTCCAAATTCCATGAGATAATCTCTCGCCAACCTGGCCTCTAAGGAGCTTTCTAGTTGTGATTCTTCCAAGACAGATTTGCTTGTTCTTTTGGCAGTCCATGCTACTTTCAATATTTTTTGCAGAGCCATAATTCTTCTTCAGTCTTCTTTATTCTGTGTCCAATTTGCACATGAATATGGGGTGATTGAAAATAGCATGGCTTGGGTCAGGTGCACTTTAGTCCTCAAAATACCATCCTTGATCTTCCACACTTTGATGAGGCCTAGGTTGGCAGGTTTACCCATGGCAATGCGTCCTTTGATCTCTTGACTGCTGATTCCATGAGCATTTATTGTGGCCCCAAGCAAAGACAAAATCCTTGAGAACTTCAGTCTTTTTCACTTTATCGTGATGTTAACTATTAGTCCAGTTGTGAGTATTTTGGACTTTGTGACATTGAACTGCAATCCATACTGAAGGTTGTAATCCTTGATCTTCATCAGCAAGTGCTTCAAGTTCTGCTCACTTTCAGCAACAAGTTTGTACCATCTGTTTATTGCAGGTTGTTAATAAGCCTTCCTCCCATCCTGATGCTACATTCTTCTTCATGTAATCCAGTTTATCTGATTATTTTCTCAGCATACAGATTGGATAAGTACACTGAGAGTATACCATCCTGATCCATCTTTCCTGATTTTAAGCCAAGCAACATTCCCTTGTTCTGTCCATTTTTCACTTGATCCATGTGTGAGTTCTGCATGAGCAAATGCCCTGGCATAGTCAATAAAACATAAGTTAACCTCTTCCTGGTATTCTCTGCTTTAAGCAGAGATCTATCTGACATCAGTAATGATATCCCATATTCCGTATCCCCTGTGAACCCCACCTGAACCTCCGACAGCTCTCTGTCAACGTACTGCTGCAATTGCTATTGGTTGATCTTCAGCAAAATTTTACTTGCATGTGGTGTCAATGGTATTGTTCTATAATTTGACCATTCTGTTGTCACCTTTCTTTGGAATTGGGTACAAATATAGATCTCTCCCAGTCAGTTCGCTAAGTAACTTTTCTCCAAATTTCCTGGCATCGATGAGTAAATGCCACTAGTGCTTCTTCAGCTTGCTGAAACATATCGATTGATATTCCATCCATTTCCTGGAGCCGCCTTTCTGGCTAATGCTTTCAGTGCCGCTTGAACTTCTTCCTTCAGCACCATTGGTTCTTGCTCTTGCTGAGAAGGTTCTTTGTCTCTCATTCTCTCATTCTAGGTCATCACACATCACAATATGTTACTTTATCTTCTCAAGCTGCCCTTTTGAAAGATTCTGTTCAGCTCTTCGACTTCGTCATCTCTCCATTTACCTTAGTTACTCTATGATTCAGAGCAAGTTTCAGAGTTTCTTCTGACATTCACTTTGAGCTTTTCTTTCTTTCCTATCTTCTTAATGACCTTTTGCTTTCCTCGTGAATGATGTTCTTGATGTCCTCCCACAGCTCAACAGCTCTTCTGTCATTAGTGTCCAATGCATCAAATCTGTTCTTGAGATTTTCTCAAAATTCAGGTGGAATATACTCAATGTATTTTGCTATTGTGAACTTGTTTGATTTTCTTCAACTTCAACCTGAACCTACATATGAGCAGTTAATGGTCTCTTCCACAGTCAGACCCTAGCCTGGATGTAGCTGCTGATATTGGATTTCTACATTGTCTCTTCTCACAGATGTAACCAATTTGTTTTGTGTGTATTTCCATGTGTATAGATAAGATCCATATTATTGAAAAAAGGTATTTGCAACTAACAAATTGTTGGTCTTGCAAAATTCTATCATGCAATCTCCAGCTTTGTTTCCACCAAGACCATATTGTCCAATTGCCGTTCCTTCATCTTTGTTTCCAAATTATGTATTACAATCGCCAATAATTACCCATTTATGTTGACTACATATTTGATCAATTTCAGACTGAAGATGCTGAGAGAATTCTCCCAATTCTTTATCATTATGTTTTGTGGTTTTTGCATAAATTTGCATAATAGTTGTATTGATTGAAATTCCTTGAATTTGGATAGATATAATCCTTTCACAGACAGCAGTTTTCCTAGATTAATACTTCATATATTCCAAGTTCCAATTATTAGTAGATTTTGGCAGACATTTCTTCTCATTTTGAGTCATACCACAGCACCAAATGAAGGTTCCGCAGGCTTTACTCCCATATACTCTACTCCATGCATGTCATCATGGCTGACTTTAAGAAGACAGCTCTTCCTCAGTCATATTCATTAGGCCTTCAGTAGCTGACAGTATACTAGCACTATTTGTAAGGTTTTCACTGGGAACCCTGTGCTGACTTGCTAACTGAAAAGTCAGCTGTTCAAAATCACCAGACACTCTTTGGGAGAAAGATGAGGCTTTCCACTCCTGTGAAGAGTTACAGTCTCAGAAACCCCCAGGGCCATTCTACCCTGCCCCCATAGGGTCTCTGTGAGTCAGAATCATAATCTGTTCATAGTTTAGAAGTGCCACTGAAGCCTGTACACTTGGGGTGGCTCTGCTGGCATTTCAAATACCAGTGGCATAGCTTCCAGCATCACAGCAACACACAGGCCACCACAATACAGCAAACAGTGGAAATTGATGCTCACAGCTCTGTATTAAGGCTTCCATGGTCTACATTGTGCTGGCTTTTGAACAATGGGATCTATTCTTTTTCTATTTCAGTGAAAATTTTCTTTACTATAACCCTAAAACATTTTTTGTCCCACTTTTTCCTCTCAACTTCCCAAACCAAAATCACTGTCATTGAGTTGATTCCAACTCATAGCAACCTTATAGGACAGGGTGGAACTTCTCCTGTGGATTTCTGAGACGTTAACATTTCTCCCAGAATGTCTTTGAACGGCTGAACTTGCCGTTAGTGACCTGACACATAACCACGACACCACCAGGTCCATTCTCTCGTCTTAGTTAATACCAAGCATCCTTACCTGCCTCATCCTTTTCTGTCCTGTAGCTTTCTCATTTCTCTCTACTTTCCTTGTGTTACACAATTTCTGCTGACCGAGATCTGTAATAACATTGACTTTATTACTTCTGTAAAACCCCTTTTCATCTGATTTGTTGGTCTCTATTCATCTTTGAGCTCTAATTTCATTAAATTTAATATCAAGTTCTGCTACTGCTTAAAGTCCTTGGGTGGTGCAAATAGTTAAACACTGGACTACTAACCAAATGTTGGCGGTTTCAACTCACCCAGAGTTGAAGATGTCAGAAGATGGCTAATGATCTACTTCTGAAAGGTCATGCCCTTGGAACCCTTATTGCGCAGTTTCACTCTGTGCACATGAGGACACCACTAGTTGGAGCTGACTCACAGTCAGCCGAAAGCAACATGACTTGCTGGGAGCGCTTGTGGATAAACTGCTATCGAGTCGAGTTCAAGTCATAGTAACCTTTATAGGCTTTCCAAGGCAGTAAGTCTTTACTGCATCTGACAGCCTTATCGCTAGTAGGTTTGAACTACTGACCTCGCAGTTAGTAGTTCAATGCTTATCCAAGAGCACTGCCTAGGGTCCTTCCAACATGGCACAGTGCCCTAGAAAATGATAAGTCCTATGACTCTTCTTGCCTCTCCACGGCCTCACGATCATGAGAAAAGGTTCTACTCTGGGATAAATCCCCTTAGTTTTCCCATGAGCTTCTCACTCCCCTTCTCAGTCTGCTTCTCTCCATTTGGAGAACATTCATGCAACTCATCAAAATGTAATGGGATTAGGCATTGCTCTGTGCTGGCTTTGTGCTGTGACGTGGGTGGGAGTTTACAGAGCGTTTACAGGGAAGCTTGTCCATTCCTGTGCTACATTTCACATCTGATTTGTCACTTTCTTTCCTTGGCTCTTATAAATGTGTGTCTGGGTTTTGCCGATCCTTCCTTTATTTGATATGACTTACTTTATATATATATAGCCAAAGATGGAAACAGCTCAAATGTCCATCAGCAGATGAATGGATACACAAAGTGCAGTAATGACATATCTATCTGTCACTGTGTCATACTGTGGTGGCGTGTGTGTTGCTGTGGTGTTATGGGTGGTTCAAATGCCAGCAGGGTTGCCCATGGTGAACAGGTTTCAAAAGAGCTTCTGACAGAGAACAAACTATGAAGAAGGAATATTCTGTCCACTTCTGAGGGACTGGCCACTGAAAACCTTATGGAGAGCAGTGGAACATTATCAGGTACACTGGAAACCCTATGGAACATTGATGAAGAGAGTGTGTGAGGATAAGGTGCTCAAGTTGGAAGGCACTCAAGAGAGGACGGAAGAAGGGCTGACTTGTCGAAGTAGAGTCAACCATAATGGCATGGAAAAGGCTTTCTGGGTCTTCATTCACTGATGAGTCATGATTCAAAATGATAAGGAAAAACGCTGGAAGCATTTATTAATCATCGGAACTTTGGATGTACTCAGTATGAAACTAAGAAAATTGAAAATCATCAAGGATGAAATAGAATGCATGAAAATTTATATCCCAAGAAGTAGTGAACTGGAATGGATTGATGCCATTCAGAGTCAGACAATCAGATGGCTTACTATACCAAGAATGACAAATTCAAGAGGAAGGACATCCCAGTCACCATCATAAAGAACTTTTAAAGGTCTATCTTGAAGTACAATGCTTAATATCTCTAATCTTGTGAGGACATCCAGTTAGTATAACTATTATTCAAATTTACTCAACAACCACTAAAAGTATCGTTAAAAAAATTGAAGAATTCTTCAGTTTGAAATCGATCAAAACATGGGATCAAGATGCATTGATAAGTATTGACAACTGGAATGTGAAAGTTGGAACCAAAGAGAAAAGCAAATTGAAAACAACAGTTGGAAAATATGGCCTTGGTGATAGAAATAAAATTGGTAATCAGATGATAACTTTTTGCAAGACCAACAACTTCTCCACTACAAATACTCTTTTTCAACAACGTAATTGATGATTGTGCAGATGGCCCTTGCCAGACACAATACAGAAATTAAATGAACTACATCTTCAAGAAGAGATGATGAAGCTCAGTATCCACAGCCAAAATGAGGCCAGGGGCTGATTGTGGAACAGACCATAAATTGCTCATATGTAAGCTCAGAATGAAGCTGAAGAAAATTGAAACAAGTCTACAAGAGCCAAAATACAACCGAAAGCATATCCCACCTGAATTTAAAGACCATCACCAAGATCAGGTTGGATTTACTAAATTCCAATGACAGAAGACCGGGTAAGTTGTGAGATGTCAAGAACAGCAGACATGAAGAAAGAAAAAGTTCTTTTAAAAGACAGGAAAGAAGGAAGATTAAAATGGGTGTGTAAAGAGACTCTGAATGTTCCTCTAGAACATAAAGTAGTGAGTATCAATGGAAGTAATTATAAAGTAGAAGAACCAACCAGAAGACTTCAAAGCACAGCTTGAGATGAAATTATAATGAAATGTGCAAAGGCCTGTAGTAAGTTAACCAAAAAGGAAGAACGTGTCCAGGGTATATCAATCTGAAAGAATTGAAGAAAACAAGTTGTAAAATTGCAATATACTAAAAAAAAAGCAATATACTAAGAACAAAATAATCAGTAAGCATCCAGATAAGGTGAGAATAATACAGAGTTACTGTACCAAAAAGAAATAATAAACATTCAGCCATTCAGTAGGAAGTGAAAACCAACAAAACAATAATAACAACTAAAAAAACCAAAAGCAAAAGAACAACAAAAAGAAAGCCACTGACAAAAATGGAAAAGCCTAGTGCAAGATCTGTTTGTTGGCCTTTATGCGTGTTTTCCAGTTGAGTCTGATGGGGTGCCACACTCTGTCTCCAAAGTCTATTTTTGGTATGCTTTGAAAATGGTGATGGCAGCATACATGCAAATGTGCTTGATACACTGGATGAATGTATGGATTGTGATAAGAGATGTAAGAGCCCCCAATAAAAGTATTTAACAAAACCACAAAACAGTAAATATGTAACTATTCAAACAAAACAAAAAACATACAAGTCTCTAGGAAAGGGCTAAATATCAATAGAATTGTTTCAAGAAGCTGACAAAGCACTGAAAGCACTTACTTCTCTGTGCCAAGAAATATAGAAGACAGCTTACCTAGCACATCAGCTGGAAGAGGCCCCTATTTGTACCCATTCCAAAGAAAGGTGATTCAACAGAATGTAGAGATTTATATCACCTGAAAATAATTTTTTTCTGAAAATCATTCAACAGTGGTTTCAGCAGTACATCAATAAGAAGCTACCAGAAATCCAAGCTGGATTCAGAAAGGACATGTAACAAGGGACAGCATTGGGAGACTTCAGCTGGAACCTGACAGAAAGTGAAGAACACCAGAAAGATGCTTACCTGTGTTTTATTGACTCTGCAAAGGCATCCAACTGGGCAGATCTTAACAAACTAAGAATAACATGAAGAAGAATGGGAATTCCAGAACACTTCATTGTGCGTATGAGGAACTGAACAGAACAAGAGACTATATGGCTTCCTTATTTCCTTAACATAAGGAAAGATGTGCATGAGGATTGTGCACTGTCACCCAAATTATTCAGTCTTTATACTGAACAGATCATCTGAGAAGCTTACACAGATGAATGCAACAAAATTGAATTAAAGCTTATTAGCAAGATGTGATATGCAGACAGCACCACTTTGCTTGATGAAAGCTGGGAGGACTGAGGTATTTGCTGATGAAAATCAAAGGCTGAAGCCTTCGGTGTGGATTGCAGCTCAGGGTAAAGAGAACCCAAGTCCTCACAACTGGACAAATCAATCACACCATGAGAAAAAGAGAATAGACTGAAGTTATCAAGGATTTCATCTCGCTTAGGTCCACACTGAATTTCATGGAAACAGTGGTCAAGAAGGGAGAGAAAGAGGAGCTGATACCAAGGGCTCAAGTAGAAAATGTTTTGGAAAAGATGATGGTGACATATGTACAAATATGTCTGATACGATTAATGTATGGCATGTTATAAGAGCTGTCAGAGTCTCCAATAAAATGATTATTTTAAAAGAAAATAAATCAAATTATGTATTGCCTTGGGAACATGTATTATGTAAAACCTCTTGAAAGTGTTGAAGAGCAAGGATGTCACTTTGAAGCCTAAGGTGTGCCTGCCCCTAACTGTAGGATTTTCAGTAGTCTCAAATGCATATGAAAGTTGGACATTGGATACGGAAATCTGAAGAAGAATCGATGGATTTGAATTATGTGCTAGTAAAGAGTATTGGAAGTGCCACGGCCTGCCAGAAGAATAAGCATATCGGTATTGGAAGAAGTACAGTCAGACTGCTCTTCAGAAGCAAGGATGGAGAGACTTTGTGTCACATACTTTGGATATGTTGTCAGGAGAGGCAAGTCCCTGGAATAGGACAGGATGCTTGATGAAGAAGTAGGGCAGAGAAAAAGAGGAAAACCCTGGAGGAGATGGATTGACAAAATGGTTGCATCAATGGACGCAACAAAAAAAAAACAACAGTTGTAAGGATGGCGCTGGCCCAGGCACCTAACGAGAACAGTAACATGAAGAGAAACGAAGTCCTGATGTGTGCGGCAGCATGTGCTATCCTTTATCATTCTGCTCAGTCAATGAACACAGTCTCACAAGGACAAGTACAGTATGGTACTACTTATATCAACTATCCAGAATGTGCAAGGCTGTGGGGACCGGAAGTCCCTGGATGGTGCAAGTAGTTCATTACTTGGCTGCTGACAGAGAAAGTGGAGGTTTAAATGGACCCAGAGGCTCCTTGATGAAAAAGGGCTGGCTGGCAATCTACTCCTGAGAGAGCAGAGACTTGAAAAGCCTATGGAGTCAAGGTTGCTTCACATATAGGGGTCGCCATGGGTCAGAATCTACTAGACAGCAACACCCATTGAAATTCAATAGTGGGTCCCAGTCAGTGGTGGAAAGGAGAGGGTGGAAAGAAAGACTCCATGCTTAGGAGACACGGAGCTTCTGCTAAGGGGATGACTGAGCCACAAGATGATGAGCATGGTTACTGTCACTGAACTGGCATGTAAATATTGTTGAAATGTCAAATGTTCATATATATCCAAATATATCGTTTCAAACATATCTATCACAATAAAATGTCAAGTGCATCAGCTATGGAAGGAGAAAGAATCGGTGAGCATTCAAAAGGAACTGGGGACTAAGTAGATAAGTTTGTAACTAAGTCATCTAGTTCCTCACAGGACACTGCAGACCTGGAAGGGGCATGCCCACGTCTCTCTACTTGGTGAAATGGAAAATAGAATTGACAAACTAGGGTTGACAAAATGGAAGTAATAACAAAGAGTTCTAGATTGCAAGCTAAGAACAATCTAGGCTGATATAACTTCACAGCAATCAACCAGACGCTATGATGCAATCAGACAACATGAATCACTTTCTGATCCTAACAAAGCTCCCTTCCTGCCTCACTCAATTATTAATGACCATGCCTGGGATTGCTTACTAATAGGGACCAGTCTCACCACTGCCCTACTCTGTATCCTAGATAGTGCACTCAAACGCTCCTCTGATAGTTTCCACGTCCACAAAATGAAGCCAACGAAATGCGGTGAGCAGAAATGAGATCATAAATAGAGTGCTTTGACTTTACCTCTCTTGGTGTTTTATTATTTTTATTTGCACATGAAATCTATAGGAGAATCTGATATTTGCCATCTGTAGTATTATTGGTGTTTATAATGCTTCCTGTATTTGTTTAAAGCCCTACAGTTCTCTCGGCTAGCATTTGGAATTCAATTTGGCAAATACTGAAATAGTAGAGCTTGGCGGCAAAGCTTCGTAAAAACATTCTGTGATTCAGAGTTTAAGTTCCTGCTTTGATACTAAGTCACTCTTGGGAGTCCACAACGGGCTAGGTGTTTAAAAGATGTGCTCATTATCTCAAACTATAGTTGACCAAAATATTCCAAAATAACTACAGCTAACCCTTCTTAAGTTCCTACTACATTCCCAGCACCCCATCAGTCATGTTAAACACAGGTCCTCCTCCAGTGGTATGAGTGGCGATACTGGGAGGGTAGAGGGAGAATGAGTTGGAAAGAGGGAACCGATTACAAGGAACTATATGTGACCTCCTCCCTAGGGGACGGACAACAGAAAAGTGGGTGAAGGGAGATGTCGGACAGGGCAAGATATGACAAAATAATAATAATTTATAAATTATCAAGGACTCATGAGGGAGGGGGGGCGGGGAGGGAGGGGAAAAATGAGGACCTAATGCGGGGGGCTTAAGTGGAAAGGAAATGTTTTGAGAATAATGAGAGCAATGAATGTACAGATGTGCTTTACACAATTGATGTATGTATGGATTGTGATACGAGTTGTATGAGCCCTAATAAAACGATTTTTTAAAAAGTTAAAAATGCAAAAAAAGAACGAAAAACCACAGGTCCTCTAATCCGAACAACAATATTGTAAAGAGGAGAAAAGTGATAAGACTTGGGCTGTTAAGTAAGTTACTAAAGGATACACAGACCTTAAGAGGTGAATTCAGAAGGCAAATGTCAATTTTCCTGCACAGGAAACCTGTGCCGTCCAGGGTGAGTGATCATGAAGTTCTCATAGATTAACTTTCAAGTCACAATGTGTAGAGAAGTAAGAAATACTTAATTCAATTATAGGAGATCAGAGATCTGACATAGGATAGGTTCCTTGCCAGAAAAACAAGCAAGCAAGCAAAACAAAAATCAAAACAAAAATGCTTTAAAAATTATACCACATAATGATCTCTCTAAGGATCTAACAGAAAATTTCACCCTGACTTGGCTGTGATCATGGTACGTTCTGTTGATATGTTTATCAACTTAAGCATTCCCCTCTCTTTAATGATGTTATGATTATCCAAGTTCTGTTCTTGAAAAAGTTTCCCGGACTTTGTTCTTGGCTCCTGTGGTCTGTGCAAGGCTCTGCCTCATAAATGGCATTAAGGCTGCACCTCTATAACCCTGATGCCACAAAGAAAGATCACTGGCATATGACATCCCTTCCCAGGCCTGGGACTCTGAAACGCAAAGTACAGTTCCCACCACCTGCCTAATCCAACTGCTGTTATGCTATCATTATTATTGACTAAAACACTAGTATTCTTTGGAGTAATCCTATATGATTTCTTTTCCGTTCATATTGAGATTTTTAGATTATTATTCAAAGGAGAATTCCACCAACGCAATTTCTGAGTCCTAACAAGCATATCACTTGCTATAAAACTCCTGCACACATTAACCATTTCTCTGCTTGCGCCGATCGCAGATCTATGGGCACTTTCTCTTTGTGAGCTGTAATGCATGTTTTGAATCTGAAGATATGGACGTCGTTTCTGTATGAATAAAGGATATTTAACAAATGCCTAATAATGAATACATTAAGAACCAAACCAGATGAGTCAACGATTTCAGTGACACATCCTGCGATGCCAAGTTCCTATCTGTCTTTGAGCTCGCAGACTTTGTCACGCACCAGTGACATCGGCATTAAGATCTTTCCAGTGAAACGAAGCTGAAAATTGAGTCAAGGGTATCAAAAGGAAAACTTACGAGGCATTTCTTGTGATCTGAGCTATGCGTGCCACCCACCCCTTCATTTGCCTATCTTCTCTGTTAGAGCTTCAAAAGGGAGGCCCAGACAAGATCATTAGGCTGGTAATATGAGCTTTGTGACAAGCTCTCCATATGGAGCTATGTTAGCTACTCATAGCTATTAACTCGGAAAACGATGACGTCATCCAGAAACACTGTGCTCATCCTGTTCCCCCCATTTTACGACGGTGCCCAGACTCCTGTGGATAATGATACAGCTAGCTCTCTTCTCCAAGACCCATCCTCCCAGGGACCCAAAGTGCACGGCAACTTTTCTGTATTGATTTCCATCTCTCTAATGAGTGCGAGATGGGAGCCTTTGCTACATACTGTGTTTTGAAGACATTAGAGGGAAGTGGCTGAGCTGAGGCTAGTCCAAGTCAGTGGTAAGACTCAGCTCACCTCTGATTTCTGAAGTCAAGATTCGCTTCATCCTGAGCGTGGACATTACCACTTGCCGGTTAGTCACTGAAACCACAAGAGGGGAAACCAGGGAAAGCTCAGATTCATTAGACAGGGTAGGGTGGGGGCGGGGGCACGGGGAGGGGTGGTAATATGCCTTGAAAGTGTTTCGTTCTCAAAACATTTTAAATGACTGCCACTTTGGAAAAATCTTCCCACCATTCAGCCTGTATTCTTTAGATCTGTAATACAACGGACAAGCATAGAACCTCAATGGGGGAGTACGGAAAAAAAAAGGAGGAAGGGGAACTTTGAGAAGTCACAAAGGAAATGGTTCTTTGGCGACTTTACAAATGCATAAATGGACTACGTCCTTTCAGAATAGCTAGAACAAAAACAAGTCCCAGGTGTTCAGCTTCCTGACCTGATCCTGCAAGTGAGTTTCACTGAAACTGGTCAGCTATAAACTGGTTCCTGACATTTCCTCAGGAGGCTGAGTTATAGGGGAGCTGAGAAGGTCCAGAGATCTCCAAGGGAAGTCCATTCTCAGTCCCATGACTCTTAGAAATCTAGACGAGCGTTTTCAGGCATGCACTATGAACATTTTGGACCAGATCGCTCTTTATTGTCACGACCTGGTCTGTGCTTTGTTGAACATGTAGCAGTGTCCCTGGCCCTATCCACCAGATAGATGATAAAAGCACCCCTTCTCAGTGCTCTCTTAGTTAGTTAGGACTGCTTGAACAGAAATATCACAAGTGGGCGGGTTTTGATGTCCTCACATCTCAGTGGAAATTTCTTTGCTTACATTTCAGGAGACTAAAGATCCAAATTCAGGGCACTGGCTCTAGGGAAAGGCTCTATCTGTCAGCTCTGGGGGAAGATCGTCTTCTCTTCCAACATTCCGTGCTTCCTTGGCAAACTTCACTTGGCAGCTGTCTTCCTCCATCTGTGTTTCCTTGTCTCTGAGTCCATGCTGCTCCTTATAACTCAGAAATAACTAGGTTTAGGACACATACGGCATTGATATGGCCTCACAAGCATAACAAACCCTATTCCCAGACAGTGTTACATCCAAAAGAACAGGGGTTAGCCTTCCAACACAGTTTTTGGAGGGACACAATTGAATCTCTGACAGTGGATGATCAAGAACGGCTCCAATGGACCCCGGGAGGCAAACTTGCTCCTGGTTGAAAACCACCACCCTATATCAACACTCTGAATGAGTTTTTTAAAATTAACTTTCCTCTAAGGGTTGGCTGTTCCCAAAAGAAACTCCAGGTATCTCCATCTGACATAGTTCCCAAAAGAAACTCCAGGTGTCGCCATCTGAAAAAGATTTGTGCATTCAATAGAAGAAAACTACATGGACGTTTTAAGGAGTATTTGTCCTGAATACCTCTTCCAGGGAAAAGTGGAGAAGACCCTTCAAATTAAAAATCCTCATTCACTAAAGGTTTTAGAGATTAAAAAATGTTTTCCCACCCTTTAATTATGGGTATTATTAAGGATTAACTGAAATGTTATACTCACAATCAATGTTGAGATAAATTGCTTTACCCTTATCTGTAGGGGACTGAACACCCTCTTACAGAAGGGTCGCACACGGGGAGGAGACGAGCCAGTCAGGATGAAGTATCGCATCAATGAAACACACAACTCTCCTCCAGTTCTTTGATGCTTCCTTCCCCCACTGTCATGACCCCAATCCTACCTGACAGAACTAGCTAGACCAGAGCATGCATATGGGTACAGATAGGTGGTACAAACACAGGGAATCCAGGACAGATAAACCCCTCAGGACCAGTGATGAGGGTGGCAATACCAAGGGAAAGGTGGGGTACAAATGGAGAACAGATCACAATGATCTACATATAACCCCCTCCCTGGGGGACGGACAACAGAAAAGTGGGGTGAAGGGAGACATTGGGCAGTGTAAGACATGAAAAAATAATAACTTATAAATTATCAAGGATGAGGGAGGGAGGGAGAGAGGATGGGGAAGGGAGGGGAAAAAATAAGGAGTTGATACCAAGGGCTCAAGTAGAAAGAAAATGTTTTGAGAATGATGATGGCAACAAATGTACAAATATGCTTGACACAATGGATGGATGGATGGATTATGATAAGTGTTGTACGAGCCCCCAATAAAATGATTTTAAAAAGAAAAGAATTTGCTTTGCCCTTAAAAATCCGCTAGCATTATAAAATAACTTAACATATTAACCAAACAAATTGACATATTTATGCTACCTCTACTAACAATTGCCTGCTGATGACTAAATTACAGAGCTCTAGTTAAATTTAAATTTTAAATTACCTTACATTTTGATGTTTTTGATTTTTGGAAGTTATGAAAGTAAGTCATCATGAGAAGCGCTCTTCAAGCAACTTTATTTATTTGATTTGCAAACAGTTGTTTGTAAACAGTTGACTGCGGTAAGTATTCTTGAATGTCCTTATTAGTTCTCTTTCTTGTGAAGACTCGGCGGCGGTGGAGAAACCTGAGCCCCGGTGGTGTAGGGGGAGCCTCGTTGGACGAGGAGCCCAAAGGCCAGCACCTTGGACATCCCAGCTGCTCTGAGGAAGAAAGAGAGATCTTTGCTGCAGTAAAGACTTACAGCCACAGACTCCCCGGAAGGAGGCAGTTCTACTCTGTCCTCAGAGGGTCGCGCAGTCATCGTGGATCTCATGGCAGCGGAGGGGCTGGAACTGACTCGGTGGCAGTGACTTTGGAGGTGAGTTTCATGGAGAAACCAATGTTCTCATGATACTGCATGAGTAAGACTACACCACCATGCACAGTACATTCAAGATAACCCAGTAGGAAACAGTGACCTGAGGGTTAAACTACATAAAGGAAAAACTAGAGGTGACCAGGGGTTGTTGCCAAAACCCCTAAGAGGAAATCTATAATAGTACATTGCCTGTACTGAGAAGAAATCAAGAATTATATCTTTTCAGAGACTTTCTAATTTAGGGAATAACCTAATTTTAATGCCGTCACAAGTGTTGTGATGTGGCGGACGATGCACTGGATTTGGGGTAGAAAATGGAACATGTCTGTTTTCATGCCCCCTGGCTTTGTGACTAGAGATGAGAGACCCCGTCAGAGCTTCAGGATTTGCATGAATAAAGGAAGCGATCTTGAAAGTTGTTGATGAAATATATTAGATATATGAAAACAGGCCTTGCGATGTAATTCCGTAAACAGATATGAGAATAAAGCCATCTATGTATCTACATACACACAGATCTGACAGGTTATTGTGCACAGGGATCCCTCACGGTGCAGTGGGGAAGTACTTCGCGCCTAACTGAAACGTTGATGGTGTGAACTCCAGCTGGTTCATGGACGAATCCACCTGTCTACTTGTTCCTGTAACGATTTCAACTTAGGAAAAGCCAGAGGAGCTTTTCTCTATCCTATAGGATCAGTACGAGTCCGAATAGACTCGATGGCATCCAACAGCATTTCTTGGGCCTTCCAGCCACTGCCCTCCAGCTGATGACCACGTATAGGGACCCTATAGGACAGAGCAGAACCCCTCCATAGGGTTTCTGAGGCTGGAAATCTTCATGGAAACCGACGAGCTCATCTTTCTCCTGTGGAGCCATTCTGACCAATTTGGTGAGCCCAGTGCTTAACACACTGTGCCACCAGCGCACCTTCATCTTTCAAACAACTGCCTTGTCAGTTCATTCCCAGTAGGAAACGGAAGACAAATCAAAGGGTTTAACAGAAGGGAGTTTACTCAAAGGACTATTTACAGAGATGGGGGTAGACTTAAGGGAATGAACAAGGGAGAGTGGAGCCCACAGGGTGCACCCTCCTGCCTCTAAGATCTGATGGTGCAAAGGAGAGAGGAGTTACTGCCACCTGGGAAAACCTAGACCTGCAAGAGAGGCCTCTGGACCTAAACCATGAAGAGAAGCAGAACCATGCAAGGCAAGCAAGAGGCAAGGGTACATTCTCTCCTCCTGGATCTCATGTCAACCATTGCCCAAACTCAGTTCAAGTCAAAAGGACAAAAGCTTAGGAGATGAAGGCTTAGGAGATGAAGTCTGCAGGGCTCACATCCCAGTGTGCAGGATCAGGGCTGAGAAGGGGAGTGAGTGACAACACAGAGACTCTCACTGGCACAGTCCCTCCATCAGGTGGACATAGGCGCTCAAGAACCACATCTGCCCCCACTGCCCCCAAGAAACATCCCTTTCTCTCTGCTCACTTCTCTCTTCTTCTATCTCACTGATGATAAAAGATAATGCAGGCCACATCCCACAAAAATTCCCTTTACCGTTTCAGAACTGTGCCCCAAAGAAAGGTGTTACATCCAGCCCTAATCCCTTTATAACCAATTAATCACATCATGGGGAATGATTATATCACTGCATACCTACCAGAGTATGTCATTATATATTTGACATGCCACTGAGAATCATGGCCCAGTCAAGTTGACACATATTTGAAGGAAATATAACCCAATGTATGACAACATTTGTATGACTTACCATGTGCAAAATCTCCTACTACCCAAACCAAATCCACTGTTGTTGAGTTGATTCCAACTCATAGTAACCTTACAGGACAGGCCAGAACTGCCTCATCTTTTTCCAGAGTGGCTGGTGGCCTTGAATCACTAACCTATCCATTAGCATCCTCCTGTACCACTCGGGCTCCTAGCAACCTACTCAGTGACAAAAAAAACAAGTGAAAGATTAAATTTCTTCCCCAAAGTACTATGGTCCAGTAGGAAAAGGAGATAAATCAAATCCCAAGCTACAAAGACCCAAGAAATCATTCATTCACAATCATTATCATGAATTCCATAACCTGAATATTTTCATTAAATTATCTCCAATATTATTTTTCAGTCCTAATAGTATCCTGGTACATAATTGTGATGGTTAATTTCATGTGTTGACTAGGATGTGGTGCCCAGTGATTTGACCAAACACTAATCCAGTTACTGTTCCGTAATACAATCTAATGTAATGCAATCCATCAATCAGTTGACAGGTAGTTAGTTTCCTTAGTGTAATCTGCCTACAGATTTAAAAAAACAAACAAACAGAAAACTTTTTTTTTGCAGGAGGGAACTCTGTCATTTTCATTACTCTGTATTCTTAGGCCATAATCATGTAAGAGTCTGCAGTTTATCAACTGACCTACATATTTTCTACTGACCAGCCCCCACAATCCTATGAGCCAGCAGTCATCTCCAGCCTGTTGCCTCAATTATAGATTTTGGACTTATTCACCACCACAGTTGTATGCACTGTCCTAAAGGCAAATCTCTCTATCTCCTCTCTACCTGTCTCCACTGCCATGGAGTTAATTCAACTCACAGTGATCCTACATAAGGTTTCCAAAGCTCTACACCTTTACCTGGTCAGAAAGCCTCCACTTTCTCCCTTGGAGTAGTTTAAAAACGTACTGCCACAGGTCGAAGCCAACTCCTAATGATTCAATAGGACAGGCTAGAACTGCCTCTGTGAGCTTCCAAGACTATACTTCTTTATGGAAAGTTAGGAAGAACTGCAGCACTTGCTATTGAAGATCAAGGATCACAATTCAATGAAAAGAAGACCCACATCCTCACAACTGGACCAATAAGTAATATCGTGATAAATGGAAAAAAGATTGAACTTGTCAAGGATTTAATTTTACTTGGTCACATGAGCACAGTTGATGCTCCTGGAAGCAGCATTCAAGAGATCAGAATATGCATTACATTAGATTATTTGCTGCACAAGATAGCTTTGGAATATTGAAGAGCTGGAGGTTACTTTGAAGACTAAGTCCTGACTCAAGCCATGGCATTTTCAATGGCCTCATATGCATGTGAAAGTTGGACTTTGAATAAAGAAGACCAAAGAAAAATTAATGTATTTGAACTGGGGTGCTGGAAAAGAATATGGGAAGTACCATGGACTGCTAAAAGGACAAACAGATCTGTCTTAGAAGAAGGACGGTCAGAATGCTTCTTAAAGGCAGGGATGGCAAGACTTAATCTCACATACTTTGCTGTCAGGAGAGACCAGTCCCTAGAGAAGGACACCATGTCGGATAAAATAGAGGGGCAGTGAAGGAGAGGAAGGCCCCCAGGGAGATGGATTGACACTGCGGCTGTAACAATGGGCTCAAGCACAGGAACAATCGTGAGGATGGTGTAAATGTGGGCAGTATTCCACTCTGTTTGCATAAGGTCCCTACGAATCGGAACAGACTTGATAGGACCTAACAACAACAACAACTGTGGGGAGGCTTTAAAAACTTCATGGAAGAATAGAATTAAAGATAATGGAATTTTCACAAACTTCTAATATATACAACTAACTCTCTATATTTATATATATTTACATCTCACTGGTTCTATAGCTCTAAAGAACCTTGACTAAAACAATAATACGTAAATAAATACATATGCTTAGTTATATATATGTATAGTCATGCACCCGACTCACAATTGCCATTTTGTTTGAGCCCATGCTTGCAGTCATCGGGTCAATTCATGTCATCCAGGGTCTTCCTCTTGTCCCCTGCTCTCCTATTTTACCAAGCATGATGTCCTTTTCCACTGGTCTCTCCTGATTCCATGCCCAAAGTATATGAGACAAAGTCTTGTCATCCTCCATTCGAAGTAGCATTCTGACTGTACTCCTTCCAGAACAGATTTGTTTGCTCTTCTGGAAGTCCATAATTATCTCAATATTCTGCAAACACCATAATGCAAATGCATCAATTCTTCTTTGGCCTTCCTTAATCATTTTCTAAATTTCACATGTACACGGAGCAATTGTAAAACTATGCTTGGGTCTGGGGTCTTAAAGTCTTGACCCAAAACCCATCTGTAGACAATTGGACATCCCCTTACAGAAGGGTCACAAGGAAGAGACGAGCCAGTCAGGGTGCAGTATAGACCGATGAACCATACAATTTTCCTCTAGTTCTTTAATGCTTCCTGCCCCCCACTCTCCTGACCCCAATTCTACCTTACAAATCCAGCTAAATCAGAGAATGTACACGGGTACAGATAAGAGCTGGAAAACACAGGGAATCCAGGGCAGATAAACCCCACAGAACCAATAATGAGAGTAGCAATACCAGGAAGGTAAGGTGAATGTGGGTGGGGGGGAGAAGGGGGAACTGATTACAATGATCTACATATAACCCTCTCCCAGGGGAACAGACAACATAAAATTAGGTGAAGGAGACAGTCAGTGTAAGACATGAAAAAATAATAATAATTTATAAATGATCAAGGGTTCCTGAGAGAGAGAGGGGAGGGAGGGGGGAAATGAGGAGCCAATACCAAGGACTGAAGTAGAAAGAAAATGTTTTGAAAATGATGATGGCAATAAATGTAAAAACATGCTTGACACAATGGATAGATGTATGGATTGTGATAAGAACTGTATGAGCCCCCAGTAAAATGATTTTTAGAAGAAAAACCCATGCTTGGGTCAGGCACTCCTTAGTTCTCAAAGTGACATCCTTGCTCATCAATACTTTAAAAAGACCTTGGGGAACACCCATCATAGAATACACCAGAAGGACCTGATTTGGAAACCCCACTCAGTGGACAGGTCTCTACCTTAAATTCACTTGCAGCAGAACAAGGGGACAGGAAAACTCCACTGAACTTAAAGTTAAACTGTCCCAGCGGCAGAAGAAGCAGGTGGCCGCGGTCCCAAGGTTAGGGAATCAGTGGTTGTTGGACTTTGGTTTGGTTCATATATATTGTTTTGAGGGTGTCCAGTGAATGGAAAGTAGACATATAAATCTCTCGATAAATATCTGTTAAATTGGTATGTGCAGTGTTTCCTATATTTTAGTATTAGGTTAAGCCTATGAAATTGCTAGGAACTCTGGCGGCACTGTTGAGTAAATGTTGGATGGCTAACTGAAAGGTTAGTGGTTCAAACCTACTAGCAGCTTGATGGGGGGTGGGGTGAGATGAGGCTGTCTGCTCAGGTTTAGATTTACAGCCCCAGAAACGCTAGATAGGGTCATTATGAGTCAGAATCAATTTGATGACAATGAGATTATAGGTTGAATTGTTTCCCTACCTCCACCAAACAAAATGTGTCATGAAGCTCATATTTGTAAACATGACCCTGTTTAGAAATAGGTTTTCTTTGGTTAACCAAATTACACCAGTGTAGAATAGGTCCTAAACCCACGCACTTCTGAATTATAGAAAGAGCAGAATAAGTACTGAGAAGCACAGAAGAAGACACCATATGAAAACATACACACACGCACAGAGGTCCAGGGCCTCCAAGTGTTGCCAGCTACTAGAGGCTGAAATTGACACCCTCTAGAGCATTCTAAGTCTGAAACAATAAATTCCTGTCTTTAAAGCTACCCACTGGAGGCACTTGTTATTAGGATAGCATTAGGTAACTAAGACACTACCTCTATCAAAAATAGTAACTTTAGGTGTTTCCACCCAATACTAAGCTGTTAATAATAATATACACAGCTCTCCTGGATAAAGTCCTAGACTAAGAGCCAAGACTGCTGGATTAAATGACTATATTAAGTACATACTCTTTTAAAGACTTGAAATTAAGTAACCTGTATTTATATTCTAGATTCACTCCTCGGGAACTTTTATGTCACAACCTCTTGTGCCCTTAGATTTAGCATCTAGCCTAGAAGCGATAGAGATAAAATAATGTAAAATATGAATCTGAGAAGATTATAGAGTTCTGAAAAGCAATAACTGACCATTTATCTTGGCCTTTACCCAGTAGATAAGGAATTAGTATTCATGGCACAATGTTTGTAGGATAAAAATTGCTATAGTTTTTGGAGAGTAATTTTCAATATATATAAAAATTCTAAATGTGCAAGCTCTTTATCTCAGCAATTGCAACTCTCAAGCTTATCCTGTGAAGACATTTGCACTGTGCACTGTTCATATCATGAAAACCCTGCAAGCAACCAACATAATCATCCCTGTCAGCATAGTGAGGAGCTTGTCAGCTCTTCATGGGATCGAATCCTATGGCCCTCTTAAAACCAAGGAAGACAATGTCTAGAAATTTCATCTAAGATCTGTAAATGAAAAAAAATCCGAATGATCTATATAGTATGAACTCCTTTTATTTATTAAACAATGATGTATTTTGAGCTATATGTACATTTATAAACATGATAACAAACTACAATGATAACAAGCCAAACTGCTAACTCTGAGGAAGGAAGTTGCATTAACGTAACTGGTGTGCAGCGTGTGTGTGTGTGTGTGTGTGTGTGTGTGTGTGTGTGTGTGTGTGTGTGTGTTGAGGAGTAGGGATGGATAGACAAATGTCAGGAGATAGAAACCGTCAGGATATCATGAGGAAAGAAGAGTTTAAGACAAGTCTGAAGCTTCCTGGTGATTGGAAAAGGTGAAGAAGTGCAGGAAAGTTGCCCCCAAAAGTCAGACAAGTCTGCGGGGCCGTTCTCAGCCAAGCACCCAAATGGGCAGAGCCCCAGAGTCTGGGCACAGCCACAAAGCAGGAGTTCCTGGAGAGAGGTGCCAAGACTTGCCATAACTGACTCCCACAACTGCCCAGAGGCAAGACCTCTGCTCCCTCTCACGTTCCACATCTCTGGTGCTCTTGGCATTGGCAACTCCCACCCAGACACCCCCCACCCCAGAGCAGCAGAATGGCCCCTCATTTTGCTGCAAGGTTGGTGCCATTGTTTGGTTCTGGGAGACTGTTCCTCAATTCTTGCTACCCAGCAGACAGAGTTCACATGGCAGAAGGACAAAGGTAAGTGGAAGCACGCGGGGATGAGTGAACGCAAAGGTTTTGACAGGATGCTCTCCCAGACAAGAAATGTCCATCTCCGGAAAGTGTAGAAGGACACATGGTCATCAAGTTCTTGATCCTTTATACTCTCCAACTGTTCTGCTCCCACATCCACTTAGGTCAGGGGAACATAACTGGTCCCTACCACGCACACCCAGGCTTTGAGTGGGCATCCGTGTGTGTGTGTGTGTGTGTGTGTGTGTGTGTGTGTGTGTGTGTGTGTGTGTATGCGCAAGGTCACTGGCACTTACTGTGCATATCTTTTCCCATAGCCTTAGCGATGTCTTGATAAGCCATGGGCCTTTGGGGAACAATCCCTTTTCCCCTAAGCATCCTTCCTATCTCTGTCCAGGTGATCACAAAGCAGTATAATCAAGAATGTTTCCTTTTTTGTTGTTGTTGTCTTGTTTTGACCGTGTAGATTTTGATTTTGTTTGAATTTAGACACCTTCTATGAAACGATGTTGCCACCTAGAACAACTCCTAGAATTCATATAATCCCTCACATTGAAAATCCAGCTGGGAGAAATTGTTCCCAAAACAATTACTGAGAGTTTTACCACAGCTCCTCTTAATGACCATTTCACTATTTTCATTGTAACAGAAATAGATTTCAGCCAATTGATAGGCATCTATTCAAATGAGTCATTAAAACCTGCTTCCTGCCATATAAAAACCATTACCCATGCCTACTGAGTAATGTGTGTCCTCTGCATATCACAGATTGTTAGTAAAGCCTTTCTCCAATCCTGATACCACAGCCTTCTTCAAATAATCCACTCTCTGATGATTTGCTCAGCATACAGATGAAATAAGTATGGTGAGAGGATACCACCCTGACACAACTTTATTGATTTTAAGCCAGACAGTATTTCCTTGTTTTCTTTGCACAACTATCTCTTGATGTATGTCTAAGTTCCACATGAGCACAATGAGTGTTCGGAAATGCTCATTGTTTTCAAGTTCTCCGTAGTTTAGTCTGCTCCACATAGTCAAATGCCTAGGCACAGTTAATAAAGCACAAATAAACATCTTTCTCTTTTTCTCTGCTTTGAGCAAAGACCCATCTGACATCATCAATGAATATCCCTTGTTCCACATCTTCTTCTGGCCTGAACTTCTGGCAGCTTCCTGTCAATGTGCTGCTGCAACCATTGTTGGAAGATCTTCAACAAAATTTCACTGGCAAAAAAAAAATTTACTGGCATGTGATATCAGTGACATTTTTCAATAGTTGGAGCATGCTGTTGGGTTACCTTTCTTTGGAACGGACACAAATATGGATCTCTTCTAGTGAGTTAGGAGCCCTGGTGGCATGGTGGATATGCATTGGGCTGTGATCCACAAGGTTCGTCGTTCTAAACCACAAATTCCTCCACAGAAAAGAGACAGGGCTTTCAACTTCCATAGGCAATTACAGGCTTACAAACTCGCAGGGGAAGCTCTGCCCTGTCTAGAGGGTTGGTGTAAGTCAGCACAGACTCAATGGCAGTAAGTTTGGTTTTTTGGTTTCCAGTCAGTTGGCCAAGGAACTGACTTCCAAATTTCCTGGCACAGGTGAGTGAGTGCTTCCAGTGCTTCTTCAGCTTGTTGAAACATTTCAATTGGTAATCCTTCAATTCCTGGAGCCTGGTTCGTGACCAATGCTTTCAATGCAGCTTGGATTCTTCTTTTGAACCTGGTGTGGGACTGAGAGGTCTTTCATTCAGGGAGACGTCGGATAGTGTAAGATACGACAAAATAATATATATATAATTTATAAATTATCAAGGGTAATGAGGCAGGGGGGAGTGGGGAGGAAGGGGGGAAAATGAGGAGTTGATGCCAAGGGCTTAAGTGGAGAGCAAATGTTTTGAGACTGATGAGGGCAACGAATGTACAAATGTGCTTTACACATTGGTGCATGTATGGATTGTGATAAGAGTTGTATGAGCCCCTAATAAAATGATTAATTTTTTTTTTTAAAAAAAAGATGTTTCCTTCTGTTGAACCTGGGGTCACTGTGAGTGAGAACAAACTCGATGGCACCTAACAACAATCACAAAGCTTGGTAATTTGTGACGCAAAGAAAAGCAGTGCGCATCACTTGCTCCTTCCATGCAAAGTAAATAACACATGAGGGACTTCCACTCATGACCATCTATTGACTATGTCGTTCGGGGGCATCTAACTTTCATAACCATGGAGATTGACTCGTTTATTGCCTACAATTGCAGCTGTCCCTTTCCATGCTGGCCAAGTCCCAGTTTTACTCTAAGTCTCTGATTGAACTGAGCCCCCGCTGGCAGATAAATGAGCTTCCCTTATCAGGAAAGGGCTCGGGAGCCTGGCACTAGGCAAAGGAGCCTTGAGGGAAAGTGCTGTGCTGACTTACACCACGGGGAGCTCCTTAGAATGGCTTTCCTCACTCATGAAAAAAGCAGCGAGGGAAAACAAACCATCTTTTCTTACCAGACCTTGCCATGTATGGATGGGATGGCTGGGGCTTTGGCGGTTGGGGTCTCCTTGAATCTGTCAGAGAACAGCCTTAGGAAAGCCCCAACCTGAGGGTAGCGGAGTAGAGCAAAGAAGGAACGCAATACTTGATGAAATCATGGAGCCCCGGCACTTCCAGGCAACGGGAGACATTGATTGTCCATTGCGCTGAGTTGATTGCTTTGTGATGACCTGTTATTTGCATCCAAACTCCTTTTACCAAACATTCTTTCCAGATTCCTTCATTATATCTTTGTAATAAAACTTAGTGATGAGGAGGGTATTGCATCATACGAAGCCCTGGATTGCTGTCGCTATACTTCTTGACTACTGTGGTAGAGTCAATTTGAGAGGATTATGAGTGAAGGGGTGGAATCTGGCCTGTCAATCAAGATATAGCCAATCAGGCCTCTGTGTGAGCATGACCTTCTCCTGAGAATTCTGGGAAATCGGTATTTCCTCCTTGGAGGCAGGAGAGACCTCTCTCTGTGTTCACTCCCAGGGAAACATTGCAGCTGACAAGACACATGGAACTAAACTAGTGCCCTGAGCTGGAGGAGCCACATGGACCTACCCTGATCCAACCAGACCTCTGAAGC
>NW_022111368.1:17853659-17885581 GCF_000313985.2 Echinops telfairi
GAGGCAATCAACAAGATCCTGGCTTGGGTCAGACTCACCTGATGATTCACAGCCCATAGCACATCTCCTTTATCCTACCACCTCATCAGAGCGATGTGTAGTACAGAATGAAGGCCTCACATCAGAGAAGAGGCCACCGCAAGACAAAACCAAAAAGCAGCAACATAAATTGAGTGTGAATGGCAACATAAAACTCAAACACAGGCTTCAGAGCTAGGGTTACATGTACAACTAATGTAATGAAGTGACAAGACACATGGAACTATGCTAGCGTTGGGAGCTGGAGAAGCCACATGGACCTACCCTGATGCAACCAGACCTCTGAAGCTGGAGAAGCCACGTGGAGACCCCTGCCAGCGCTGAGATGCCTACAACACCACTGGATCCAAAGACTTTCTCCCCGCTGGCCTGTGATCATCCTGCATTCAGCATCATTGCATGTGTTTCATGAGTCTGAAGAGGACTTTATAGCTTTGTATCAGACATATGGGCTAATATTGGACTTACAGGCTTGGACTGGACTGGGTTGGGATGCTTTCTTAATTTACAATGACCCTTTATATAAAACTCGCACTTATACACATATGAGTTTCTATGGATTTGTTTCTCTAGTCTACCCGGACTAACACAACTACCATATTCTATTCTTTGTCCCTTTATTAAATAATAGTAGAGCCCAAAATCCCTTACTGTGATGTTAATGATAACGGGTAATAAATAGATTCTAATGAAAGCTGATAATAATTCAGGTACTCCAAGAGGAGATATTGGAGAAAATCCAAGCTGGGGCTACAAGTACAGGCGTCAGGCATACAATAGCACACATATTTATGCTGTATTAAGGTCACAGTTTACCATATTAAACATATTAAAATCAGTTTACCATATTAAACTGAAAAGTCATCTTTTTCTTCTACTGCCTGAGCAGTTGGGCATCTTTTATTAGGAAAATGTTATTTGTTTTTATGCTTCTTTATTAATAGGCTCATTCAGTAATAAATACACATGACCTGTTGTTTGAGGGGAGAAAAGACTAGCCAATAATTTCTGAAGGAAACACCTTTTAGACAATCCATCTCTTTAGCCCTCTGAATGCTTTATGCAGTGTTTTTGCATATGTCTAGAAGCAACGGACTTGATAGCAGCTAACAGCAAGCAAAACAAACCCCAAACACCTCCCTGCCATCAAGTCCATGCCGACTTGCTCCAGGACTGTAACTGTTTACAGGAGGAGAAAGCCACGGCCTTCTCCTGAGGGGCAGCGGGTGGTCTCAAATGCTGACCACTTGGGTCCTAGCCCAGCATGTCACCACCACACCACTAAGGCCCCTGACAACAGCAACAAAGACAAATCAAACCTATTGCTGCTCAGTTGATTCTGACACATGGTGACCCCTGTGTTAAAGAGCAGAGCAGCCCCGCAGGGATTTCTTGATTGTAATCTTTATGAAACAAATAACCAGACCTTGCTTCCGTGCCACCACTAGATGGTTTGAACCACCAAACCTTTGGGTTCCCACGCCATTAAGTAAATTTTGACTCATAGCAACAATATACAGGGTTTCGAGGCTATAAATCATTATGGGAACAGAAAGCCTCCTCTTGCTCCCTTGAATGGTTGATGGGTTTTGAACTGCGAACCCTGAAGTGAACAATCCAATGCTTACCGGACAGCGCCACCAGAACTCCAAACCCCACTGCCATCAGTCCGTGCCAACTCACAGAGACCGTAAAGGGCAGAGCAGTCCTGTCCCTGGGCGTTTCCAAGAGTGAGACGCCGACGGAAGTAGACCCCTTCATCTTTCTCCTACGGAGGGGCTGGTGGATACAAATGCTGACCTTCCTGTAAAGAATATAGCCCAGAAAGCTTTTGGGGCAATTCCACTCAGTCACGTGAGAAAGGTCTGGCCTGGTGACATTTAACAACAGTGAGTAATTTTTTTTTTACATCAAAAAAAAAAAAGATTGAGCTTGAAAACCCCAGATGTGGGAGACAAAGAGAACAACCAAAAGAGGAAGGATTGAAGAGAGAGAAGAAAATAAAGCCGAAGGAAGCATTCCCTTAAGGAGTGGCCAAGGCAGGTCACTTTACATGAAGAGCAAGAAGACTGTCAAGTGAACGTCGCCCGCAGAGAGATCTTTTTGAAGAAATGAAGGAAGCAAGAGAATTAGTGGAGCATGGAAAAGTGGCAGAAAGGTTAACAGAACGAAAACTACCAGAGGATTTTGGATTTAGAGGTGGAAAAGGCAGCATGTGGCTTGTCTTGGGTCCCACCCACTTCTCGGAACAGTCTTGCATTACTGTATTTTATAAGTACTACTTACAAGGGCTAATAAAATGTGTAAGTATATTTTGGAAAACAAATTCCACTTTTTTTGTTTATATTTCCAACTCAGGAAACACATTCCTGGGGAAATATATTTGACAGTGTTTTGAGTCCTTCAAAGTAGCCTTATAATAAAAAGGCACATATTTTTGTTCTTTCAAAGTTCAGAATATTTAGATTCATTAGAAAATAGAGGATGGGCCTTCCTAGCAATACAGTTTGCTTTAATTTAGGGACATTTTTGGTGTGTGTATGTGTGTGTGTGTGGGGGGGGTGACAAGAAAAAGAAGAAAGGAAGGAAGAAAAGTCACGCCCAATGGTGTTGTTGTTGTGGTTGTTATTGTTGTTAGGGGCCATCCGTTCCGCTCCTGTGTACAATAGCATGAAAGCCTGCGTGGTCCTGCACCATCTTCACAAGTGTTGATAGATTGAAGCCCACTGTTGCAGCCACCATGTCAGTCTGTCTTGCTGGGGGTCTTCTTGTTCACTGACCCTCGACTTTACCAAGCATGACACCAAGCACAACAGTTTAGGCCACACGCAATAAGGACAGCAGAGACTGTCAGCAGGAAGAACAGCTGGGCATCCTGAAGGAGCAGCAACAGAAACAGAAGTAATGGGACTGAAGTCGTCATCTTCATTTCTTGAGAGTCATGGAGGATCTTATTCTGACTGCTTTCTGTTTTATTTTAAAGTCTTCATTGCATCTGTTTTACTCTGTCTCTCTGAAGGTCACTGCTTCTCACATATACTCGAGTATAAGTTGAGTTTTTCAGCACATTTTAATGCAGTTGTTGTGGTAAAATTAGGTGCCTCGGCGGATATTCAGGTCAGCTTGTACTCGAGTATATACAGTACTTCATTTAAAAACCAATTGCTGCTAAAGCAATTGCAGTTCATGTGAGACAGAGTAGAACTGTCCTCTGTAGGGTTTCCAATTACTCGTTTCTGGACGTCAAACATCAGGCCATTCTTCCAAGGCATCTCTAGGTGGACTCAAAACACCAAACTTTTGGTTAGCAACTGAGACTTAACTGTTTTCACCAACCAGGAACTCCTACTTGTGTACACACACACACACCACTGTCTTTAAGTCAATTCAAACTAATAGTAACCCTGTATAGCATTTCTGAGCCTTTACATTTTTACAGGAGAAGACAGCTTCATCTTTCTCTCAAGGAACTGGTGAGTTTGAACCACCGATCTCATAGACAGTGATCCAGTGCTTACCCAATAGCACCACCAGAGCTCCTTCCTTCAACATATACTTGTCTGAAAATGTCCTTTCAACTAGCTCTATCCTGAATTTGAAGGGAAAAATTTCTAAGTAGTGCAGCTTGCGACAAGGTGGGCTCTGAAGAGCTCACTCAGGTGTTCGTACTATGATTCTAGTGCAGTGCACATGGGCACTTCTCAGGGTCCACGGCTGGTGGGTTCCTCAACATTGTCTGCCATGGCTATATTCTGGAAGCCTTGTGTGCATTTCACATTTTAGTACATTGAAACCGACTTAAAACACACTACAAAGAACTAATATTTCTGTAGCCATGATGATGTGAACAACCTGTTTTCACATTTATTCTAGTTAACGCCCACAGCAATACTCATGGAGGTAGGTGGTACCCTATCTGTTGTGCAGATGAGAAAGGTCCCAGGAAGTGGATGGATTATCCCATTGTGACTCGAATGACTATCTCCGTCAATAGCAAGCATCACGTGAGCTGACAGATTTGGCTAAGCACTAAGTGTTGACCATTCAAAGAAGTAAAGCACACGGACACTGACATCAGTGGCTATAAGCCACATGCAGAAAACAAAACAAATAGCAAAGCCAGATTGTACATAATGTATGTGAGATGAATTCTACCAGAGAGTGAGAGTTACAGGAGGTCAAAGAAAGGAAGACCTAGGGACGAGGCAGTTAAGGAAGGCTGCCCCATGGCAATTGTACTTCCAAAGGCCCTGCGTCTAAGAATACAGGAGACACGTGTCAACTCAAAGACTGGTAGCATGGTGTGCTGGCAACTTCCAGATACAGGTTCCCTTTACTCTTCTCCATGCTTCTCTGGAGAAGAGGTATATTGATGGTCAGAAGCATGCAATACATTCTCAAGATCAGACAGCTCAAAGTTCCCAAGTCCGATGGAGTCTGGCAGTAGGAATTGCATGCAGGCGGGTAGAAAAGCGCAGCCTGAGGTGTTCATGGTGACCTCTAATGCCGCTATACCAGAAACTGTGGCTTTCACAGTCACATTTGTTGTTTCTTTAGGAGGCTGGAAGTCTGAATTTACGATGCCAACTCTAAGGGCAGGGTCACTCTGTCAGCTCTGGGGGAATGACTTGCTTCCTTGGCAACTCTCTTCCTCCATCTCAGCTCGCTCACTTGTATAACCGCTTGTATACCTCAAAAAACATTGACTTAAGCTCAGGATTGAAACCCAGTTCAGTCATGGCTGATGCATCTGTGTCCACACAGACGTGAATTTGTAAACTGTGGCTCACCAGAACGATAAAAGGAACAGAAAACAGTGTGGGTTGGAAGCCTCAGATGAGAAAACCAAAAGAAGAGTAGTGGCCCCTTTCTGGAACCTAGTGTAGGAGACTGGATTATTGCCAGGTATGGGCACCCCAACACAGATTCAAAGCAGGGCAGTCAGCCGCCATCTTTGAGCAGGGCGTTGTTTCTGCCTCTGCCATTCAAGAAATTTGGTTGCTCTACTGCCCTTATTTTCTAAAAGGGAAATTAAATTTTTAAAACTATCTTTGATTTTGGTTATTTGGGTTACTATTTTACCAATAATAACTCATTGTGCCATCAGTCATAACTGATGTTTCATCAGTCATAACTGAATCAAGAATAATCCATTCAAAGCCCTACTTAAGACACAGTGCACCATAGTGTCTCGTTAACAACAAAGAATACCTATTCCCAAAGGAGATGGTAACCACAGGCGGAGGAGTTAGGATCAACTACACATAGTTTCAGAAGACATAATTCGATCTGTAAAAATTGTTTAATTTTTTTCATTTATATATAGTACATGAAACTCATCATTTAGTCAGATCCTCCTTAGCAAATGAGTTTTTCCACTAAGCAATTTTACAGTCAACTGCAACTTGTTCCTTCAAGCACCAAAACATTTTTAATTAACTCCATTTTGGATGAAAATATTCCTGAAATGAGATAATTCCTATTTAGCACCGATCCTGGCTTATAGCCCGCTGCCATCAAGTTCATTCTGATAAGCAGTAACCCTAAATTACAGAGCAGAACCGTTCCAAGGTTTCCCAAAGCTGTAAATTTTCCCTGGTGTAGACAGCTTCAGCTGTCCCCCATGGAGCGGTTGGTGATTTGAACTGCCAACCTTACAGTTAGTAGTCCAGCACCTAACCTATCTGGCCACCAGGGCACTCAATAAATGTTCATTAGCATTTCTGTTAATAAAAAGTGAAGTAAACCCTCAGGTTACCAACATTCACTTTGGGGCAACTCATCCTTGCCTTTTTTTTTTTTTTTTTTTTCATCCGTGCCTTTTAATACTGTGTCAATCGGCTCTCACTTTGAAATGACTGAATCAACCCCTACTCACAGAAAATCCGGTATCACAGTCACCCTCACCTGCTGCATGTGGAGCTTTAAAGTCATGGCAAAAGCTTTGAGCCTCTTCTGACATTAAAGTAAGGCGAGCTGAGGACTGGGAGCCTCGGTGGGCTGCTAACCACAGCGTTAGCAATTTGGAACCACCAGCCACTCCTTGGGCATAAGATGAGGTGTTCTACTCTTGTTACGAGTTAGTCTCAAAATCTAAGGACCAGTTCTCCCTTGTCCTAGAGAGTCGCTCTGCGTCGGAATTAACCCAATGGCAGTGAGTGTGGTTGGGAGATGAAAACCGGATGGAACAGAGGAAAACTCTGTAACCTGAGGGCTGCCCGAATTCACATTCCATTCCTTGCCTTAGGAATCAGAGTAAATCCAATATCATTTCACTTTTCTTCATGACCCAATAAATGAACATTAATTATTTTAATTGAGTGATGAGTGCAAAGCTGTCTTGGGATTTACTGGGAATTAGGGGTTCTTTGTCCCCGCATCAAATAGCCCCAAACTTTGAGGCATGGCTAATTCTAGGTCTGGTGGTCAGTGTTGCTGTCCCCTCCCTTGCAGTCAAGCTGTGATTTCTCGCGGTTGCCAATGTGCCCACCTTGCCAATGCCGCAGGCTGCCTTCATTTCCCAGCATTGTTTTTCCATGAACTGAGATGTCTAAGAGTTGGACCCTTAGCACCTGGATTCTGGAATAGACCACTGCCTTTAACCTCAGCCTCGGTTTCTCATTTATCCAGATTATCTTAATGCTACCAGTTCTAAAATCTGAGTTGATCAAATGACTGAAAGAAAAAAAACTCGCAAAGAGAATCGAGGGCATCTTCAATCCTCTTGGACTTAGAATCCCCCGTTGTGTATTCTAGTGGTATTCAAATAGGTTGAACATTTGCCAGTTTTCTGACAATCAAAAAATTGGTCTTATTAGGTTTTCAAAGCAAAGAAACATGGCTGCACATTTTAAAGCTCTATTTGCTGCAATCTTTTCATTGCCTTGCAATACGCCTACAATGGTTTATAATAAATGTGATTTAGACAGATGTCTTCCTCTATGGATGGTCCCAGACCCATCCCCACGAGAAGACAAGCTGGAATTGCAGGGGAGGAGCAAGCACTGATGGACGAGTCAGCTATGTTGCAGAAAGGAAAGCGCTGGCTTTGGGGCCCAAAGGGATATTTCTGGTCAATTGTGCAGTCTTAAGCGTGTCCCATGGCCTCACTACCTCTATTTGTTTCATAAGGTTGCTGTAAAGAGTAAATTAAAGGTACAGTCTATGTAGGTGTTTTACAAATTTATTCCAAATGGGAGGTATAAGCCACTGCGATTTCAGTTTGGTTCTGGCTCATAGTGACCCTATATAGAGTTTCTGAGACCATACATCTTTCTGGGAGCAGACAGCCTCATCTTTCTCCCTCAGAGGGGTTCGTGGATTTGATCTGCTGACCTTCTAAGTCAGCAGCCCAATGCTAGCCCACCAGAGCTCCTTTAGCAGCCACACACTCCGGGCAGAGGAAAGTGCTTGACCATGAGGTTCGTGGTAGGAATGGTCATCACAGAAATGGTCATCATTTCTAAAGGAAAGTCCCCGCCCACCAGCGGGTATTTTTACACCCACCAGCTGACGTTACAGCTGTGTCCCTTCAGCAATTAATTTCTGCGTCTCTCTCGTAGGCCCCAGGCACCGTGGTTAGCATTCAGAGGCGTGCAGGGAAGCTATCAGCTGTGTCTGCTTCACGGGAATTGGGTGAGTTAGAACAAGATGCAAAGCACTTGAGCAGCTTCTCCATGTGCTGAGCCTCTTCTGTGCGCCATGCTCAGGATGCCGAGAACGGTCAGACATAGATGACTTTGACTCTCCATACTCCTCTGGAAAGAGAGAGATTGAAGTTCAGAAACACGCAGTCAATTGCCCAAGCTTAGATGGCTCAAGCAGGCTAATTCTAGGATTTGAACCCTGGTCTTCATTGTCTTTCTCCATAAAGAGAGAAGTCTAGCACTTTTCTCTTTAGAGACCTAGTGGAATTAGAGGAAGGGCCTCCCAGGACAAATAGGTCAAAGGTTCGCGAGTTAAGTGCAGATCTATTAACTGGAGAGTTTCTCTAAGGAAAACTGTCCATGGTTTCAGGGCCACTTGGTCTTGTTACCTGTAGCAAGTGAAGGTGAAGGTGACAAAGAATTTGCTTTGAACAAGGGTTGGTTCCATTGTTTCAAAGTGGGGACAAATTTATACAATATTTAAGGACAAATATGAGGTTTCCTAAGTCGGATGTGTGTAACCTGAAGATGTCTCATGGAAGTCCAACAGAGGTTAGAGTAGTGGCAATCAGTTAGAGAGGCGTAATAAACACACCCGCAAAAACAATTCAGACTATCTATAAGGAAGAACAGAGTGGCTAAAACTTGCCTTATTCTATAAGCTACACAGACCAGGGTTGTTGAGAGTAGAAGATCGGTGAAGAAGAGTAGAGCTCCATCCCCGAGGAAGGCCTGGCTTCCCTCCCACTGCTACCTACGATCTCCCCTCAAAATGAAATTTCTTTTTTTTAAATAAGACCATGCCAAATTCAGACTGCCAGTAAGTATCTGCAATGAACTGATTTCCTCAAATGTCTAAGAGAGAGCTTTTGTGCCCCATAACTTTCCAGAGCATTATTTAAAGGTGAAGGCTTGCAGCCGAAATTGTTAACATCGTAGCAGCCATTTCATAAGTATCATCCCCCACGCCACCTCCAGCCCAGCAGAAGTATGTAGATCGTTTCTGGAATCCCACCCAAAGGCTGAAAAGAGGGGCTTGCCACAGCTAAGGAGAAAGCTCCTTTTCTCTCCAATGGAATCGAGTCATTCTTTGTGGTTAAAGAGTCAGTTCAAAGTCATGGTGGGGGTCACCCCTCTGCAGAGGAGAACTGTGCCCTATCAGAGTTTCAAGGCAAGGGCCTTTTGGAAGCACAGAGCCAGGCCTAGCTTCTGAGGTCTGAACAGTCAAATGTTCAGTCGGTAGGTCAGCGTTCAATCGGCACTGACGCACACCCAGCTTAGGAAGGAAAACAAGGACAAGCTCTGTCCCACGGGGCCCCCAGGTGTGTGAGGACGGAACTGTGCCCCCTGGAGCTTTCCAATACCGATTCCTCAGAAGCAGATCTTCAGAGGCATCTCAGGGTGCACTCGGAACTCCTATTGATCAGTTAGTTAGCAGCTGAATGTGTTAACTGTTTGCATCACCCAGGGAAACCGCCATAAGAAAAACAAGAGTCAGAATTGGGGATGACACTTTTTCTAGACATCGTGTGATTGTGTCTGCAGCAGGAACCAGGTACAAAGGGAGAAAGTGAGAATCTGAAAATAATGGTTAAGCACTTCGAGGCCGATTCATCATCAAGACAAAGAAAGGTTAGTAAAGTTTATCACTTAGAACACTGTGATAGTTACACAATTTCATGTCAACTTGAAGATATGTAAAAGTGTAGGGGTGGAGTCTGTGCTATCAATCAGGTTCCAGCCTGATGGTGCCTCCTTGTGGACGTGGCCTTCTCGTAAGCACGGCCCCTGAGAACCTCCCCTTCTCTCCCTCTGCCTTTACCTTCCTGCTGGCAGACCCTGGTTTCTGCCAGGGCCCTGTATGCATCCACCACCATCGGGGCCACATGACCCTGCACCCACTAACTTGTGATCTTCCTGCATTCTGCATCATTACATGTGGCTTCGTGAGTCTGAAGAGGGACACAGGAACCAGTGTCAGACTTGTGGACTTGAGTTGGACTGGGCTGAGATGTTTTTCTGATATATAAAGCTTCTTGATATAAAGTTCATACACATATAGGAGTGATTCTGGATTTGTTTCTCAAGTCAACCCAGCCTAAAACAAACGCCTTAGTAAATGACAGAAGGCTGATTTAAATGTAGAGAAACTGCACCAAGATGTATCTATATTGTTGCCCTAAATCACCTGAAACCTCAAAAAAAAAAACCAAAACACTGCCATTGAGTTGATTCTGACTCATAGTGACGCGATACAAGGTTTTTGAGACTGTAAATCTTTACTGGAGCTAATAGCTTTCTCTTTCTCTTTCATAATACAAATGGATTTGAACCACCAACCTTGCAGTTAACAGCCAAATGCTTAATCCATAGCACCATCCACACTCACCAAACTCACTTCCATCAAGTCAGTTCTGAGTTATTGAGGCCCTATAAGACAACTGTCCCTTTGAGTTTCTGAGACTAAGTCTTTCCGGGAGCAGAAAGCCTCATCCTGCTCACAGGGAACAATAAGTGGGTTGCAGTTATAAATTTAATTTATAGCCCTCTGTGCTCCAGGACAGTTACTCCAAAGAAATTCTTAATACAAAAGTTGTACTTTTCTTCTTTTACTTTATATTAAGAATTGGTTGGTTTATTTTAAGCAAATCTTCAAGCTCCAAAACTCAGTTCGCTCCTATCAAGTCAATTCTGATGCATATTTGACTCCATGGGCAGGGTAGAACTCCCCCGTTGGGTTTCCAAGACTTTGCATCTTTATGGAAGTAGATCGCTTCACCTGTCTCCCGGAAGACCTTCCAAAGTGATGGAACCTCCTGTGACATTCAACAGGCATTTATTTACAAAGACGGACATGATGTACAAGGAGTGAAGCAATAAAAACCACACAAGGAAGAAAGTGAGAGGGGTTCTTAGAGCCAAAATAATAATAATAACGACTGTGTGGACACATGATAGTTATTGTTAATATTTTAAATGTTTTGAATTCTTATGAATGAAAAAATATCATATCTGCCATGTATTTCAAAATAATTCAGGATGGATGGAGTCAAACTACGCTCACTGCCATTGGATCAGTTCTGCCTCACGTCAACCCTACAGGACAGACTGGAATTGCTCCATAGATTATCCAAGACTACGGATCTTTTTCTGAGAACAGACAGCCTCATCTTTCTCCTGAGGAGCAAATGGTGAGTTTGAATCACTGACCTTGCATTTCATAGCCCAATGCTTTACCCACTGTGGCACTAGGACTCCCTAGGGATGGAGTAGGTAGGATAAAAATGCAGCAAGATCGGTCATGAGATGATAATTATTGATGCTGAATGTGAACCTTTGGGTAGATTTGAAATGTTTAATCAAACAAAAGCATTTCATAAGTCAATCACAAAGGGGAAATGTTATATGATTCATCTATATAAAATACAAGCACGTGTGTATAAAGCAACGTTCATCAGTGGTGGCTAGCAAAGTGCAGGAGGGCGCGCTGCTGTTGGGCATGATGAGAAACTTTGACAGTGAATCGCGGTAATGGTGGAGCAGCATGGTAAACACATGAACGTCGCTGAATTGTGCACATGGAGCATATCGAAGAAGCAAACGGTTTGCTACACATACTTTTACCACAATAGTGTATTTTTTAAATGTATTCAAGACAGACCTGGGACAATACTGGCAGTCATTAAAAACATTGATTTTAGTTCTCACCAAATCTTTTGAAAACAAAGCAAGTAGCTACCAGAACCCCAAACCCATGGAACCGTAGATATATCTATTCCCAAGAGAGAGACTGGCTCGAGCACTTGTGGTGCCTGGCAGGTCTAAACTCCATAGATGGGGCAGCAGGCTGGATAACAACTCCTGCTGGCTCATGGACTGTGGGGGACGAGCAACTCCACACTGTGTAGGTGAGGGAACACAGAGCGCCCCGTGGAAAGGACAATAGTGCTCTCCCAAAAATCTGTTTGTTGTCTGGAGGAAACCATTCCCTAAGGAAGCATTTCTTCCAATTGATTGATACAGGATCCTGGTGGCATAGGGGTCTAGGTCCTTGGCTGCTAACTATCAATTGATTGATTAGATTAGATTACATTATGGAAAGTCATTACATTACATTACATTACATTACATAACAACAACTAATGTCGTGTTTGGCCAACCCATTGGGAATCATAGCTTAGTTAACACCTAAACTTGACTATCCCAGTGACTTCCTCCAGTTCTCCCATGTCTAATCCTGCTGAATTAATTTGCTCTTGGTGAGGTATTGTGCTTGTTTTCATTTGAGCCTGTGCTGTAAGATGTGGCGCTTGTGAGAGGAGACTGCTTTCTCTAGTATCATTCCCTCGGTGCCTTGGGTACATTTAGGGCATGATCTGAAAACAATTATGATGCTAGTTTCTGAATCATTGTGGGGAAGTAGGGATGAAAACACTACTCACCTGCTCTTTTATGTAGCCCATAAACAAATGTGTGATTTCAGATTGCTCAGCAGAGTGCTGACTGAACCTCTCATCTGAAATATTCAGGAAGAGCATAGGGAGCAATTAAGTGGTCAAAGCAAGCTGCAAAGGTTAAGCGGGAGTATGAAGTGCTATTTGCATAGCATTTGCATTGTATTAGGCAGTATGAGTAATCTAAAGATGACTTCAAGTGTGCAGAAGGATGTATGTAGGTAATTTGCAAGTACTCAAAAAAAAAGCCTCAAATTGATTGCCATCAAATCCATTCTGACTCATAACGACCCTACAGAAGGACCCGTTAGGACAGCGCAGAACTGCCCCTGTGAATTTCGAAAACTGTCACTCTTCACTCAAGCAGAAAACCGTATCTTTCTCCCTCAGGGGGGCTGGTGGTTTCAAACTGCTGTCCTTGTGGTTAGCAGCCCAACATGTAACCCCGACATCACTGCACTCCCAAGGCTCCTGTGCAAACACAGCACCGTTTTGTAGGAGACTTGAAGATCCACTGGTTTTGTTATCCGCTGGGGTCCTGCAACTAATCACCCACTGATACTGAAGGCTAACTACTTATCACTCTACAAGAATGAGCCAGCCATCTACACATGCTTCAGTTTTCTTTATCATCTCGGTGAAAGTTTGACATTACACACGCTAAACTTCTCAGTCGTTTTTCTTCTTTAGAAAACCTGGCTTTCATTGTTTTCATTAATAAAGCAAGATGGTTTCCAGGTGATCTAAAGTTAGGTTGCCCATTTGGAACATAATTGGCACTGTGGTTAAGGAAAAGAGGAGGATAATATGCAAATCTGCTTGACAAAGCAGATTTTCCAAGGCCGTACTCCCTTGTGAAGGGTAATATGTAATACTGATGTCCAATTCAGGTACTAATTGAAGTGGCCAGATAGAAGGCCATATTTTCAAACAACTTCGGAGCATGCCTTTTCATCTCTAATATGTTTCTCCTCTTCGCCTGCGAAGGAAAGAAGCAGCGATTCCAGAAGGCGGGCTATTAACACATTTCTGCAAGCCTTTTGAGTTTGCACTCTAAAAATGGTCTGCTATCACTATGTAGCCATGTAATTAGAGTGCTTAAAATTAATTGGTCTTCTAATAATGGGCAGATTTATAGTAAATGAAGGTGACTATCTAGACGGCAAAGAGTCTGCCTCTGAGCTTGATAGTAATAACCATTTTCAAAAGCAGACTTTGTGAAACATGATGCGGTACAGCTGATGACAGCTTTTTTGCCCCTTCATTGATGGGAAGTTAATTACACAATGCACCCCAAAGAAATCATGCTCTTTAACAGCTGATGCAAACTTCAGAAAATAACAAATTGAAAACATAATTTGCCTGAATAATACACTTCCCCAGAGTCGGCTGGTCAATAAGGATTCATTGAGCATCCACAAGGTACAGTGGGCAGGCACATTCAAATGTATTACCTGCCCCGCAGAAACTTCACTCCAAGGGAGAGATGCTGCTGCAGTCAGATGTAAAACTCTCAGTTTAGCTTTCATGACACCAAGAACATCATTTTCCAAAAGAAATATGACTGACTTGTTAACGTCTTTATATGCCAGTTGTTAAGGCCACGATGGAAAGATTCTGGAGAAACTGCCATGCATGCCAGGGACTGTCTCCATGATCAGAACATGAGAGGCACGGTGTCACTGTCCCCACCCCCACCCCAGCCAGATGAGTACTCCTGCCCCGAATCTCACTCCCTCGATGGGAGGCCAGCCTAGGTCTCTGCGCAGCAAGAAGTGCCTGGAAAGGCAGGTGCTCTGGGAAAGAGAAAGCAGAAAGCAAGAAATGAACAACCTTCTTTGATTTTTCTTTGGTTCGGTTTTGCTTTTCTTCTCATTCTGCTGGGAGGCTGCCTGGTGTAGATGCCTCACACAAACACTTAGCTTATATGCTGATTTTAAAACCTAGCCACCTCCCTCTCCCCTCTGGGAATACTATTTCATCTTTGCTCAGAAACAGAAGAGAACTGCTTAGAGGAAAGCCAAAGGCAATGCTGACTCGGAAAGGCAGAAACAGGTGTACCCATTCGTCCCTGTTTTCAGAGAGCAGGGTGTAGTGGGTTTTGAGTTCGGGAAGGGAGAAGCTGATGAAACAAGATTTCCACATAAAGCCAAAACCCACTCATTACCACTTATTAAGAACCAGGCCCTGTGAGACATTTTGTGTGTGCTTTATAAACAACTAGAAGTAGAAACATTTAGGGATGTGGAAGTGAAATTTTAATCTACTTGTAATACTAAATTCATCCATTTAGCTATCCAGCATGTATTTCGAGACATCATACTAAATAATAAAGGTTATGGATTGGATTTTGCCCCCAACATTATAGATTATAAATCCTACCACCTTTTGTTACAGGAACAAAAGGAGCCCTGAATGATCCCTGGGAGCATAGTGAGTTTGGACTTGGGCTGTTGACCACAAGGAAGCCCCACGTACAAACCCACCCAGGAGGAAAGAGGAAGCTTTCTGCTCCCACTGAGATGGACAGTCTCAGAAACCCAAAGGGGCCATGCTTCCCTGTCCTATGGGGTCCCTATGAGGGGGGATCGACTCCGTGGCAGGGAGTCTGTTCTTTGGGTCCAGGAGCCCTGGGGCTCAGTGGTTAAGAGTTTGGCTGCTAAATGGAACACCGAGGGCTCAAACTCCCCCAGCCACTCAGCAAGAAAATGATGTGGAAGTCTGCTACCATTAGACGATGGAAGCTCAATTTGAAGACAATGGGTTTGGTCCTTTTTTGGCACTGTCATTTGGGTAGAGACCTTTCTTTTTTTTAATTAGTTACTTAATTTTTAATACTTATAGATCATATCATTCCACAGTTCACTCACATCAGGCAGAACTGTACAATTGCTACCACAATCAGCATGCTTTTTCTACATGGACTCCTTGACATCATCTCCCCTTTATGGCTGTACTCCCCTCCCCGCAAAACCCTTGCTGTCTCTGTAGGTTCATCAATCCTGAGTTCCATATATCAAAAAATCAGGAAAAAAAATAACACAGTTCAATAGGGTAACCTCCGATAGAATGATACCGCTGAGATACACCCTAATATGAACAAACAAAATAATACAAACCAAAAATCAGAACATTTTGGAAACCAGATCAGGTCCAGCATGCATCATAGGGGGATGTATTGACAAAATTATAACTCTTCAAGTCAGATTTATGCATTTGATCTTCTATATTCATTTCTCCAATGCTTTCTGTTTAGTAACCACTTTCCTCCCATCCCTCATTTGTAGATAGAAGTAGTTCTCCAGAGACTTATTTCCTATGTAGTTCCACAAATGAATCTTGGGCTTCCACTTTTAACCACAGGCTTCTGTTCACCAGGTTCTCACAATTCAGTCTCTGATACTAGTCCCTCCTTCCACTTCAGATTATATGGTCTACCGTCCTTCGGTGACTGATGCTGGTGTGCTTCTTCCATGTGGACTTAGTTACCATCTCCCTTAGATGGCTGCTTTGTTGTAGACAAGAGGAATAGGCCTTTCTCATGTTAAATGAGACCATGTCAGTTTAGGTTGTATCTCTAACACCCCACCCAGTTTTATTGATTTATTTTACAATCTATTGGCATACAATTCACAAGTCATATATTCTGATAGTTCAATCATATTAAGGAGAGTTGTACGATCATCACCACAAACAATCTTACTATTTTCTTTGTTCATATACTACTGCATATACTCAAGTATAAGCTGACCGGATTATCAGCTGAGGCACCAAATTTTACCACAAAAACTGCATTAAAATGTGCTGAAAACTTGGCTTATACACGAGTATATATGGTATGCTCTTGTACATTATTAGCTCCTCCATTTCCTCCCAACCTTCCCTGCCATACCCGCAAAGAAGTATTAATCCAGTTACTGTCAGGATAGATATACCTATCCGGAATTTCATATATGGAGACAACAAAAAATGAACAACAGCAATAAAGTAAAAAGATAAAAACCAAAATTGAAAAGAAAGCAGAAAATATTAAAATCTAGAAGTTAAATTTAAAATGGATCAAAAGGGAGACCAAATGGTAAAGTGTTAAATTTTAACTTAACTGCATCTGCAATAATCTACTTTCCAATGCCTTCTGCCTGTTAGTAAAGCAATTCACATCCCTGGTGTACGGTCAGAGGGGATGTATCCGAGGCTTAAGCCACAGGTATTTTCCCTTCACCCTTTGAAAGATCAAAGGATAATAAGATGTTGCATTTGAGCCTAACTACATCTGCCATAATAGATTCTTCAATGCTCTCTGATAAGGACACCTTCCATAGCCCTCGACTATGCTTAGAGGGGATACACTGAAGGCTTCAACCAGGTATGGAGCCTGCAAATGGATTTGGGGCTTCTGAAAATCGAGTGTTCACAATTTAAGCTCTGACACTGTTCCCTCCTTCAGATTTGGATTTTATTATTTACAATCTCTGGATCACACAGGCTAGTGTACTTCTTCCATGTGGACTTAGTTGATGCCTCGAATGGATGCTGGCTTGTGTGAAAACAAGCCTTTAAGACCATATATATATATATGTTTTATATATATATATATATAAAACAGATTAGGCACAGAGAAAACCAAACAAATTCACTGCTGGCAAATAGGATCTGACTCACAGTGACCCTATAGATCAGGGTAGAACTGCCCCTGTGGGTTTGTAAGACTAATCCTGAACAGGAGGAAATGCCTCATCTTTCTCCCTCTAAGGAGGCTGGTGGTTTCAAAGTCATGACTTTGAAACCAGCAGCCTAACAAGCACGGTCATCTCCTTTGCCACCAGAGCTCCTTAGTCAGCGAGAAGCCAGCGCAAACAGAGATGAAGATTGGTGTTCCGTGGAGATCACCGAGGAACTGAGGAACAGAAGCTGAAAGAGATAAGAATTTCCCTCCGAGGACAAGAAAGAAAACCTTTGCCTAGAAGCCCTGAATTCCCTGAACTCAAAAATGTGCTTTCTTAAAAAGGCTAGAATCTGAGTAAGTTTCAGCTTTGAACTAAACCCAAATCTCTGGGATAGGTGCTATTTTTTAAATGCCCCAGATGATTTTACCATGCCACCAAAGGGAAAACCTCCAGGGCTAGATCTTTGATTCTCAAGATTAATGTACTAAGGATTATTTATATGCCAAAATTGGATAAACTTCATCTAATGGATTGGGTAAGCATTGGACTGCTAACCACAGGGTTAGCAGTTCAGTTCCACTAGCTGCTTTGCTGGAGACAGATGAGGCTATCTGTTCAAGGGGAGATTTATGAGTATCTATAACTTGAAGACAGTATATCGGGTTGCTGTGAGTCACAATCAATTCATTGGCACGGGGTGGACTTCACCAACATACCATTTTTGCTTCAATATATGAGTTTGGAACCTAACCACAGAACTATGAAGCGATTATAGCTTTGAAATGAAATCAGGTATACTGGGTTGCACTTTTGCCTTTTATCACTTGCCTGATCTCAGAAAAGTTAACCTCTTTTTTTGCCAATTTAATTTTTCACAGGTACATAATTTATTGACATAAATTAGAACCATTGGCTGTGCCACTCTGACGCTTCCAAAACTGAAAGCAAACAGTGCCATCCAGTAGATTTTGACTCACAGCGACCCTCACCCTTAATCAATGAACATGTACTTACTGAAGATACAGCCCCGGGGGAGAGGAGAGGAGAGGGGAGGACAGGAGAGGATACGGGAGAGGAGGGGAGGAGAAAAGAGGGGAGGAGAAGGGAGGACCTCGTTAGGGCTCCACTAAGCCCCCCAGGGACAACATTCCTGTTCCAAGCAGCCAATGCACAGAAAGGACCTTAGGGTAAGGTGACCAGATGCCCCGCTTTGGGCAGGACAGTCCAGATTTTTAACAATTTGTCCTGCGTCCCACTGTGTTTTTAAAAAGTCCCAATTTTTGGAAAGAATGCACGACAAGCTAGGGTATATGGTTTTCAGCTGCCATGTGGCTATTTCACCAGGATATGAGTTTTATCAATGGTGTCCCACTTTACCAATGTTAAAATATGGTCACCTTACCTTAGGGCCAACTCCACCATGAGACACAATGACATTCCCTCACTGACCCACAGTGCTACGGGGACAGCACTGGAGATAAAGTGTGGAAAGTGTGCCTGGTCTTCCCCATGCATGGCACACAGCAGGGTGAAATACAAAGAAAGTGCAATAGGGGAGCAAAGTAACCAAGTCTTTGAGGAATCCAGAAAATAGACATCTGACTTGGGGGACAGGGTTTGACACCTCATTAGACTTGATCAGAAAGCATACATAAGGGTCAGTAGACACACCTGGAGCTATCTATTGGTTTTTATTGGGGGGGTTTCTTCTTTTGTTTTGTTTTGTTTGCTTTTCTTTTTCTTTAGCCCTGTAAGATAGGCAGGACAAACAATTCTGAGGAGAAACCAACAGGACCAGCATTTCCAGGGGGACATGGAAGAGGAGGGGACGGGGAAGGGGAGTGGGGAGTCAATAAACTCAGGGATAAGGGAAAAACAAGAGTTCTGAAATGGATGGTGAGGAGGGCACATAATACCTGGTGGGTTTAATCAAGAGCAATGTATCCAAGAGGAATTACTGAGAGCCGAATGGAGGGTGAGCAAGATAGTGGGCCAGGAGGAAGGTGAAAGGAAATAGAGGAAAGAAGTAGGAGGCAAAAGCTATATATAGAGGTATAGCTATAGGCATGTATATATATGAATATATTAAATTTATAATGAATGGAATAGAGGCCAATGTACATATATTTATAGGTTAAGTATTAAGATAGCAGACAGAATTTGGGCCTCTACTCAAGGCCTCCCTTAATACAAGAACACTTTGTTCTAATAACCTGGCACCCTGTGATACTCACCTTCCCGACACGATTGCTAAAGACAAAATAGGTACATAAGCAAATATGGTAAAGAGAGCGGATGGTGCCCAATTATCAAAAGATACAGCATCTGGGGTCTTAAAGGCTTCAAGTTAAACAAGCAACCATCTAGCAAGGAAACAAATAAGCCCACATGGAAGAAGCACACCAGCCTGTGTGATCATGAGGTGTTGATGGGATCAGGTATCAGGTATCAAAAATCCAAAATGAACAACTATATTGATTCAAATGAGGGGGTTGGAGTAGAGACCCAAAGCCCATCTGTAAACACTTGGATATCTCCCCACAGAAGGGTTATAAGGAAAGGATGATTCAACCAAGGTGCAGTATAGCACCAAGATAACACACATCACTCCTCTAGTTCCTGAATGCTTCCCCCACCCCTACCATGACCCAATTCTAGCTTACAAATCTGACTAGACCAGAGAACACACATTGGTACAGATAAGAGCTCTCCACACATGGAATTCAGGACAGATAAACCCCACAGGAACAGGAGTGGGAGTAGTGATATCATGAGGTTAGGGGGAGGGTCTGGGATGGGGAAGAGGGAGAAAGGGGGAACCCATCACAAGGTTGGATATATAGCCCCTGAAGGGGACAAATAGCAGAAATGTGGGTGAAGGGAGACAACGGATAGTATCAGATATTAAATAATAGTAACAATATATAACTGATCAAGGATTCATGAGTGTGGGAGTGGGGAGAGGGAGGGGGGAAAAAGAGGAGCTGATACCAAGGGCTCGAGTAGAAAATATTTGGGAAATGAGGATAAACATGTATAAATATGCTTGATACAATTGATATATGGAATGTTATAAGAGCCCCCAATAAAATGATTTTTTTTAAAAGAAAATTTCCTTCACCATACATGGAAACTCTGTGTTCCCTAGACAGTAATCGCCCTGCTCCCCTTTCCTATTCCTCGTGCCCCTCGTAACCACTAATAAACATTGGTCTGTATACATTTGCCCGTTATCTTTTACAATAAAGGAGGTCTCACAGTATAATGTCCTTTTGTGATTGACATCTCATTTGCCATGTCTTCAAGCTCCATCTATGTTGAAGCATGTATTAGGACTTCATTTCTCTTTCTTGTAAAGATTTACAGCTTTGGAAACTGTAGGCTCAGTGACCTTTCAAACATGCATCACATACTTTGACTAGGTGGAAACAGAGTCAGCAGCAAAATGCTAAGGCAATTCAAACCCGAGAAGCATGATTTCTCACCAGTGGGAAAGGAAGGAATAGTAAAAAAGGGGAAAGCTGGCATTTGAGTTGGGCATCGCAGATAATGAGGGACCCCAAGGACCAAAGACACGAGAATTATACTCAGAGGCTCTTGTATCTCCTCTGAGAACTGTGGTTTATTTTGGTTGGCCTTAAGAATCTGGTGTCATAGTGGCTACCCCTTAGGCTGCGAACCAAAAGTCAGCAGTGTGCACGTACCAGCTGCTCTGTCTCTTTCCCAAGTGATTTGCAGTCTGGGAAACCCAAAGGGGGCAGTTCTGCTCTGTCCTATAACAGGGTCACTGGGGATTGGAATGGACTTGATAACAAAGTTTGGTTTGGGATTTAAGTTATAAACAAAATAAAGGTAGAAACAGATAAAGGTAGCCAAGAGTTTCAGACCTGAGCCCCTATGTTCCGATCCATTTCTTACCACGCCCCAGCTCTCTCCCATGTCCCACGGGCAGTTCTCTTGCAAGCTCCTGACTCCGCTGGCCATAGCTGGGTGTGCCCATGGGAATCGACACTGGCAGGAGATGGGCAGGAGGGAGAGAAGCCAAGGCCGATCTACACTGCGCATTCTGCTTCAGTCACAGCTCCAACAGCAGCTGTTCCTCCACAGCTACAGCTCCCCTCGCCCTCTCGGCAGCTGCTGACTCTGGACCCTGTGCTTTGGTAACTCTCCTTTGCAACAAGGGGAAGCAATGAATGGCTTTCTGCGTAAGCCTGTCGCTGGGTTGCTTGATCATCCCAGGCATTCCCTACATCATAAGTTCTGAGTAATTTTTGTTTTTCTGGTTGGCTCCAACCGAATCAAATATTTGTTGGGGGTTGCGGTGTAGGGGAAACCACCATCATCAGTACCATCGACAAAACCTTGATGTTTTTAAAAGTAGGGCATAAGACAGGAGTCCTATTTTAGAAGGTTAAGAGTGTCAATACAGATTTAATGACCAAATCTATAAGCTTCTTCTCATCCTTCCTCTCTGACATCTACACAGCATCCAATATTGCTGACCAGCCTTGTCTTCTGACTGCTCACGCTTCTCTTGGTTTCTGTAATTCCACCCTCCCTTCATCCCCAATGACCCTCTTTTAGCCTCACTCTAGTCTGTCTCCCTGGGAAAATGAATGTGGTGATATGACTCTGATCTTATTAAATTCAATCCACTATCAAATCTATTCTTCCCTCTGATTGTTTTACTGGATACTAGATTCAAATTTTTATCGGTTGCCTGGGTATTGATATCTCTACCTACATTCACATCCCAAACTCGTTGTCCAAAATAAAATTCATTCTTTCTTCTCACCAACTTGTTTTCCTTCCTTTTCCAGTCTAGGTGCGAGTCTATGCACAGCAAATTCAGCATTTGTATGATAGAAAATAGCTTCATTTTACTTCCCCTCCTGTATAACAACCTAAGTAAGTATGGGTGGGTCTTTTTTCCTTAGTTCTTTGAAGCTGTATTTTGGCTTCTATTTGTGGCTAAGATGACTAGCTCGATCTAAATATTATTCTTTTAAAGCTGATATGCCATTTACTTTTGGTAGTTTAAACAAGTTTCTCTTTGTATTTACTGGTTTTCAGTTCCTCAGCAAGAAATGTCTTGGTATGTATATATTTTTTAATTATTACAGGCCCCACATTTTTCCCATTCTGTGTCATTTTATGAATATTGCTTCCGCCCATTTTCACTTATTCCCTTTTTTATGAACTCTTAAAAAAAACTTTTATGGGGACATACTTCACATATCATACACTTTAATTGGTCACTTATATCAAGAAGATTTTCTCAATCATTACCACAATCAATTTCAGAACATCTTCTTCCCATACCCATCATCCCTAGCTCTCCATCTTCCCCCACCCCCCTTTCCCATGCCAGGCCCCTAGGGGATTATCGATCCAGTTACTTCTATATAGATCAGGGGTTTTCAGCCATCCTAATGCCGTGACTCTTTAATACAGCTCCTCATGTTGTGATGAGCCCCCCCAACCATAACATTATTTTTGTTTCTATAGTTTTGTTTCATAACTGTAATTTTGCTACTGTTATGAATTGGGCGACCCCTGTGAAAGGGTCATTCAACCTCCAAAGGGGTCGTGACCCACAGGTTGAGAGCCACTGATATAGATCCACCCATCCTGGGTTTCTTATACAGAAAATCATAGCACTACAAACAGGAAACAAATAAATAATCAAAAACCCAAAGCAACAGTGACTAAACAAACAGAAAAACCTCATTCCAAAATAAAAGATGTTAAACTGAAATAACTATACAATGAGTCGAAAGGGAAATAGCGGTAATATTAAAAGGTACATTTTGACCTAACTGCGTCCGTCATCGTCTCCTTCACAATGCCCTCTGTCTGATGGCAGGGCTAGTCACACCCCTCGACTGTGATAAGACAGTCTTCACCAGAGGCTTCATCCGAACCCAAATGCATTTCTGGACTTCCCCTGTCATCCTTCCAAAACCAACCAGACTCTTCCACGCAGCCGGTGCTGACTCATAGTGACACTATTGGACAGAGTAGAACCGCTCCTGGCAGCTTCCGAGACTCTAACTATTTAGGGAGGAGAAAGCCTGGTCTCTCTAGCTTTCTGCAAACCCAGTGTTCACAATTGAAGCTCTGCTACCATTCTCTCTTTTGGCTTTTGTTATTTACCTTCTTTGGATTGCACCGGCTGATGAGCTACTCTTATGTTGGATTTTCTTATTCTTTATTTCATGTGATTGATCTTCCATTTCATAGTTTTCATATTTCTACATGACATATTTTATATTCTCAAATCTAGCTCTCATTAACTTAAAATCCAATAAGTACTTTTAAATTATTCTTATACCACATATATTATTTTTTTAGTTCTAAAATATCTATGGTGGATGGGAATTGTCATGTCATGAGAGCATTTATATTATGGCCCAAATTTTCCCTTTCCCATGTTTAAAAAATATATATATACTCCTTTCTATACTAAATAGTAATATTTTTTTTCCTTTTGGGGAACATTGCATGTTGAAATATTTATGTTTTCTTTTCATTTGAATCAAGAACTGAAAAACATCTTTGAAACTATAGTCTGAGTTCAGAAAACATATCTGTTGTGAATGTATGGGAATGGAGACATCGTTTCTTATTTCAACTTTTGACACAAAAAATGCATAACACAACTTGACATTATATGTGATTTAAACATTACTTTTTGAAATAGCTTTACCACAATATAAGTTTTGCACTATTTTCCTTTGTAATTATAGATGAAATTCACCAAGAAGCATTATGCAGTCTGAAGCAAAAGTTAATTTCTAATGCTATTCAATGTTTAATAATTGTGGTTGAGTTCATTTCTTCCTGCTCACAAAAGTAATCTCATCTCTGAGCTTAAAAATGTGCAATGAATTTCACCAGTGCTGAGCCATAGAGCTGCTCAGGGATGGTGAAAGTCAAGAGACTGTTTTTATTTCTGACTAAAGGTCAAGGAACTAACAATGGTTAAGCTCAAGAGAGTGCATGAAGCCCATGGCTGACACTACTAGCTCAGTATCACCATTAAGGAGGCTTCATGAAGTTCATGGATCAGTAGAATTAAAAGATAATGGAATTTTTTTAAGTACCTTGAATAATATGCAAATTTTTTACTAAGTACCCCCTAGTAAATCAGACAATACATAGATTTAGGCTTTGAACAGTTTACATCTTCACAAACTTTACATTTGTTCCACTAAGCTTTTTATCTTACCACCCCACATTGTTACTCCTATCAGATGTCACAGATCTTCCAAGATTCTACTTCCACTAATTCTTCATTCATTTTCTCAACATTAGAAAAAAAGCATTCTCCACTGTTGCACCCAGATTATTTATAGAGGCTGATCTTCGCCTACTTTAAACTTGGCATTGACTTCTGGATAAACAAAAAATTTTTTTAGTATAATCAGCAACATTTGTTGGCTCATCAGGGGCCAAGGAAAACCACTTGAAATCGTTTACCCTGTTTCGTGTCGTTAACTGTTATTAATGCTGCTCCCAGTGCTCTCTAACTCTGTGAGCAACTCAGCTTTTTTTTCCTTTTTTTTTTTTTTTTGCCAAAAGGCAAATAGTTTTACACAAGTTTATTTCCCTTGGCCATATTACTTTAGCTGCCACAATAAAATGTGATTTAATTAGCTCACAAATGGTAGAATGCCACCCTTGCTTAACTAACAAGTGAGTCATCTGGGCGCTTCTTTTACAGACTCATTTTTGTTTTGCAGTTTCGTGAAGAGACTTGACTGTAATGAGATAGGCTGTTTGAAATGTGTTGTTTTTCCTGACTGTTGTTTTTATGTTTTTGATTTTGTAAATGGAGGATATTGTAGTGAGTAGTTAGTCTGGTCATGTCAATTCATAGAATATTCCCTGAGTGTAACTGCAGTGCCCTTGCATGTCAAACACGATGCTTTGACATCTTATTCAATAACAAAAGGATCCCACACTCCACTGGACCATAAAGGAGTTAACACTCGAAATGTACTTTCATGACTGGACATGCTAAGTATGCACTGGCTAAGGAAGGCAGGAAAAGGAGGCGGTACAGTGATGCACATGGCAATGGAGATGCTATTGAACTTCAGTGGTAGTATACTGCACAGCCATGCAAAGCAATGCGAGTACCGCATACAGCCGGGCTCCATTACCTCCAGAGCCACAGGGATGGGTGTGATTCAGTGGCAGTCACATTTTATGGGCAGTGAAATGTGAATTTCCTGTAACTCCCACTTAACAGGAAATACTCTTTTAAAAAAATGTTCTTTATTTTGGTCCACTTAAAGTACAAAACCCTTCTTCTCACTTGTTATTGGTCTTGCTTAGGTGTGACCCAGCTGGCTCCGACTTCATCGAAACCTTGTGCACAGCAGAAGGGAACACTGTCCTCCTGGGCCATCCTGCCCAAGTGCTGCCGGGTTTGAAGTCATTGTCGCAGCCATGGGGCCCATCTAGCTCCCTCTCCTTCGAGGCCCTCCACTTCACCAGACACGATGTCCTTTTTCAAGGACAGGCCCTTTCTGACAACATGCCCAGGGTACGTGAGACAAGTCTCACCATCCTCACTTCTACAAAGCATTCTGGGTGCAGTGCTTCCCAGATGAGTCCGTTGGTTCTTCTGGCAGTCCGCGGTGGTTTCGATCGGCTCCACCAGCCCCCCCACTCAAATGCAGCAACCCTTCTGTGGTTCGCATCCGTGGTCCAAGTTTCACGTGCATTTGAGACCACGGAAAATGCCATGGTCTAAGTCGGGCACACCTTAGTCTTCAAAGTGATATATATTTTTACTCTTCTACACTCCGAGGAGGTCTTGTGCAGTAGATTTGCCCAGTGCAATCAAACATTTGGCTTCTTGACTACTGACTGCTTCCATGAGCATTGACTGTGGCTCCACCCAAAGGACATCCTCGACAACTTCCATCTTTTCTCCGTTTAGTATAGTGCTGTTTATTGGTCCACTTGTGAGGGTTTTAGTTTTCCTTACATTGAGTCGTAATCCATGTTGATGGCTGCATCCTTGGTCTTTGTCTGAAGCAAGTGCCTCAAGTCCTCTTCATTTGCGGCAAGCTGGGTTGTGTCATCTGCGTATCACAGGTTGCTAATAAGCGTTACTCCAAACCTGATGCCAAAATCTTCTTTAAAAGTAGTCAAGATTCTCAGATTTGCTTAGTATACATGTTGAATAAGCATGTTGAAAAGATGCAACCCGGAGGCACACTTTTCCTGATTTTAAACTATGCAATGTTCTTTTGTTCTGTTCCTACAACTGTCTCTTTGTCCATGTGCCGGTTCCACATGAGCACAATGAAATGTCCTGGAATTGCTATTATTCTCAATGCTATCCATAGTTAGTTATGGTCCACACAATTGAATGCTTTTGCATAGTCAATAAAACATTAAGTAAACACCTTTCTGGTATTCTCTATTTGAGCAAGATCCATCTGACTTCAGCAAGGACGCCCGTCATTCAATGTCCCCATTGAGTCTGGCGTGGTGTAATGGTTACATGTTAGGCTGTGATCCTTATTGTCGACAGTTCAAAACCGCCAGTAGGTCCATAGGAGAAAGACTGGGTCTTTTACCCAGTAAACAGTTATAGTCTCAGAAACACACAAGAGGGTCGCTTTGAGCCAGCATTGATTTAATGATCTTCAGTAAAAGTTTACTTGTATGTGATATTAATGATATTGTTCGATAATGTCCACATTATGTTGGGTCATCTTTCATTGGAATGAATACAAATATGGAAATCTTCTAGACAGCTAGCCAGGTACCTGCCTTCTAAATATCCTGGGATAGAGCAGTAGGGGGAAGGTGGAGGAGAAGGGAGATAAAGGGGTAACTGATTGCGATGATAAATGTATAATTCCCCCTGCCCCCTGAGCGGGACAAACAACAGGAACATGGGTGAAGGGAGACAGGAGATGGTGTAAGATATGAAAATAATAATAATTTATAATTTATCAAGGGGTCACAAGGGTGAAAGGGTGGGGGGGAGCGGAAAAAAGAGGAGCTGATACCAAGGGCTCAAGTAGAAAGAAAATCTTTTTAAGATGATGATGGAAACATATATGTACAAGTGCCCTTGTTACAATTGATGTATGGATTGTTATAAGAGCTGTAAGAGCCCCATTAAAATGATTTATAAAAATGTAAAAAATCTTGAGACGAGACTAACCTATAAATTGTTTTTCAAATGTATTAAAACTTTTATGGATTTTAAGCTTAGCAAAAAGAAAACAAACAAAGTCTGGCGTAGCTCAGTCTGGTGTCACCAAGCTTCTCTATCATCTCTTTCCACAGGTGTTGTCAGTTTGATTCCCGTGTATCCTGACTGGCAAGATGCACGTTTGAGTTTGTGTTGTTCTCATGCATGTTGTTGAAAGGGTATTTGTCCTGAAGAGGTAAGTAGCCACACAAAATTCTATCATCAGAGCTCCAGCTGCTGCTCTATCACCAAGACCAGTTATTATCCTTCCCTCTTTGTTTCCAGCTCTTACATTCCAGTCACCAGGAACTATCAATGCTTCTTGATTCCATGTTTGATCAATTTCGGGCTGAAATTGATTTGATTTCTTCATCATTGGCTTCAGCAGTTGGACCCAAATTTGAATAATATCTGTATGAACTGGGCTACCTTGTAGGCTATAGCTATCATGCTCTCACAGATAGCATTATACTTCAGGACAGATCTTGAAAGGTTGAAGTGACACCATTGCTCTTGAATTGATCATGCACGGCGTCGTAAACCAAAGGCTTATGTCATTGAAAATGGCCAATACCAGTCCAGGTTAGCTCACTAGTGCCTAGGCTGGCACAGGGCCAGGCAGCGCTTCGTTCTGCTGTACAGAAGGTCGCTGTGAGTTGGAGCTCACTTGATGGCACCTGACCCCAACAACAGAGCCGAGGACTCGATCTTGATCCTTTTCATTTCGGGTTGGATGACTTCCACTTTCCCTTGAGCGGAAATCTGAAATTCCATGACAAGTTCTGGGCATTACTGGGTGGCTGCAGCTGCTTCTTCTCGCTTTGAGTCAGGTCCCATCGGCAAACGAAGGCCCCAGAGCTTTCCTCCATCCACATCCTCATGGCTCACTCTGCTTGGAGCAGACGGTTTTTCCCTAGACCCATTTGGAGTGTTTTCCAACCTCAGGGGCATATCGTCTGAAACGATATCTGATGATGTGTTGCTCCTATTCATACAGTTTGTAGGGCAGCCTATACCTTCTTTGTAGTCTGTTTTTAATCTGCCAGCTCTGCTGAAGCCTACTCACCTTGGCTGACCCTGCTGGTCTTAAAAATACCAGTGACCTAGCCTCCAGCATCACAGCAACGGATAAGTCACCGCAGTGCAACAACCCGACAGACAAGCGCTGTCTTGTCTCTCAGGCCATACCAAAGCTGGAGGCCCACAGGCTCTGTCTGATGTGTCAACCTGTCTGCTTTGGTCTTCAAGTTTGAATGATGTCATTCTAAAGCTCCTTGGGACCATGTTTTCCACCTTGAGAGGACATTTTATCTAGCTGAAGTGAATCAACTAACATTCCAGAAGTGGAAGGGTGTGTGCATGTGAGTGAGACAGAGAGCAAGAGATAGAGATAAGGAGAACACATCTGGAGAAGATGACCGACAATTATTAAACTCTCAGTTCTAGTCACCGCCTCAGTTTTGATTGTCCTACCTTTGATTCTGTGCGGTTGCTCAGGATTCCATATTCAGTTGTTGCTATTTGCAATTGTGAAAATCCTAACAGGACAACTGAGCATATGAATTGTCAGGAACCTTGAATCAGGTGGAAACGTTTGCTTGTCAGATGCTAAGAGGGGGACATCTTCAGCAAATGTTGTATCAGCTGAGGAAACATTGATGAAAGGTTGAAGAGAGTTGCTGTCACGTTTCTCCTGGGGAGTCACTTTCTTATTGTCCCAACTACAAAGTCACAGCAAGTATGTTTGCGGCATGTGTCACTTGTGACAGACAGTCCTTTATCAAGTGGTGTGGCACCTTTTAAAGTAGATGTTCCCTAGTCTATCTTCCCGAGTCAAGGCAGTTGTCAGCATGCACGATACTCCATTTCCGGGACCCTAATCCTGTCTTCCGAAAATGTGAAAATTATTAGAAAAGTTCAGTGGGTTGCATAAAATAAGTTAAACATGAAGAGCCTTCCTAATTGAAGATGTGAAGGATTTTATTGATATTAAACAGTAATATAAGTTACTAGGTGATCGTTGCTCTCCATATAGCTCATATAACTAATGGCTAGACTTGGTGGTGTCATGGTTATAAACTGGGCTGCAATCTGCAAGCCAGCAGTTTGAAAGCCCCAGCCACTCCACAGGGAAGAGATGGGGTTTTCCACAGCCCTTATGAGTTACAGTCTCAGAAGCCCACAGAGGCAGCTCTGCTCTGTCCTAGAGGGTTGCTGTGTATCAGAACCAACGTAATGGCAGGGAGTTTCCGGTTCGATGTGTTGGAATTCATTTGGTCACATCCCAATGTCCCCTGGTACACTGCTCTTGGCTGTGGATGCACACAGTGAGGTGAAGAAGTGGACAGTTTCTAAAGTATTTTAAGATATCAGACATTTGCCTGCCTTAAGTAACTATAGCAAATGATAACCGGCCATGTAGCAGAAAACAGAGAAATTCCAATTGGTGTACTACCAGAGGAGCCCAGAAACATACAGGGAAGCCATTTTCCTCCGCACTACATAGCTCTACCTCACCCCACTCCAGGAAGACTCGCCCTACCCAGTTGTGCAGGTCATACACTGCCCTAAAGCACCATATCATAGAAAGCACCGCTTCACTATGTACACACGGCATACATTCACTATGTTAGCTTTCTGCCCAAAGTGCATTAGGGGAGAGGAGCCTTGCACTACCTCCAACCCAAAAGCCACATAGCCTTACAGCTGTTCTTCACCTGGCTACCTTACACATATATGACCTGCACTTTGTATATAAAACAGTAAAGTGACTGCACCTGCCTGGACTGGGGCGGGCTCGAGCAATGCAGCACGGAGAAAAATGGCTTCCCTCTATGAATCTGAGGGTCCTCCTGAAGTGTCACAATTAGACTCCCTGAGTGTGTTTTCCGCTGCACATCCAGTTAGAGTTTGCTAAGGCACTTAGAGCAGACGAATTTGCACACACATAGATCGGAACAGAGCAATTCCCCTTGACTTGTCTCTGTGCCTGAAAGAGTCACTGTGTTTCCTTCTGTAACCCTTCAGGTATCAGGAAAGTATGAGTTAGTAGTGGTTGGTCCCTTATCTCAATCAGTGTATTAACTCTTTGGCCTTTCAAACATCATTCTGGACAAAGCACTAGGTCCATTTCTAAGAAAAAGTATCGCCAGGCACTGTCGAGCCTCTTGGTTATTTCAATCTGAAATATAGGACTAAACAAGAAAGGATATTGCTTATGTGAGATGATATAGATGCACTGGCTCAAAATTACCTCCGGCATTCATTTATAGTACCTGAAATCGGCCATAATATTTCTGAACTGGAAGAGAGAAGTGCAAAAAAATAAAAATAAAAAAGTCGTACATCTATCTCTAGGTCTCTGCCCTCTCCTCCTCAACCCTACAGACATTGCCAACAGATTACAGCACATTTTCCTGGAAAGTCTAAGTGCAGGAGCCCTTGCCCACTCAGAGCTTCCGGCAAGCAATCAAAAACCAAAACACATGGCTGATTCCGATTCCTAGCACAGGGTAGACCTGCACTGGGGGTCCTAAGGCTGTGCTCACACCGTTCTCCCGCAGAACGGCTGTCCGGTTCCAACTGCAGACCTTTGGGTTCGCAGCAGAGCACTTAATCATCGCACCTCCAGGGCGCCTTTCAAGGCAACCACTAGGTTTCCACGGTGATTGACATGCACCTGAAACTTATTTGCCAACTTTGATTTCTATCAGAGGAGTCTCATCAAAATGCAAACACCTGGGAGGAAAAATACCTTATGTGTTCACCTAGTAACATCCTGCGGGGATTGTCCCTGGCATACAGCATGAGAGTCATACTTGTTTCATCTTTCCTCCCCTTTGATCTCTACAACCCACTAGTTACCAATTTCTGTTGTTCTACGTCTTCAACGCTACTGACATTCCCTTTCACAACCAGTACTACTAGCGAGTCCTGATCCCGTCTACCAGGAGTGTTATTTCTATTCAGCTGGACGGGTTGGGAGCCTTCTGAGTCACGTGCTTTTCAGGAGTCTGTCAGCTCGCTAACTTCCATTCAGTGCTGTGGGAACAATCTGCCTGAGCAATAGGGGCCATCTGCCCAATAATGGACATTATATCCCACTCTCTACAAAACAAGGACCAGACTCTTTATCCCTAAGGAGTCTCTGGGTGATGCAGATGGCTTAGGTGCTGTTAACGAAAGGTTGTATGTTTAAACACACCCTAGGAAGAAAGGCTTTCCAGAGCTTGACACCCCTATTGGGCGCAGTTCTACTTCACACACAGGAGGTACCCGTGAGTGGGAACCCACTGAGGGCAATGGGTTTGGTTTTTGGCTTTCTTTGTCCAGATTAGGCTTAAGAAATTAATTTAAGGGTAACACTGGTGAGATCGTTTATTGTGTCAGCCTGGCCGATAAACACAAGTAGGATTAATTGAAGGGTGGAGTGATAAATGGCTCGGTGAGCCTCGCCTTTCTTGTCTCGCTCTTTGATCATCAGACCAGTGTGCGGCTGCCTTGCTTGTTCTGTGGCTCAATTTACAGGCTACACTACCTGTGGGATGCCTAGCCTGTCGACTGTGTCGCTGTAAGTTGAGGTCCCTTTAAGACCACAGGATTGAAATTTACATCTCTGGAGCTGAGGACTGACAGTTGGTGACCTGGCTGACAGTTGGTGAACTGCCTGGCTGTTTTGCTGCTGGGATAGCCTAGCTCTCTCTGGGATAGCCTAGCTCTCTCTCTCACAGAGGACTACTGGACGGCCCTCAAGACTTGAAGGACTGCTAGTGTCTCACAACTCTCTCACGGGAGTGAGTTGCACTGAGCCATTTGTACTGCTTTATAATTTAACTGTTCATTTCCTGTATTATATATCTATCTATCAGTTTATAATTTAACAGTTCATTTC